>NC_052536.1:35086554-35437387 GCF_016699485.2 Gallus gallus | reverse complement strand
CAGTTCCTTCATACTGGACATATTTGTATTTAAGTTACAAATTCATTTATGTCTGTGGGAGTTCATTCTGCTGCCACTGGGGCAACCAAATGCTCTAGTGTCAGAATAAAAAATATTAATGGGAATCTATTATGTTTTGGATCAAAAAGATTAGCTTTTGGTGCTGATTTCACATGGTGTTATAATGGTCTATTCCTTGACTGAACCTTGAGGTGGGGTATGGAGTTGGTGTAACAAAAACAAGTAATAAATTTTTTAGGATTTAGAACAATGGTTTAAATTCTGTTGCTTACAAAACCAGAGGATTTCTCCTAAAGCATTATGACAAAGAAAGCTCCTCCTACCTTCCCTTTTTTTTTAATAATGTAGATGAAACGTTTAATTTTCTCTGGATGCTTAGCTTCTGTGGCTATACACATGTTATATACTGAGTTGCTATCTGATCTTTAATTGATTGAAAGGAATCTGAGTTCCTAGTAGCTGTTTGGTGTTAGAGCTGGTGGTTGTTCGTTCTGCAAATGTATTTTAGTTGCTTTTTTAAAATTGCAAAAATCAACATTAAGTGTTGAAGTAGAAATCATGACAAATACTGGTTCGACTGAGTACGTACTTACCTTCAAAATGTGTTACAGAGAATCCTCTTGTTGCTTGACTTAGAAATGCCAGCTTTTTAAGGAACTCAGTTTTCTTAAACTTGACAAACTCAGTTGGACAGGAGAAGTGTGAGTAGGCTGAAACCAACATTATCTTCAATGCAGTGAGGGATAAATGCTTCTCTAGTTTCTCAAAGTGTGAGACTTGACATTCTACACTTAGAAGAGCAAAATCTGGTAATTAAAGCTTAACTCAAGTTATGCTATGCATGATAAATACTGTATTATTGATAACTGACATACATATGTCATTAATTTGATATCATCTATATTTGCTGGAATACTGCTGAATTTTATTTAAGGGAAGAATATTATAGATATAAAGGACAGTAGTAAATCAGTAGTCTGTTATTCTGGGTGCATGGTGCTTTACTTCCTTTAATGCAGAGCTTGGATAAGTAGAGAGCAGGAAAACTGGTTTAGAAGCAGCAAGTTTGGGTATGTCTTTCTATAGTTAAAAGAAAAAAAAAAAAGCTTCTGTTACCTCCAGCAAATGAAATAACTTGATATATGAATTTGTTCTTTCAGTTGAGCGTTCGTGGGAAAAATAAGAAGGAGAAACTGGAAGACTTCTTTAAAAATATGGTCAAATCAGCAGATGGTGTCATTGTTTCAGGAGTAAAGGTAGTTGCTACTTAATGTATCAAGATTAGAAACTTATTAACGTTTTCTTTCAACCTTAATGTTGAAATAATGGTTTTATAACTAAAATACTGCAGAAGCTGTTTTTTGGTCTTTTTTTTCTAGTATTAACTTTCCATTTGCAAGCAAATTAATGGCGCTGAAGTTCCTAGTCATAAAATCTTGAATTTCAAATTTGCTGGGCAGAGGATATAACCATGGATTAATTATGAGATGGAAAAAAAATATATAAAGTTCAAATAACCAGCCATGGTTACTCAAAAAGCACATTGTTCAAAGCCTGTGTTGTAGTCTATTAGGTATTATTGAATATCCATGCTATTTTAGAGTTGTAGTTTAAGCCACGTATCTTAAATGGTAACAAAATAGCAATTTAAATTTACCTACATTTGCGAACTTGAAAGAAATCTGTCATAAAGGTCAATGCTGTAAGTTTGTATTGTCTCTATTGTGACCATTGCATTTGCACAACTGAGTATTTTATTACCCCATCCTGCCTTTTTCTAGGTTAGTGTCCTTGATTAAGTCCTTGACATTCACCCTGTATTTCTATCAGCAAAGTGATAGGTAGTAGCTAACTGATTTCCTTCACTTCAGGTTTAGTTACTTAAACCTTTGAAACACTTGTTACAAATTTGTAATAAAACGTGAAATCATGATTAAATAAGTAAGGAGGGAAACAGTTTACATAGATGATGTTTTAGATAAAAGCAGATTCCATTTCATGTCACAGCAACAGCAGTATATCCACAGTTTCTCAGTATAATTTGCACTATACAGAATGAGTGAAATCTGAGGGTTTTTTTGTCTTTTTTTTCTTTCCAGGATGTGGATGATTTCTTTGAACATGAAAGGACATTCCTTGTAGAATACCACAATCGAGTCAAAGATGCCTCTGCCAAATCCGATAAAATGACAAGATCACATAAAAGTGAGTTCATTTTTCAGCAGGAGAGCTGTGTTAGAGTGCACAGAGGTGATTTGTGAGGAGCAATAGTTTTTACTTTTTTAGAAAAAAAGGTGAATTTCTCAAAGCATAGTCTTCTGGTAATAAAAAACGAAGTTTAATCTTGCTTTCAAAGTATAACCTTTGCTACCATAGTCTGGATGGAGTATGAACAGCATGTTTCAGCACTGAAGAAGTCTTCGGTCCCTTTGGAGAGAAATAAAACTTTATGTACTTTTTTTTTCCTTGAAGACTGATTGATTCTTAGTCTTTAAATTGTGAAGTGGGTAATAGAGCATTACTTGTGATTTTACTCCTCATGAGATTGCTCTCTGTTAGTTAAGCTTGTGGTTATCAGAGTGCAGTTTCTTAGCCTGCTAGGCACTGCACTGACTTACTGAGTAGCAAACTCCTGTTCAGGCTGTTAGTTATAATCTGGGAGGTCTGGTTTCTATTTTTCAACCTTCTAGAGTGGGAATTGGAATTTGTATTCAGTAGCTTGGTTTGTGAGACCCTTTTTGTAGCTGAGGTGAGATTCTCTGACTAGTTGTTTTCTTCCAAAGCTGAATGCTAGCTAATGTCATTTTTTGAAGCTGTACATAATGTTCTCAATTGCATTATGCATATTTGAGAAAATAGGAAACTTTGGTTTAGGAACATATAACTGTTTTGAGAAACTATGAAAAGCTTGACTTTCATTGCCCCTGATTTCAATTTCTCTAACTCAAATCCTGTATGTTTATTGGCAACTTCTATCAAACAGCAGTGGGAATTCCCATAACTTGGGAAACTTATTTTGGAAATGGGCAATCTGTAGTTCATTGATAACGTGCTCGTGATTTACAGAGAACATCAGAGCTTACAGAGTGACTGTCTTCCTATTTCCAGCAGAAAATGTATTTGTTTAAGTGTGAATATAGTCAGTGTTAATGATTACCTTTATACCTTTTTTCACTGTGACCAGCTACACTAATTAGCTTGGGATTTATGGAGAAATGAATTCGATAGATGGTGACCCACTCAATCTTTTGAACGCAAGTCAAAGCTTAATGAAGAGAATTTCTTCTGAGGAATCAAAAAAGAGTTGATTCAGACTTTGTTCTATGTTTAGGGTAGTTCATCCAGGAACTTTGCAAATGTAAGCATTTCTGTAAATACCAAAAACAAGAAACAAATACAGTTTCCCAATCATTGCTTGGATCTGTTGAGTTCATACTAAAAGTTTTTAAAGAAGCAGTCTGCGTGTAGCAATATCTCACTAGTCAGATCAGGCAGCCTTCTTCACAAACTCTGCTTCTGATTTTATTGTTTAAAATGCTTTAACTCCAGTTCCTCTTCAACTGGTAACCAATTGTTGATGGGTAAGGGCTTCCTGGAAATTAAACATATGCAAGAAAAGATGTGCATATAGCACTGTATTATGGTAGTTCAGAGTTGGTATTCAGTGTAATAAAGCACACGGAGTTTTCATTTCTTTTTAAATAGCTCTGAACTTCAGATTCGAATTTAAATTTGAACTTCAACTATTGAATCTGTAAATTTTCTGAAAGATAAAACCTAACAGTGTTGCACAATAAACATACTCGGTTGTACCGAATATCCCTAGATAAATTACAGTCTTTGCGACTTGGTAAGAGAGCCACGTTTGTTGTGTGAACTTCATAATATATGACATAAATTACATTTTATTTCTGTTTTTGTATTAAAGCATGCTCCTTGTAGGAGGGAAAAACAAAGCAACAACAGGAGAAAAAAAAAACAAAACAGAATACTCTTGAAGAAATAAAGGAACTTGATTTCCAGAAAGGAGAGAAATTAAATAGTAAAACTAGTGCTTGCTTTTTTCCTAGATGTGGCGGATGACTATAATAGAATCGGTTCTTCATTATATGCATTAGGAACACAGGACTCCACAGATATATGCAAGTAAGATTTTGTTAATAGCTTACGGGGGAATTTGCTAAGTAGCAGTCTTAATGATGACCTGCTGAGTTTGGTAGCACTCTTGTTATGAGAAGAACAGAATTTATTGCAGATGTATCCTGTTAAGAGATTTTCTTCACTAGCGTTTCTGTTCTGTAACGTGAGACTGCTTTAGTATTATTGCTTTAATAATTACCTGGGAAAAATGCTGTTGTTTTCTGTAGTTTGTAGCCAGAGATACTGAGGGGAAGAGCCCTCACGGAATAGGCAAAGCCTCAACTCTCACTAAGTGCTTCAGTGTATGCAACAAGGGCGTATCACAGGTCTGAGGGTACAGATTTTTTGGACATTCCTGTAACAGCATCTTGAAAGATAACCTTGCTGTTCTGGCAACCCATTTACTGCCATTAGGAAAGTAAAGGAATGGAAATTCCAAACACTTTGAAAATAGCAGGAGGTTTCTGTGTATGGATATTTGTCTTTCACTTTTTCAGTGGTTTGCTTGAATGTGAACTGTTTGATGTATCTGTAAGTAAAAATTAACTAGTTAAAGATGTCAGTTAAGGCTTGTGAACATTTACTAGTGTTACAGTAGATAGGTGTATAAGAAAGGTGACTTATTTTTTGTCAACTTACCTGATTTATAATTATATACTTCCAAACGTTGTGATAACTTACAGATTACAGTAATGATTATAAACAGTTACTTTGTTTATAATAATGAGATTTGATGTAGTCTGTTAGAGTCTGTCAGGAATCACATCTGTCTCCTGTCAAAATGAAACAGCTATAACTCAGTCTGCTGTTGTACCAAATGTGTATCATCTCCTGTGATGAAGATGTGCTGTGCTTTTCAAGCTTACTGAATTCCAAGCAGGGCACGTATCATGTTTACTGTTTAAAGAAAATTAATGAGGGAGAGCTGGTAACTGTGTAGATCTGTTAACCAGGATGGTGGTATTTCGGGGTTAATTTATAGAAGTTAAAGGATCTCCGAGGAGCTGTTCAATTATTTGCTAGTAAAATCCATCCCTACATTACACTTTATCTCTTACCTTTTCAATGTTTGAATGTACTGCAAATGTTTGAAGTACTGCAGTTTGAAACTCTTAACGTTCTTTGGATTTTGTAAATGACAATTATAAGCAGTGCATTTGCAGTCTTCATTGCCATACACAGACTATATTTTGATTTATAGAAAGCTGATTTGACTGTTCAAGTTAATATTGTAATACAAGCTCTTTCCTTCCTACAGGTTCTTTCTGAAGGTATCAGAATTATTTGATAAAACAAGGGTATGTATCTTGCAACCTTTGTAGATATATTCTTTGTATCTGTCTTTGAAGTACCAGGATATCTTGTGTCAATTATGCATTAGGATGGGGATGTTTTATGGATACTGTGACATTGAATGTGTAAGCAGTGTGCATTAGGGAATGAAAAAGCATACATTTTCAGTCATCTGTTTGTAAAATTATTGATCTTCAGGAGTACTTGGTCTACTAAATTTTTGGCAGTCTTCCTGTCTTCTGCTTAATAAGTTAGTAAAGGTGCTGTGCCTCTGAAATGCTTAGACTGCTTTTCATACTCAGTTATCGTAGAACTTATTAAAGAGAAAAAGAAGTGTAATCCTTAAAAAAGAAGGTGATCGTGGTTCTTGTTTCTGAAGTTAAGCCCTGTTTCTACAGGTGCAGGTCACAAATTAGGAAATGTTTTGAATGAAAAGTGTGTTACTTTCCTAAACAGAAACAGTTGTACCTACATAAGTAGGTACTTGGAAGGAAATGGGCATTCTGTAGTTACTTGCTTTGACCTCAAACGTTACTTTTTAGACTTTTTAAATTTAAAATTAAGATTTTAAAAATGCGTTTACGCACTCTACATTCACAGAGATGTCTGTTTTAAGTATAATAATGCAAAATACAACTTTTATGGAGTAGTATTTTGAACCATTTAATGCAGTTCAGTTACACAGCTGCTCTACTAAAGTGCCTTAAAATTTGTTTGCATTTGGTCTTGAAAACTACGCTTCTTGTACAACTCTTCATACCAGATAAGTTTTTGTTTCTCTTCTGTATTTTTTTCCCCTGTGTATAATAAGAATAATAGGATTTGGGGAGAAGGCTTTTTTGTTTAAGATAGAAAGCCAATTGTCACATTTTCATAGAAAAGACTAATACTATTTTTCTTTATGCACATTTAAGTATTGTATCACAAATGCGTGATTAACTTTAGAAGAAGACAATGTCTTGCACTGCTGCATAGTTCATACTGTATTTACATCATACAAATATATGTCTGATATGTAGATGTTTAAATCAATGTTTTTACTTACTGTTGGTTTTTCTTCCAGAAAATAGAGGCCCGGGTATCTGCTGATGAAGATCTTAAACTTTCTGATCTTCTGAAATACTACTTAAGGGAATCTCAAGCTGCTAAGGTAAACTTATGTTTTGCATTTGGTGGACTGGCGTCCCTCTTTTAAGAAAGGGTGGGTGGGGGGAGAAACACACTGCTTTTTCTTAAATTGCGAAGCTGAAATAATACCACCTCCAGCCTGCTATTTTTCCTTCAACTGAGCAAATTTTATCTCTGTTTTATGTAAGAAATAACAGTGCAGTTGTTTGGGCTGTACGAACCACTTGTCAAGGCTGAAACATGCAGTATAATTAAAAACAGTAGAAGAGCACTTGATACGTTTTTTTCAAGCTGTAGACTGCAAGCAGATTTGTTTTGTTCGTGTTAATATTGAAGATAAATACTCCAGGTTCTCTGTAAGTGCTGATACAAAAATGTGGGCAGATTGGATATTCTATACCTACGGAGACTCATTCTTAATGTTGCTTGATATAAGATGATTAAGTAGTAGAATATGGAAGCATTTGACAGAAAGAGTCTGTATTTAGATCACAGCAATAACTGTTGCACAAAAAAAAGAATACTGCTATTTCTTAAGCTCTGTTTGTATTTCTGATCTGTAATCTAAGTATAGGTTGTTTCTAATCTAAAAAGCTGTTAAATTTCCCGTGATTGCCTTCTCTTAGACTTTTTACAGTATCATCTAAGCCATCTGGTGCTAGCTTCTGTCAGACAATATGCAGACCAAACAGTATTAAATTGCATGTCTGATCCAGTATGGACGTTCCTGTGACTTGCAGAATGAAATACAGTGAACGAAATAATTTAGTTAAATATACAGGAAGAAAGGTTGATTTTTTTTTTTAATCTAATTTTCTTTATTACTTTGTATATCCTAAAATGTTTGAGTACGTTGGTGCAAACTCTGTATGGCCTTTATACTTTATAGGATCTCCTATATAGAAGATCTAGGTCACTAGTGGATTATGAAAATGCTAATAAGGCATTGGATAAAGCAAGAGCAAAAAACAAAGATGTGCTGCAAGCTGAAACTACTCAGCAGATATGCTGTCAGAAATTTGAGAAAATATCTGAATCGGCAAAACAAGGTATTGGGTACCTTTTGATCCTGTGTTACTACTTGAGAAATAATGGATTTTAAGTTACTGTCAATGAGAATAAGTTTTTGTTCTGTGTTTCCTAAGCAAAGGTGTTATTTTTTTAATTAGTATTTGTTTATTTTGGACAGTTCTAATGACATTTTCCTTCGGTTCTGATAGCTTCATTAGGCAATAATATCTATGTCGTAACTGCTTGGCAGAGCAAAGTCTAGGTGCAGATTATTTTTTACCCCTCACTTATATGCATAGACTAGGATATGAAAGGACAATTGCTAGCAGTAAAGACAAGCCTGATATTTTTGAGTACTGTTTAAATTCACCTTTTGGTTTTATGCAGTCTGTTGCAACAATGATACTAAAAAAGGGAGGGGTCATGAAATGAGGTTTTACTAAAGATGCCGAGTTACAGTAATTGTGAAGGAAAGCGGTATTATTTACATGTTGGCCTCTTTCCTGGAACTGTACTCTTTTTTAGGCTAAGGTTGTTGTGGGTAAGTAGTCATCTGACTCGTTTGGGGCAGATTCGTACAAGGCTCTTCTGTCTTTATCAGCTAAAGGAATTGTTTGACCCTGTAAATCTGGCTAATTGTTCTTCTAGATGAGACATCACTAACCTCTTTCTTCTTGAAGGAAAGTCAGTTAACAGTTGAGGGCTCTAGCAATAATACTATTAATGAATCCAATCTTATTTTATATAGAATTGATAGACTTCAAGACAAGAAGAGTTGCAGCATTCAGAAAAAATTTAGTGGAACTAGCAGAACTGGAATTAAAGCATGCTAAGGTAATTATGGTCCTTTTTTGGCCTTTATTTCAACTGGTTTTAAGCATTAAATGCTTGATTAACCAAAACGCCTGTGTTAGTTTTGTGTGACACACACTCCTACATCCAGGGAGGGGAGTTTGACAAACATCTTCCAGAAGGTAAACTGTATACAACTTTCCTAAATAATGAGAATAATATAGGTATAATAAAATATGTCTGAGGGTCTGGTATGAATTGTCTTTGGAAAACTCATCCCCTTGAAGACAATTTTGACTGTGGTTTTTTGTTTTGCTGACTCTTTGGTATTTATTGCTTTGGCATGAGTACCTGCCAGCTTTTAAAACCTCATCTTTTTTTTTTTTTTTTGTGAGATAGAAGGTGTTTTCTCCTGTTATCCAGATGCTGGGGACTTGATACATAGGACAGACTTAAGCATGAGATCATACGAGACTTTTATGAAGTCAGAACTGATCTGACTTTAGTTCCTGAGTGTACACTTTTTGAACGTTTTTTTTGCCTTTAAATTAAACACTGCCAACAGAAGATTTTATTTTGCAGACACATAGCATAATGTGTAGGAATACTTTATTAGCAGACCAGACTTTTTAACAGTGGAGCAAGGGAATGTTGAATTAATTTTCTTTAATGATTAGTATTTTAGGCCTGTTCTGTGTTTCTTAGTAATTTCAAGCAGCTGTAGCTTACATGTGTTCAGGCATGTTGTGCAAAAGCTGTGTATAAACCTATTCAGTATTCTACCATTGGATTTTGAGGCATTCTTTTGTTGGGCTTTCGTGTTCAAGAAGGGAGGACTGACAGTCTGGAATTTGGTGAAACTTCTAAGCTATACTTAAAACATTTAGAGCCTTGGCTGCACTTTGTGTTATGACAGGAATTTTAACTAAACTACCTCCCTCAAAAAAAAAGCCCCAAACCAAAGATTTTCCTACAAATATTAATATATGCTGCCTTGCTTTTATGGATTCTGATGTAAAACAAACAAAAAAAAAAAACTAACAAAAAAAACCCTTGTTGCCTTATTGACAAAAGATGCCTGCTTGGAACTGGCAGAAGAAGGAAGTAAGCAAAATCCACAGTTAAGGGATTTGGTTAAATGCTTTGTCAGAAGTCCTTTATTCCCTGCTTCTGTCACCACAGTCTACCAATAACTGTAATTCTTAGTGCTCAGGAATCTGAGTTGGCAAGAAATACTTTTCTGATTGTGAAATCAGAGGACTTTTGAGCTATGCTGGCGAAAGTCAGGTATATAATATGTTGCAGCTAGAAAAAGCAATGGTGCCTCTGTTGTCCTTCATTTACTATAATTTGAATAAGGTTATTTTTGTGAACTTTGTAAACTTAATGAAAATGAACAGTGTGCCTATGTGTCAGTAGGCTGACACACTGAGACTGGAAATGACTGAGAACCTTTTTGTGCTACATAATGGCCTGTGAACTGCAAGTTATTTCATGCTTCTGCAGAGCTGTAAGGAGGTGAGCAAAAGATTACTTGTCATGCTTTTGCTATAGGTAACAGGCATGCAGTCCAGGAGTACTTCAAGCTGAAAAAGAAATCCATTCCATTAATGACTTCATTACTAGCTAATAATCAGCTGTTATAATAGTAGAGCCCTTAGATTTATGAATCCTATACACCACAAAGATGGGTCACCAGGTCCCCATGCATCTCCTGTATATCGGGCTTATTCATATTGCAGAATTCAGGCCAAGTGAAGCAGCTTGTGACTGTCTCATACACTTAAAAACACAAAAGAACAAAAAGCTACTGAAGCTGTAACTGAATTATGTCTTCTGAATAAGTCTGAAAAGGGTTCAGTAGACCAAAGTAGAAATCTTCTGTTTTAATATAGTTAATTGCTTAATATGGGTTGTGAAAACCTTATTAGAGGAGAGAGCTATGATTTCTGACCTTTTCAGACAGAGAAACGAGTGTCCTTTTGCATATCTACCACTGGTCGCTTGGTTAGGCTTTCAACTGTGAAAAAGTAAGAATTGCAGATTCTTCAGTAGTTGTGTGGACAGTTTATCAAGGATGTGTAAATTATGGCTTCTGGTACTGATTAATTACAGGCCTTTTTTTTTTGTTTGGAGACATGTTTTCAGGTTGGTTTTTGGAGGATTTTTTTTTAAAGGAAGCAGTTTCTCCCATGTTTACAACTGGGCATTCAGGGTGGTTTGTCCTTGCATTTTGCCTGAATCTGATAGGAAATACACTTAACAGTTAATAATCTAATATTATTTCTTACAAAGAGGTTTCAGATGGAGGAATACAGCTATTTTAGAGTGAGCAGAGGGTGGTGTATAGTGATCTGAGTATAAATGAATGCACAAAACAATGTGATTACTGATATTTGCTTTTCTTCTGCAAAGTATCTCCTGGCTTACCAGTAGTTCACCTGTGCATACTTGGCAGTGGTAGCTTTTTAACTGCCAGCTCTGTAAATGCAATTATAAATCTGAAAGTCAACGTGGTAGAGTCAGACTGCTTTAAATATGATTTAAAAACTGACGTACGATATCTGTGTTTGGAAAGAGGGGCAGAACTTGCCTGTAGAGATAAAGCTTAGTTAATGTTCTGATAATGCTTTCTGTAGTCTCAGCTTTGAAACTTTCGTGGCTAAATCATGCAGCTAAACATATAAATCTGTGGGGAGAAGAATTGCACAGTGCCCATCCTTGAAAAGGGCTGAAATGGCTGCTATAGGGAGGAGAGTGCAAAGCACTGGTTAACGCTTATTGATAAAGTCAGCATTCTTTGCATGTATGAATGCTTCTATTTTGGGAATAATACTGCAGTAACAGAGTTATGGCAACACTGTGTACAGAATGAAAACTTGACGACTTTGAACTTTTTTTGCATAGAATAGTTGATACGGCCAAACTAGATCTTTTGTGGGAAACTTGTGAAGAAAACACGGAAATGGTAGTAGTGCTTATTTTTGAATTTCAAGTTTAGTTCCATGACACAGCATTCTTATAGTCAACCAGTCTTTTCCTTGAATGTCTTCACATATACTTAATGTGTATCCGTGTTCCCTTAATGACGAAAGTTGTTGCTGTTTAGAAAACAAAACATTTTTTGTGCCATGAACATACAAGGAAATGTGGTCATACTTTTCTGTATTTTTGCAGGGTAACTTACAGCTGCTGCAGAGCTGCCTGGCAGTGTTAAATGGTGACACATAAGCTACGCTCCGTCCTCCCGCTAACAAGGGCTGCCCTCCTGGATTTTGTTTTCATGACTTTAAGTAGGCATTTACAGTTCCCTGGAGAAATTGTTTGACGAAGTGCACATAAGCGAGCTCTTCCTTTCAAAAGAGTTGAAACAAAGACCTGAAAGTAGCTCAAGAATATACAAAGCAACAGCTTACTTGTTATTAATGCATATTCATGTTTGTTTAATCATTATATGCTTTCATTGTTCAGAAACCAAACGCTCTGTTTTTGTGAAACTAGACAATATAATTATGTTCATGTTATGAATACTACGATACAGCTGCCAATCATTTACCTTTGTAAGTAATTTCAGAAGTTCACCATTTGAAGTACATCGTTCAAATGGCTTAACTATTACCATTAGATATTTGAATATTGTTACTATAATGCATTGTATACACTGTCTTAGTTTTTTCCATTTACTGATATCAAGGAACTTAATCTTTTTTTCAATTGTGAACATTTCTTAGAAGTTTTGAAGAACTTTGTGTAACCTTTATAACTATGATTTAAAAGGAAAAGCAAATACATTAGTATGTTTGCCTTAACTTGTAGACTAATCCAATTATTGTAAAATAAACCATGAAATCAATGATTTTTCTAAAATTATGCAGACATTGTATCATCTATAAGCTTAATATTTTCTAGTAAATCAGATTAAGTAGATTTTTCTCTTCATCCTGTAAAACAGGTACCACATTGGTTTGACATGAAGTACTCTCCTGGTAATTTTTCACTTGCGTTCTCAGGTTTATCCGTTTGCTTCTGTTCATCTGTGACGTTCCTATCCAGCATAGTTTTGACCTTAGTGGCTGACTTTTCATTTTCTTTGGCAGAAGTGTTTTTTAAGGGAACTAGCAGGTTTCTTTCCAGAAGGGGAAAGTAAACTGGCAGGAGGGTATTCAGTAGAAAAGTTAATACTGCCCCACTTTTATACAAATGAGAAGCTTTGCTTCAGAAAATAAGTAGTAAAGGCATACCCAATAAAGGAATGCCTCGCTGTATCTCCTGCTAACTGGATTTAGAGCTCTAGACACCTCATGTTGTTTGAATCCACGGTCGCTCATTTGTTGAATGCTTTCTCACTCTCCCTTGAACCACACGTCCTTTCCAAGAGCTGCTGTTCTCTTGTATAATCTCAGAATGTCATAAAATCAGGCTTTACTTGATAAATCACTCATCACAGGGGGATTGCCGCTTTGTAGGGGTTTGCAGCCCTTCAGTAGAGCAGCAGAATTCCAGTCAATGGCAGTTTTGTTTGGAGATGCTGACCGATGTCAGTGGCCGTCTCTAATTACACTCTCCGGTACTGCTGCAAGGAGGGCTAGGTTTATTTCCAAATAGGGTGAATTGCACAGTGTAGTAAACCACAGCACTGCACATGGAATGTTTCTAAGACAGAAGAGGTTCCTCAGCTTCACGTTCTCTTTGCATTGAGTTGCATAGGCATAGCCTCAGACTTCTGGTTATCAGTGCCCAGTGGCTATTAGCAACTCACGTCATGTATATACTATTTTCTATTAATGGCAACTACACTAATACTGTGCTGTTCATCTTCCAGATATAAAGGTATAATTCCTAAGGAACTCATCTATAAATAGACTATAACGGACAAAGACTTCAATGTATATACAGTTAACACAATTGTAAATATTTTAAGTAGGATTGTGGGAACAGTTTTTAGACTAGTCCTCGTTGTTCGGTGTTAGTAGCTCATTAAATTTTTTTCAAGCCTCTTGGTATTGGGTGTGTCTCTTCAACCTTCAGCCTGACCCCAGCGCGCCGCTCGGGGGCAGCACCGCGGGGCGCTGCTCGGCCAGGGGGGCGTGCGTCCTTCCGGGAGCGGGGTTGGGCCTGGGCCGTGCTGCTTCCGCCGGAAGTCGTGCGGAGCCCGGAAGTGGTGGGAGCGGGCCCGCAGCGAGGGGCGGGGTGCCGCCATGAGCCGCCTGCGGGAGGAAGACGACCCGTATGTGGTGGAGGAGCCCAGCGACGAGGAGCGAGCGCTCAGCAGGTGCCGGCCGGCTCCCGGGGCGGGCTGGGGGCTGCCGCTTTCCTCTGCTGCAGGTTTTGGTCTGACTTGTGCTGCCGGTAACGGAGGAGGCCGCTGAGGTTGTGAAGGGTCCGTCCGTCACAAGTCACGGCAGCGATCCCTTGCAGCCCGGGTGTTTGCCCTTGTAATCCCCAACACGCCGAGCTGTCGGGTGCTGCGCGGAGCCCCCAGAGCCGTGCTGCTGGCGCCTAGCAACAGGCTGCGCTCAGTCCGTTGCTCCTTTGTATTAAAACCATAGTCTGGATAAACTAATAAAATATCTCAGTGGATTTCGCATAAGTACACGGATAAGTGCTTCTCGGTATTTCCACTTAGCCCAGCTGGTGGTTGTCCTAATTAGTCAGTGTAGTGAGCTGTTGATAATAATTAGGTGTGTAATGTTTCAATGTTTGTAGCTCTGAAGATGAGGTGGATGTGCTTTTACATGGCACTCCTGACCAGAAGCGGAAGCTGTTACGGGAGTGCCTGACTGGGGAGAGTGAATCTTCCAGCGACGATGAGTTCCAGAAGGAGATGGAGGCAGAGCTCAACACCACCGTGAGAAACATAGAAGGCAAATGGAAATCGCCAGAAATGGGTAAATCATTCTTAAACACCTGCTCACCTGTGAGACTGAGGGTTAAGTGGTGTCCGGTTAAGGAGTTGATGTGTTCTTACAGCTGTTGGGGGGTTTGTGGTGGCAGGTTAGTACTGCTTGAGACCTTTGGAGAAGTCTTTAAACAGCTCTTTAGTCCTGCAGAAATGGGTACTTGGGCACCTTGAGTGCATCTGTTTCATCCATTCTAAGTTTTTTGGTTTTATTGTTTCTGAACCCCTGATTTCCTGTTTCACTGTGATTTCTCCTTGTATGATCAGCCCTCTTTTTTCCCCAGTGTCTCTGTAGCTTCTGTTTTAAGTAATTTTCACGTGTGTATTTAGAAGCCTTTCAAGCAGTTTTCAGTCTTTGTCCAGTGGCTCAGGATGCTATCAACATTTGGAGCACATTCTTGCTGAAAGGAATGGCGTATGGTGGGTTAAGATCCCAAATCGGCTGGGGAAAAGAGTCAGGAAAAATATTAATCCCCTAAATGCTCATAATTATAAGTTGCATCAAGTAGCGAAACTGAGTCAACGATTTATCCATTTTGGACTTTGTATACTGTTTTTGGGTGCTGTAGATTGCTCTGGCATTTGAAGAACTTTTGTTCTTTTTACCCAGTACAAAACATCTGGTGAAGTGTTCTTAATTTCCTGGAGTATTGATGTAGTACTTATTTTAGTGTAGGAACTTCATTTTGCATTCAGCAGGTTCAATGGTTTTGTTTGTGTTAGTGCTCAAACTTGATCTTTAAGTTCTGTGTTTGCAGTTAACAACAGGCACCTACACCACTACATGCACCCAGTGCAGAGTGGGACTTTTAGTGCAGACTGGCTGTGGCAGATGTGACTGGCAATTGATCTGAGCCTTTTATGAACTTCTGTATGAAGTTCATACAGAATGTATGAGATGTAGTTGTGTTCTTGTTTTTTTTTCCTCCTTAGATTTTATGTTAATCAAAGTTTATGAAAGTTTGCTACATTTATATTTCTTTTACCTGTAAATTAAATAACATGAGTAACGTTGTTATCAGGACATGGGAATAAACTGGGAGAGCTGCAGATTAATGCGTACAGATAAACTGGGAGGCTGTTGAGTAGGGCAGCTTGGAAATGAGGGTTTGTTCTGGGCTGTATGCATGTTATCCTTTTGGTGGGATGTTCTTACCGCTTTTCTCTTCAATTTAACACAGGTACTTCTTCAAGCACTGGAGAGGCTGGATCTGCCACCACTTCAAAATACTATGATGACGTTTACTTTGACTCTGATTCAGAAGACGAAGACAAAACGGGTAAGGGACTGAGAGAGAAGACAGCATCTTCAGAGTAGTACTGTATCTCAGATTCAGTGGAATCCACTCAGGGCATCAGAGGCTATTCCTGAAGAGGGCCTTTTGGGGGCAGTTATCAGCCTATGTCATCTCAACAAAGTTCTTGCAGCTTTGTGATATATCCCAATGTGTGTAAAGTGCTTTAATCCTTTGGAGTGGTCTATTGAGAGGAGAGATAAGCTAGATATTTACGAGTTAATGTACATTTGTTGCAGGTATTGAAAATGAAAATTGAAAAAATTACTTTTTGATCAGTTGAGTGGAGAATCATTGTATGTCTAACTGATGGAACCTGTGCTTGCCCAAATCTCGACAGTTATGCAAGATGTCCAGAAAAAAAGAAAACATCAGCAACGTCGGATTCTTACCAATGATGAGCTGCTATATGACCCAGAAGAAGACAGTCGAGACCAAGAGTGGGTAGACTCACAGAGGAGGAGGTAAGAAACTGTAAATAATTATAGGATGCTTACCATAAATTGAAAAATTCCAGTAAACATGGTGACTATATAGAAAAACCCTATGCTGTCAAGTTCACTCAGTGCCTTAGGATTTACAGCACAGGGAATTTAAAAACTTGTAAAATTTCTGCATGTATGTAATGGAAATGGACTCTTTAAAGTGACAGAATGCTAAAAACTTGCAGTTTTTCAAAATCAAAGCTTCCTGGTTCACTAAGCCAGTTTTGTCTATAGATGTTATCAAAATAACTATGATGGTGATGAAGAACTTGTAATAGGGACAGCTCAGAGCTGCTTTACTTGAGGTTTCTTTGAAGGGTGAAAAAAGCTTGATGCAGCAGAAGAGAGACATAAATCTGTTGAAAAGCACATCAATGTACGTTACCCACAGAGACTGTTCTTTAGATACCTGTCTCCTCCAGGAAAATGATTATTGGGCACAAATCCACATCAAGTGTATACATATCTCTGGATGAAAATCCTCTATGCAAATGAAATGGAAAAATACTTATGTATGGATTTTCCCCATAATGCTTATATTTGTGTAGTTTCAGTTAGTGAAAAGTTGTTGAGAAGGAGACAGGTATTTACCAATATATTTTAATTTAAAAAATATTTCAAGGTTAAATTGATGGGCAAGGATGTGTAATTTCACATAATTTTTTTTATCCTTCCTCACTTCATTTGGTAGGTACCGTAATCAAAGAAGAGTGCTGCAGCCACAACAGACAAAACCTTCATCTGTTCCAAACAGTGATGCTGTTTTGAATTGTCCTGCTTGCATGACAACTTTATGCCTGGACTGTCAGAGGTAATTAGTGAACAATAAGAGGTCTTTCTGTAATGTCTCTCTTTCAGTCCTTTGCAGTTTTAGTGTGTTCAATGATTCATTCAATTCTGTCTTGCAAGGTGGAGTTTATAAAGAGAAGATGGCTATATGTGAATCAGGTGTATGGGTGAATACCAGTTTAAAAGAATGATGGTGATCAGTTTAACCTGTAACATGGAGATGAAGAAGAACAAGGAAGAACTTTAGCACAGTAGATAAAGGAACATGTTTAAAAAAAATGAGACTAAACTAGAAATTCATTTTGGGTGTTGTGGATGCCCCATCCCTGGAGGCATTCAAGGCCAGGCTGGATGTGGCTCTGGGTCACCTGGTCTGGTGGTTGGTGACCCTGCACATAGCAGGGGGGTTGAAACTACATGATCATTGTGGTCCTTTTCAGCCCAGGCCATTCTGTGATATGTATTTTTTTCTAATTACATTGGCTTGATGGTTAGAGGAATAGCTATTTCAATGTAACTATTATTTTCATGTTAAAATGTCTTTTTTAGGAGAGGATTGAGCAAAATCAAGACAGTACATTATTTATTGGTTTGAGAACTAGCAGTTGTGTTTTTGAGTATAGTTACGTTAAGTAGTGCCTGGAAAGCATTTAGGTGTGAATTCATAGCATGTTTCGCTGTTCTCCGGTGTTTCACTGCACTACAACCCTGATTAGTACTGCTCATGTGGGCAGAAGAGGAGACTTTGCATTTTGAATAAAGGAAAACGAAATTCAGTGAAGTGAGGAATAAACTACCTCTAATTTATTGAGTACTTTTGCTGATTGAAGGTGAAATTCCCCAGCAGCCTGAAGTCATCTCAGTGCTGGGTGCTGTTTCCCGCTCTCTTTCCTTAGTTGGTTCTGGTATTCCTTGACTCTGTTCTATAGTTAAGTATTTCAGTTTGCTAAGCTGACAGAAGGCTGTCCATTTTTGTTGTCAGACTGGTCTTCTGTGGGCTCAAAGAACTAACATAGCCCAGTATGCCATTAGACAAGCCTTGAAAGTCAAGAGAGGACTTCTGCAGTCAACTATGCCGGCTTAGGCTGCTCTGAAATTGCAGCTGCAGAGATGTGTTAATGCAGACCTGAAATTTGCTAAGTACAGCTTCTAATAAACAGCTGTGCAGTTGATATACAGATGACTGCTGAAAAATGTATTTTATTATAGACAAGATTTTTAAAATGTGATTTGTCACTGTTTATTATACAGAATTTCAGGCTTGAAATGTTTCAGGCTATAAATACCAGCATTTGAGTCACTTGCATTCGCAACTTCAAGATCTTTGCCTACCTATCATTAGCTCTAAACAGCCATGCATGATTGTGTAGTACCAAGCTGCACTCCAGGGGTGCCTGGTACTACACAATTTCAGTGAGAACCAGTGTGTTTTCAAATATGCTCCTCAAAAGCGAGACAGACGGCTTCAATTATTTCTGTGAGTTTTTGTAGTTGGGACTGTTGTTCTGTTTATAAAACTTCATATTTATGTGGCTTTCAGCCATTTGGCGTGGCACTTACTATCTTGAATCTGATTCCCAGAGGTGATAACTTATTTCATGGAAGCAGAGTTTTACCAGTGGTATGACTTGCATTTTCTCCTCTTCTCCGTAGACATGAATCCTACAAAACACAATACAGGGCCATGTTTGTGATGAACTGCTTTGTTAACAAAGAGGAGATTCTGAAATACAGAAAGAAGGTAAAGAAAAGAAATAAGAAGAGGAAGCACAGCGAAGAAACTACTCCTGCACAGTCAAATCAAGAAGAGGAGGAAGTGTATCATCCAGTATTATGTACTGAATGTTCAACTGAGGTGGCAGTGATGGATAAAGATGAAGTTTTTCACTTCTTCAATGTTCTAGCCAGCCACAGCTAATATGCAAAAGCAGAAAAAAAAGTGCTCTGTTTAAGATTGTGCGAAGTCTTGGAAGTGCAGGCACTTGAGTCTTTTTAAAATATGTTCTTCTAAATGTACATTTTTATCAGAGAACTTTATAGTGGTTGGACTTCTGACACTATTGCTGTATTCCTTTTTTATGAAAGGAATACTGTTAACTGCTTGCATTTGAGAGCGATATTCTTTTACACTGTCAGGTGGTTGCATTGTTGAGGACTTAATGTTTTGTAAATACAGTGTAAGATCTGTGTATTATGATCATTCCCTGTGTATGTACTGTCCATTACCTCAATATATATTAGAACTGCTGCTTAGAATAAATGCCCCATAAACTAGTTCTCCCTAGCTGCATTGGTCATTTCTATGGAACTGTTAAACTTGGTAGTTCTCAGTGAGGATTTTGGGCTCCTTTATGCTGGCGTTCTTTGCTGATTTGCACAAACATAGTTAAGATAAAGAAAGAATTGTCATTATATTTGGATTGTGGCTCATTAATAGCTCAAAACTGTAATTTTTTATACATAGAGTTTGGAAGATTAGGTTATATCAACTTTGCTGGCGTGGATGATTCTGGCATGGGTCATTTAAATCAACATACTAATGCTTAATAATGCAATTCAGAACTTTTAATGTAAAAATGTATGAAGAAAAGAACCTGTCAGGTTGTTCTGATTTATTTGTTTGTTTGTTTGTTTTTGTTATTGCATAGATGTTGCAGCAGACAGAAGAAAGGACAGAGAGAGGTGACATTGACTCTTGGTTTTGTTTTGTTTTTTGTTTTAAATTTGTAAATCTGATGAACATTTTGACCCTTTGAATACTAAATGCTGTAAGCCAGAGTCTGCTGCTGGTTTGCCCACCAAAATTTGAGGATTTACGTTGTGAGGAAGATAAATGATCAGGGTCTTCTATTAGATGTATCTGGGGATTAATGTGAAGGAAGCTGTGATAAACGAATACCTGGTGAGTGATATAGCAAGCTAAGGTGGAGCAGGATGTAAAAAGGAACTGGAGGAAGAGAGTCGATAAGCTGTTTTAGGGTTTTGTCATTGCCTGAATAGCAGTTATGGGTTAGGCCACAACTCGGAAGGACCTGCTGGAAGCAAATTCCTTTTCTAGTTAAGTATCACACAGCGTAGTGGACAACTTTCTGAAATGCAGACTGGTGCTTCCTAAACCTTAGCGTCCTAAGCATCCCATAGGTTGGTACCAGTGCAATTGCACACTTAGATATTTATTAATTGCTTTTTTGGATATTGGCTGTCTTCATGGGTTTGTTTTGTTTTGTTTTGTTTTTAAGGAATTTAAGATTTATTTAACTTCTACTGAAGGAATTTAGTACAAATATCAATCTTTGCCACCTTTTTCTTTACAGTTTTCAAGGAAATCACTTGTTATTGATGATGGAGAAAATAGGAGCCATCAAAATTTTTGTCTTACTGAAACACAGAGCATGCATTCTTGTAAGATTTGGGTTAAATGCAGACTGCACTTTCCAGTAAACAGAAAGTAAGTCCTGCTACTCTTTGAAAGCTGTGCAAGCCTTAGGACAGATTTGAGCTTGAAAGAAGAGTAAATATTGTAATTGGTCTTTATTGTATCCAGAAGAATGCTGACTTCCATGTTGGTATGGTGAACAGGAATATCCTGAAATTACTGCTTGTTTCTCAGGAAGCAGCTCAGAATACGTGTGCATTTTTACCGTAATGCCTTGACTTCCTATTTTTGCATCAGCAGAAACTTTACTGCTTTATGAAGCACTGAACTATTGAGGTATCTGCTGAACACTTTGTTGGTCAGGTTGGTGTACCTTTCTCTGTACATCAAACCTACAACTGAAATTGAGCTTTAATTGTTTTGAAACATGGGATCTGCTTAAGATTAGATCTCTGTATCATTTTTACTACCTACGGTCTGACTGGCACGTTGTCAGAAATGATGCCATCTAAAATAGGATAGACTATTACTACATGCTTTAAGCCTGGAGGCATATATGGAAAATTTTGAAACTGAGAACTATTCCTTCTTTGTAACACTGTGGAGGAGCAGATGTAATAGGGGCTATACTCTGTGCTGCAGGGCATACTGGCCTCGATGCAAACTGTCTTCACGGTCCAGGTAATGCACGAAAGCTATGGAGCATCAAAGTAAGATCTTTGCACTGAGCTGCTGAAAACAGGAGAATGAGAAATGTCGTTCAGGAGCTCAAAAGACAGTGCAAGTGGTAGCAGGAGGAGCAATAGTTGATGGCAATCCCTAAGCAGGAGTAGGGTGGATGGGACACTACACAGAGGAGTAGTGTCCATTTTTTTAAGGGGCTAACCAGCAACAGTTGCTTTCTGTGTATGCGCCAAAGTGAAAAGGTGTGAGGGGCCTGGACAAACAGCTGGTGGATGTGGCGGGAAATCGTGAAGCTGGCATGCTTCTCAGCATTACCTTTCTTCTAATCTCGTGTGCTTGCTGCTGCTTCTTGCGAGTTGCAGTCCTTCTTCTCAGGGAGAATGGGAGCAGGTAAGACTGGGACATGTTTGCTCCATATCGATACTGTTCTTGCAGCTGTGAAAGGGATAGTGCTTTAGTTGTGCTAAAAACTCCACCTATCCTTGGACTTTATGTGTTTATATAGAAAGGTAGCTTTCATCATGGCTGTAGCTCTTTCAAGCAGTGTTAATTACAACAAGCAACAGCTGTCTTGGGTAGGGCCAACAGCTTCTGTAACCAGCTATGTGGGGGTATTAATTGTATGAATACACTCATTTCTTCTTATGCTGAAACAAATTGGTCCAGATAAATTATGTCTGAATGTATTCTGGCTGGATTAAATCCCATATCAGATCTTTCCACATAAATTACTATATAATTTGGTTGTTTCTGCCAGCTAGTTTTCTTTTGCAGTTCTCTCCTGGTGCTGTAGGTGCAATTCGCAGCTCTGTAAATAATTAATATGAGCACCCTCCTGTGACTGTATTTCCTTGCTTTCCACTGTGCTAACAGCACTGGTTAAGTTAGATGTGAGGCAGCTGCAAGACTAGAATTTCACTAGAACTGACATAACCTAAAGCTGTTTTACTGAGCAGGATGATGGCAGAGGGCTGGCAGCAGTTTCTCATCTGTGGTGCATGTGTGTGAGGCCTTTCCTGGTGGCCTGGCTCCAGCGCACAGGGGTTGGTTGTACCTTGTACTTGGCTTAATTGCAATGCTTGATTTCCACATGTTGCTTTTCACTGGGTTTCAGTTCTAACTATCGCATGTGAAACTCAGTTGTAAGCTGCCAGTGGCCTTTATAATTGTGTGGTCCCAGGCCAATCTCTTGGCTTTAGGTAAGGAAAAAGTCAAAATAGCAGTTAGAAGTTTCTAACACTAAAGCGTCTGGCCTCAAACACCTCTCAGAAGTGCAAAGTTAACAAGTGTCATGGTAAAAAGTTGATCTTTTGCCTCTTCTGCTGTTCCTCTGGGATTGATCTAGTCAGTCCAAGTTGGCAGACTGTAAGTTCACCTTTATCCGAGCAGTGGTTTTGAGCGGGCTTTGCCTTCTGAATACTAAAGGTACTGAAGCCTTCTGCAGAATCCTTTAACACACTTCTGGTGAATCACGTTGAGCGCAGTCTCCAGGGGATCTCTAACACCCAGTATGTCCATTTAAATGAAACAGGATGAGAGAAGACTGTGTGCAGCAGTCTTCCAGATATGACTCAGATCTGCTCACATGGTGACGGAGAGTCGTGTGATGTGATCTCATCAGGCACGGGCTCGTACATAGAGCTGATTTATTCTGTAGGGGGAAATCAGCGCGTTCTGCTGTGCGTGAGAGGGGTTGGGTTTTGTACTATGTGAAGCGAGCTTCTCCTGGGATCTGCAGAGACTGTTTTGTACAAGAATACGGGCAGCCTCACGGCCACTGAAACCGACTCCAGAACTGACTGCCAGCACCGTACACACGCCGTGAGGGTGGAGGGGAGAGGGAGCTGAGGGTACGCTCCCCCCGCCCTGCTGCCAGGGGACGACGTGCGCGGAAGCCTCGGCGCTGAACGTCCGCACCCCCCTTCGCCCGCTCCGGGGCGCTGCCGGCCCGGCCCCCGCCTCGTAGCGCCTCCATTTCGGGAGGCCGCAGCTCGGGGCCGGGCCTCGCGCGGTGGGGCCAGTCGGCAGCGACGGTGGGGGAGGGCGGGTCCCGGCCAGCCACCGCCCCCCGTCTCCGCTCGGCCTGGGCCCGGCGCAGGCGGCTCGGGGCCGGCCGCGGGTGGGAAGAGCGCGGTGCGCGCCATGGCGCTGGGCTCGGCCTGGAAGCAGATGTCGTGGCTGTACTACCAGTACCTGCTGGTCACCGCGCTGTACATGCTGGAGCCCTGGGAGCGTACCGTCTTCAGTATCCTTCTGCCGGCGGCGCGTGGCCTGCCGGGCGGGGAGCTCTGGGGCCGGGTGGGCTACGGACGGTATCCTGGGGCTGTAGCCGAGGGCGGCGAGAGGCGAGGCGAGGCGAGGCGAGGCCGGCCGGGGCGGCGGGGCCCTGGGAGTGGTGCGCGGGGAGCTGGCGGGGCTGCAGCCGGCACGGGCGGAGCGCGGCCGGAGTCAGGGAAGAGCCCTAGTGCCGGCGTGTGCCTTCTGTCACGGGCATCTGGCCGCTCCGATCGCCTCTGCCCGGGGCCGGGTTTATATCCTGACATGCTTTCTGCTGTGCTTATTTTTTTTTTTTGTCTTTTTTTTTTTTTTTTCTCCGGTAGAATTGCGGTAGTTTTTTGTCCCCTGACTTCCACTGGAGCCCAGAGGTTTCTGCTCAGCACAAGTCTTTCGTGAATTCTGTCTTGTTGTCTAGTAGAAAGTAAATGTGTGTGCTGCAAAACCTGAGGAGCTTCGGTTTGGGCTGCGCTTTGTCACACGGTGTTTGTTAGAAGAGCGTTTAATCCTTGAGCTGGTAAATTTGTTTGGCTCTTCTGGAGTGGAAGAACTGGATAGGTGCTAATGTGGAGGCTTCTGTATGCAGACTACTTCTAGGTGAGCTTCTTCAACCAGCTCTGTCAGACTGGCACTGCGGTCTCCTAAGGGCTGTTATTTATCACAGGTGGTGTTCTTTGCAAGCATGGCTGTTTTGATCTTGAGTTAAAATGATGTTTCGTGAATTACCCTGAGCCATCTCCAGTTAATGCAGGAAGGCACAGAGACAGACTAACCAAAACACTAGCACTGCTTACACCTGTCAAGAGGGGTTTAACAGTGAAAAGCTACTTTATATAAGAGTGGTTTCCCAGGTTACAGCTGGTTACAGGTTGCAGAGAGTTTTCTTGTGTACACGTGGTAAAAGTGGAGTCATTTTTTGTCTTTCTAATACTTAAAGATGCACTGTGCACAGTTATTGAGGCAGTGGTCCTTAGTTTCAAAATACCATGTTTCTGATTAGAACACCCTCATCTGTTTATGCCATGTTTGTATCGCTGAAAACACTTTGTTTTTGCTTTCCTTACTATTAGGTTAGTTATAAATATATATATTTTTCCTTTTGTGTTAAGTTGGGCAAGACATTTAAGTAATTGACAGATGTGTATGCATGTTTACTTGCTTTATAAAGTGCTTGTTTTGCAGTGAAGTGATTGTTGCTCCACTTAAATTAATGTCCCGAGTGTCCCATGTATTGTTTGCAGTGTCAGGTGAGCAGAACTGTCCCTGTCCTCAGAGGGAATGTTGTCACTGCTGGTGGGCCGGGTCTGCCAGGGACTGTGCAAGGACCACACAGGCACAGGGCCTTGGAGCTGGCAGTGCAGAGACCTGCCGGCTGCTTTTCCCGCCTCTTGTGTTCTAGAAGTGCTGGGAGCACTGATACTGGAATGTAGATCTATGGGTTGACCTTCATTTTAGCGTCCTGCGTTTTGCAATCTTCTGGGACTAAAAATACACCCAGAAGCTGGTATGGTCTAATAAGCACCACATATACCTCTGCTCTATCTCGGGGAAGTCAGTCACAGAGCCTTTGTTGCGCGCATGCTGTGGTAACTTCATTTCTTAGAGTTACGGAGCATGCACGGCTCCTCTGGTTTCACCTGTGGAAACTGAGTACTCTTATCTGTGTTATCTTGCTTGTTAATCTTCAGAGCTTGATATAGTGTTTCTCAATCTCTGCAGGTTATTGTTGAGAGTACAACTTTTGAATTTCTGAAGTCTTGAACTTTGAGTGGCCTAATTCTTGAGTAGTCTGATGGTGTAGTTTCTGTGGATAAAGCCTTGAGAATCCTGGAGTGTGACAAAGGTCTAGTTGTATGTTTACAGTGTAAGCTATCTGACTTCTCTGAGTTTCTGGTTTCCATTTGGAGTTCAGCTAAATGAAGGGATCATCTTAAGACTGCTTAGCAGATGGCTTCATATGAGGTTTGTTTTGCATCTCTGCCACAGTAAAATACCCAGTGAGCATCTGTTTTTTTACGTGCACAAATTTACTCCAAATCATGCTGATCCTGTGAGGCGTTGTGACTGACGTATCTGGAAAGGTGTGTGTCACAATGTCACCCATATTTTTCATTACCCTTGCAGCCTTTTTTTCCTAAGTACTGTCAGCACTTACATTGAGCTCCTTGTCTGTGAGAAAAGGTCTGAGCTGATAGAGCGGCAAACAAAATGACGTAGTGACTTAAAGCCTCGAGAACACTGGTTTCCTGGCTTTATGGTTGCAGTACAACTTTCACACCAGATGTTTTGTGAATGATAAATCTACTATGTCATTCTGTTCCAATAAGTTGATATCAACATTTAATGCTGTCTGCTTAGTAGTGAGTAGGCTATGCACAAATAACAGCTTTTACTCAGTACAGGTATTCATATAATCCTTTTGTTTTTGCCTCTATATTTTTTCCCCCCGATGGTTGACTTTTCTGCCTGACTGATTGTGCTGGCTTCTGCAGATATTGCTTAATACCTTGGAGGATGTGTGCATAATTCATATATCCTCAGTGCCCATTTTCAGTTCCTTCTTCTCCCTTCCCATGCTTCAGTCTGTACTGTTGTGTCTATTCCAAGGCAGTGGATATCTTGCAAAGCGTCCTGTTGTAATTCAGCTTATCACCCCTACCTGTGTTCTGTTTTCCAGTGTTCTGTTGCTTCTTCCTACAGCTGTAACTGTTGAATACAGTTAGTACTTAGGATTTACAAATATAATGTTATGAGATAGATAATGGAAAAATGGTAATGCTGTGTTTATATGACTTGTAATGTACTTTCGGTTTCAAATGCTTTCTTCCTTAACCGTAGTTCAGATTCGATGCTAGTTTCCATTGTTGGAATGGCACTGTACACGGGCTACGTGTTCATGCCTCAGCACATCATGGCAATATTGCACTACTTTGAAATTGTGCAGTGATGAAGAATGTATGTGCAAGAAGTAATCATGCTCTGAAATCTGGTCAACAAAGAAGAATGAACCTCTTAGTTTTAACAAGACTTCTACCGATGTCCAAAAAGGAAAGACACAATGATGATTCTCAAGACTAGGAAACGAAATGTGTAGAGCAGGGGCACAAGATGTCCCCTTTGTTGTGTTAATTCCTTTTGATTTTACAAGATATGCCCTTGTATAGTAGTTTTGTCTACCTTAACATTGTGATTGTACTTTGATATCAGTATTTTCTTAACTTTGTGACAGTTTCGATATTGCACTGTGAAAGCTTTTCTTAATTGTAATTTTCAGTAAATCTTAATTGCCTTCTATTTTTAATCAGAAAATCATCTAATTAAATGGGGCTTAAAGCTTTTGCTATTGTATGGTATGTATTTGCCTGGGTATTTCTATCAATGCATTTTTGTAAGAAAATACATCTAGATTCATATTAGAGACATGGATATATTCGTCTAACACTATTTACACAAATTAGTTTGTATGACTGAACTCAGGTGTACTGTTTTCTTGTCCAGACTTTGTTCAACAGTATATTTGTGCATATCACCTGAATTTGGAATTAGCAATTATTTTGAGTTTCTGCGCTCCGTGTGTTGGAGGAGTGTGAGTGAGAGAGAGAGAGAAAGCACTGTAGCAATGAAGGTTGCATTCTTTATGTTTGAAGTGCTGTGGTTATGGTCTTTTCATAGTGGGAACAAAAGCACTTTGCTGACATAGGCCCACATAAAGCTTTGGGATAGTACTTTAAACCAACACTTTTTCTAACAACCGATTAAATTGTACTTTTACATAATGCTTTGTTATGTTCCATTGGTGATGGTTCTCTGCTAATTTTCACCCGACAGTGTAACAGCCTATGTTTTAAAGGGGTTTTCTATCGCTGCTAGCGTTCCAAATGTGTTCTCTCTACAAATGACCAAAACGTAGGGTTTTAAATGGACTCGAGTTACAACTACAGCAATAAGTAGCTGAAAACTTGACTGAAGTCCTGTCTTTTTTTTTTTTTTATTTTTTTAATAGGGATTTTTTTCATTTTTGTATACTGAAATGTAAGATGGTGACAACCTAACTTTCTTACGTGGGTTTTTTTTTTTTTTTTTTGGTTTAAAAAATAAAACTTTAAAAGCAGAGCTTTGCTGCAAAACTTTCTTTGAGCAGTTAGTGTGTTTCTGAATGTTGCTTACTTTTCTCAGACCTGTAAAAAAAAAAAAAAAGGAAGACTAGTACTTGACCGAAGAATTGTGATTTAGTGGCCCGATAATAACATGTACTGTTACATCTTTTATGCGACTTCTTTTATAATGAGGAATTTTACCTAAGTTGTACAACTAAACTGTTCTATAAATACACTGTCTTTTAGGTTTATATGGCTAATGCACACAGATGGAACAGAAAAAGCCTTTCTTTCATTTCAGTGCTTCATGCATCTCTGATGGAAACTCTGTCATCGTCTTGAAGCTATAAACAGTGGGCCTTCTTAGGTGAACCATAGCTCTACTGCCATTGGTGGGTCTCTCACTAAATTAGTGCCTTGCTTAGGGTGGAATTTCTTGTGAAAATTACTTAAACTTTTAATTGCCATCTTTCACTTATCCCATGTCTGCACGAGAGGCCCAAGCAGCAGTATTACTGATTTGGTAAATGTAATCCAGCCTTTCCTTATTTAAAGTTGGTGGAGTAAACACAGGCAGTTTTATTTTTAAAGTGCATCCACACATGTGCATAAGTATTTTAAAAATAAAAATTGAGATAATGGTGAGTTAGCAATCTCTTTTTGAAGTAGTGTATTGTAAATTCGTGCTGCCCATGGCTGAAATTGGTACCGTGATGTTTCTTTGTGAACTACACATTGTGTTTGAGGCAAATTACTGCTGAGAGAGGGCTTTAGTTGTATGCGGGGGGGAGGGATGATGACAAAACAACAAAAAAAGCTCTGTGCTGTAGCATTATGAATGTTAAAAATGATTTTTAATTCCGAAAGGTTTTATAAAAGGGCTTTGATGTATTGACTTCTATTAGCCGTCTGCTTTTTGTTGAGAAAAATGGCAACCATAACCTTTAAACACCTGCATTATGTTAGAGTGGGCTTGATTGATACCCTACTTGGATTCAGTTTGCTAACTTGAGGAATCTTTTTTAGCAGTATTTTTTTAAATCATAAATCAAGAATTTCTTAGAAGCTTTGGACTGTTCTTTTTGGCTCTAAATGCTTTGTTAAAGATGAAATCATTTCATTAACAAAATACTGTATGTTTCTAGAGGTGTTTCTAGAAGAAAGTATCTACAGGGTGGTTTTTGTAGAGCTGATCTAGTGAAGAGAATGGATTAAGTGCAATAATTACAAAGCAAAATGAGTGTTTCTTCTTTTTTTTTTTTAAAGTGAGGATGTTGGTAGAAATTTAATTCATCATTACATTTGAATAATAAATGAATCCTAAGGCTATGAAGTTGTTTCCCCAGTGCAGTCTGCTTTAATGTCACGTTAACTGGGGAATCAATTCCTTCATGTTACATACTTTGAGCTTTTTCTTTGCAAGCTGAGGCACCTTAAATTCCATTTGGAGGAAGCAGGTCAATTATACTTTTGTTTAGAAAAGGATGTTGTTAGCCAAGCCATCAGTATTTTATATGCAGATAGAAAAAATAATCATAAGAAGTATCTGAGGGGTGTGTGTGGAAATCTGAGCCTTCAAACTAGCTTTATGTTAGTCTTTTAACAACAATAGCTCCTGGGATTTAGCTGGAGTTGCTCAAAATGTGTTTAAAAATGTGTTAACTCTTACAGCACAGCTGATAACACCAGCTCCGTCAGACGGCCCCTACCAGAGGCTGGTATCCTGCCTACCGTGGTACGTACTGTGCCTGGGGCTCAGCTGTCCTGCTGGCCTGCTCCAGGGCTGGCTACACACACCCCTATGGTTGGTGCAATGTCTGGATGCTGCAGGGGTTGTCATTAAAAACGTTCCCATGGTAGGAACTGCTGTAGCTATAAGAGGAAACTTAGGCATGAAATCTCGCTGGAAACTGTTCCTGGGATGTGTGTGTGTGTGTGTGCATGTCCCAGATCAGTCAGTTTTATAAAAACGTGTACCCTCCTGCTTAGATGATTCCTTCTTTCAGTTTCTTCCTCAAAGATACTCTTCTGAGGTGGGATCTGGCTAAGACTAGCAAGACTCAGTTGTAATGTCTCTGGTGGCTGTGTTAACTTTGTTTCTTTGGGGTTATTGTGTAGCACTTAATTTGGAGATAGGTTATGGGTGTTTTTGTTTGTTTGTTTGTTTGTTTTTGGGTGTGGTTTTTAACTACTTTGTGAAGGAAAACACTCGAGAATCCTAAAGTAAGACTTTCTCACTGAAATTTAGCAAAAAAAAAAAAAAAAAAAAAAGTTATTTGTTTGTGCATTCATTTAAACATTAAAAAGAAATAGGCATGAAAGGACTATAGTGTTGTAAGATTAGAATCACAGAATATCCTGAGCTGGAAGGGGCCCACAGGGATCACTGAATCCAACTCCTGATTCTATACAGCACCACCCAAACCCAGTATCTGAGAGCGGTGTCCAAATGCTCACTGCCATGGGCAGCCTGCTCCATGTGCTCCTCCCTCTGGTGAAGGACCTTTCCCTGACCTCCAGCTGCTCCTCTCCTGACACAGCTCCATGCCTCGGCCCCTGCTGCTGTCACCAGAGAGCAGAGGTCAGCACTGCCTTCCACTCCCTGTGAGGAGCTGCAGCCGCCATGAGGCCTCCCCTCAGCTCCATTGCTCTGGGTTGAACAAACCGCAGGACCTCAGGTGCTTCTCATGCGCCTTCCCCTGTAGACCTTCCACCTGATAGCCCTCCTTTGGACACTCAAGTAGTTTTATATCCTTCATACACTGGCATCCAAACCTGCACACAATGCTCGAGGTGAGGCTGCACCACACAGAGCAGAGCGGGACAACCTCTTCCCTCACCCAGTGGCCGTGCTGGCCCTTTTTCACCTGGGGGTACAGTTGGCTTTGGGCTGCCTGGGCACGCTGCTGGCTCAGATTCAGCTTGCTGTCAGCCAGAGCTCCCTTATCCCTCTCCTCATGGTTGCTCTCCAATGTCTTGTCTCCCAGACTGTACATAGATCTGAGGTTGCCTCATGCCAGGTACAGAATCTGCCTGGATGAATCTAAGTTGAATCTTAATTGTGTAATGGGGGGCATGGTATTACTGTACCAAACTAATTGGTGCGATTAGTTTGATAGGATGTGCTATGCTGTTTCATTTGAGTGCAGTAGGGAAGTGTGTGTTATAAATGCTGAACAGGGGATACCTGCTACTGGCTAACAAAAAAAAAAAAGGTTGTATTGAGATTAACAAGCGCACCATGAAGAGATGTGATCCTGTGGTATTACTGGACTGTGAGCAAAGTTCTGAGGAGAAAACAGGCATCCTCTAAAGCACCAAAGCAGCATGTCCTGGGATTGGGACACCAATAAAGTTTTGTAGTGTCAGAAGTTCCTTTTCATGAGGTAATTTGCCCATGTTTTCTACAACTGCTGTTGTGGGACAACAATTTCTTCCACTCTTGCCCATCCTAGCACCAGGGTTGTTTCTTTTCCTTTCTTTTTTTCCTTTAAAGATAGAAGAATAAAACTTCATCTGTCATTTGCATTGTTTCTCTATTCAGCCTGCTATGGTCAGACTTGAACAGAAGTATTAACTGAGTACAACAACTGCTGTCCCTTCTTCCTTTCACTAGGATGATTTAAGGGGGAAAATCTGGCATCGTAGTTCAGATCTGGATCAAGCTTCTTTTCCATGCAATGGGGAGAAATTAAATTCTAGATGTGAAATATCCTGCTCTGGGATTTCTGCAGAAACTCTTCTGTTTTTCTTAACAAATTCAATATATGAAATTCAGTGCATCATTACAAGACTTTTCCATCCATCTAAACTGTCATAGTGTAATTGAAGACTGAGGAATGATGACCATCCAGTCCCTCTGAGAGATTCAAGCCCTGATTCAATTTCTAAAGTGCCATTAAAGTCAAGCTTTTTCTTCACAGTATTTTTGCAATGACAGTAGGTGTATCTCAAATGTTACGAGTACTTACAGTAAAGTAGAATGGGTAATTACATTATACAGTATCTTATCACTAAATTCTTAACACGATGTAAAATGCTGTGAGGCAGTCTTGGCTGGAAGTCAAGCTGTCCTGAGGTGGCGTTGCTGGTGAAACTCTTAGCAGTGCTTTGTGAATTATGTGAGCCTGTAGACTTCAGAGAGCTGTGCTTGCTCACAGGGGGAGTACTTGCATTTAAAACAAAGGTATTTAGACCTTATAATGGAAATACCATATTTTTGAAAGAAGCCTTTCAAATATCAGGGACTTTGTTTTATATGTACAACAGTTCTTAACATTGTTGCTCATTTAGTACCATGTGACTCTACATACCTGTAGGTCTTTGGCATTTTGAAGTCTGTTAATGGCTTTTAATTTAAAGACATTCTACTTTCCTTTGCAGAGAGGGTCCTCTGTTAATTGCATTCTTTATTCTGGAGGAATTTTTAAATGTGTTACAGTGATTCTAATCTAAACTTGGCTCATTATGTGAAATCAAAGGGAAGGTACGTATGGTGGAACTAATATCAAAGGAAAGAGGCTGAAAATGAGAATTTCGTTTGCCCTTGGCCGAGCATAAGGATGAATCGAGGAATGAAAATTATTTTTAAAGGCTTTTGGTTTCTGTGGAGCTTCAACTCTCGCAGAAAGGGTGTTTCTAGTATTTTGACAAATGTTAGAGTTATTTCCCTCAGCACAAAGCATAACCTTGTTTTCAGATGGCTGTGTTGAAATTTGACACAATCCATTGCTGATACTTGTGTTAAACCCCAAAATTGACCTGATGAAAATGTGACTTTTTCACATAAATATGACAGTTAATGAATTAGGAACTTTAAGCTGCAGAAGCGTTGGTTTAAGGTAGCATTTTGGAGTGAAAGCCCGGTGTATTGCACTCTACTGTATTTAATCATAATTATCAGATATTTTCCAAACTCAGGATTGAATTAGTGGATGACTGTATAAAATCTTTCTTGGTCATTAATCTTATAATAATAATAATAATAATAATAAAAAGTCTTTCTGTGCACCTCCCCTGTAGTTATAGAGTATTCCAATAGGCTAGACAAAAAAAAGTAGCTCTCAGCTCAAACTGACAGGGTATAAGATACACAGTCTATCTGTATTAGACCACAGAAGAAGGGGCCATACTTTGATGGTCTGCTGAATTCCTGGTATCTACTCAAGTGGAATGGTGGTCTCCACTGAAAGATGAATGTCTACATTCAGAAGGGAGACAGTTTCTGTGGAAGCGAGGCTTTTCAGGTCAGAATGTGGCTGTAGGGTATGCCTGCCATGTGATGTCACCTTGTGCTGAGATCCAAAAGTACGCTGCAGGAGGGTTTGTGCAGCACTGCATTTCCTTGGAAAGAAAATTGTGTAAAGTCACCTTTATGCTGAAAAGAAGGGAAGTGTGTGAGAGAAATCCTAATCAAGCTGAAGCACGCAAAGATGCTGTCGCTCCTCTCTGCACAGTGCAGCATTGCCTATAAGCATCTGCATGGCACATTGGTTTTCAGTACTGCTTCTGCTAAATATGATGTGCACATGTGCTCACAGTCATTCTTTCTTGTATCTTTGGGAAATCATAAGGCTTGCTCAGATGCATGGGTGGGCGTAGTTCAAGGGTTTCATTCCTTGTTCTTTTGGCTGGTAACTGTGATCTGGGGAGCAAATGCTATGCTGGTTGTTGGTCTGTAAGTTGATTGATGATGGCGATATTCCTTTTAAAGCCAACATCTATGCTTCCCATGGTTACATCAGTTTGTGAATGTCTTTACCTGTCACAAGAAGCAGTTCAGTTGGGAAAACCTCTTTTGTCTGATATTTCAGCAACATCGGAACTCTTCATTCAGCTACTGATAAACCCTTTGAACTGTGCATGACAGTGGTTTATACTGCTCCGTGCCTTCTCAGGTAATTTCAGGCCTATATTAGGATAGCAGACCTCAGAAGGACATATTGCATGGCTTATTAAGAGCACAGGCCTACTTCTGCATGGGAAAGAAAGGATATAAGGAAGCTATACAAGTTTATCCAGAAAGTGCCTAGCCTTATGTTAATGATGTTACAGATACATGGTATACAACCACATATAAAGGTTTGTGTTTGTGCCTGCTAGCAAACAGGAAAGGACTGGTGGCAATTGAGGTTGCAGATGATGACAGGGGCTTGAGTGCCCACAGAGAAATCAATATTAGATCCAGAAGAAAGGTGAGAGAGAAAGTAGCAAAATAACTTCTGAGTTTGGGCATATGGAAAGCAGAATTCAGCTTGTTTGGGGAATTGCTAGGCAGAATCACCTGAGAAGCTGAGGATATACTATATGTATTCATTCGTTTATGTCAACTAATTTAACTCATGGGGTGACAGATTGAAAATACAGTGAAAGTGCTTAGATAGCAGTGATGATATGGTCCCAAGGTGATCTTTACGTTTTATTTCTCTCAATGATGTTATAAGTCAATAAAAAGTTATAGTTAGGGAGACCAATAAAAACAGAACAGAAAGCACTATTGTCTGAGCTTGAAAGGAGAAAAAAGGTCAGGAGAAGCAATGACTGCAGTATGGTACAGTCTGTTTCCTGTAAAAACTGAGCAGCCCATCAGTTGAGCAGAATTTTTTTCCTTTTCAATTAGCTGTTTTCTGAATTGGTGTCTTATGGTCTTGTCTCTGATTTTGTTGATGGTGGTCCAAAATTGTTGCAACGTTTTTTCCTCAGAATGCATGTGCTGAGATTCCTGGGTTATCTGCTGGGCTCAAAAGTTGATTCATACTTGTCTACAGCCAGACTTTGGTAGATACTCAGTGTCATTGTTATGAATGACTCTGCTATTAAGAAATCAGAATGTCTCATCTCCTTTTTCAGTGAAGTATTGGTTCCAGAAGAGAATGGAAAGCAGAATCTGATTTCTACTAATTCAATTTGAAGCTGTTCCCTGTGGAACTTGAAAATAGCTTATTTATGAGAGCTGATTGTTCTCATGAAAGGCCTGAAAGAGCAAACCAAAGAAAGAGAACCTGTTATTGCAGACATTTTCTTTCCTTGTCATTATTACAGAATTTCTGTTGATGTTCTTTTTTGAATTCTTGAATGATGTGTGGTTAAGAGGAATTACCTCTTAATAAAAAGGAATACTTTGTTGTCTCACAAACAGTCTGGGATTTTCATCAACAAAAAAACCCACATCATAAAAAACATCTTTTTTTTTTTTTTAAGTGTAAAAACACTTCAGTCAGAGGTCAAGCCTATATATTTTTTGTCCTTTCGCAGTAGGCAAAAGGAGCAGCAGGAGGGTGCTTCTGCTGCTGCTGCTGGAGACAAATTTTTCAGCATCTTTGAACTGTACTGGTTCTGAGAGCTCAACAAAAATAAGTACCTGTTCTACTTTCATTTCTGTTGTCGCTATGTCCAACCTAAAGAGTAAGGGATGTGGTTAGTCTTGATAGCTCAAGATAGCATCACCTTGACTTAAGTTGCAAACTCAGTAATAGGGTCACTTGCCTGAGGAAACCCAGCTACCAGTCCTTGTTTTCACATATAAAGGAACGGGGGAGAGTATCAGGGAGGCTGTACCTTCCTTTATAGCACATCTCAGGCTAAGTATCCCTCAAGCCACTCTGTGTGTTTTGTCCCACATGCACCAGCTTTCAGCTTTTCTTTACTCCTGAATGAAAATTTTTCTCTGGGAATAATTTTCCCATTGACAGCTTAGCTACTGTGACAAGGTAATACCATCTCATCCTTACAACCCCTGCCAGCAGCTCTAAATGCAGTGACTTACATTTTCAGTGACAGCAATCAAGGAATTAGAGCTCACCTCTATGTTGTGGGTGGAGCTCTCCTTTTAATGAATCCACTTGATGTACTGATATAACAAGGCAGAATATTAAGTGGATTGTGAACATCAAACTGCTATGCTTTAAAAGAGCTGCAAGTTTAAGGCCTCTAGTTCAAGCAAGCCTCCTCAGGAAAGCATCGACAAAAGACAGCCCAAGACACAATTGTTTTGTGCCCTAATGAGAATGCTTCTTGCCATCATGAGGTCAGTGAGACTGGGAACTTGCAGTAGTGGAAAGAAAGAAGCTGATTCCTCACATGTCCAGCTGTGCTTTTTTTTGCAGAGCTCTGTTAGTAATGCAAAAAGCAATGCACAATTTTTAAGAGTAGAGTCTATTTTTGTGGCCAAGAACTGTCTACAGTGTTGGGAGTCATAGTGTCTTCTGATCATTCTTGCCTTTGCACGTTTGTCTTTCAGGATGATTTTCATATTAATCACGTACTTATACAAATAAAGGAGCAAACCAGATAATCTGCTGTGGGGTGAGGCCATGTGATTTTCCTCATCTGCAACCACAGGCCTAATTCCATCTAAGCTTGTTCCTACCTGTCCTGTCCAGTGTGTATGAAGACTGTTTCTTTTCTCTTTGCAACAGGTTTTGCATCCCTGAAGATTGGAAGGATGACATAGGGATTCAACAACCTATAGGCTAAACTACCCCAAATAATTTCTTAGAGCTTTCTGAAACTCCTTCTTAGAGCCTTCTGAAACTCTCAGCTGAGGCCTTATCAGTACCAAATAAAATGGAGAAAATGTATTGTGACAAACACATTGTATTCCAATGCTATTAAGTGCTGTTAACTAGCCAGCTATTCTCTGTCTTAAATTAATTCAGTTGGGCATTACTATTTAAATTCAATATTCTACATTAAGTTCCTATTCACTTTGTATCTTCTTTCAGATTGTTTCTCCAATTTATTTTGATTTTTTGACATATAGTACACTTGGAGTTCTCCCTACTTTGTCATACGCAAATTTAACAAACAATTTGTTTATTCTATTGTCCAAATTATTAACAAAAGCATGAAGTGAGGTCGGAGGTGGTGCCATTGTCCATGAAATACCGTGTTTGATGCATTTTTTGACAGGGAGCTGTGGATACCTACCCCTTAGGACTGATGATGTTTGCAGCCATTCTGTAGTAGTGTGATTTAATCTTTGCTTCTACAGCTCATTTATGAGAATGTCATGTTCGGTAACATCAAAAGCTGAAACTGAGTTTTGGCACTTATTTCTTCTTCCATATCCACAAGACCTGCTGGTCTGTTATGTAAGGAGATTCGATTGATTTGGTGTGATTTGTTCTCTAGTACTGTTAGTGGGTTTGTTAGATGGTATAATTTAGTCTTGTAGTTTTCTGGTAACTTAACTTGACAGGTTTTTAATTTCCACCTTCTCTTTTTCCTCCTCCCTTTAGAGATGCAGTAGGTTTTCCATCTGCCAGAAGCTGCCTGTATTCTGAATTCTCCAGTATGTCCATTAACACTACTGAGGTTAATTCCTGAGGTTGTAGAATTATTCTGGGACAAACAACATTATGCCCTATGAGTATGAAAAAAATGTCTAAATAACCTATTCGTCCAAATGGGCCTTTTGAGTTAAAAATTCAACTAATCTGCATTTATTTCACTGATTTTATTTACTTTTCAAATATGTATTTTTTTTTTAAATACCCGAGTTACTCTGCTGTATGCATTTTTACCCCTTTTGTTGTTGATATGATATCAGTGATCTGCATTCTGCCAGTATTTCTATCTACCGTAGTCTCCTATATGATGTAATTTAATATTTTGGACATGTGGCATTTTCTGATTACTTTTGTCTTCTTAATTCCTGTTCCTATTCTAAATTTCCTGTCCCACTAACTGCTGAAGTATTCCTGTTAGTGTTCCTTCCTAGTTACATTTGACTTTGTCTTGCCATTCCTCATTTTGTCCATCGACACTCCTGCTATTATTTTGTACTCATCTTTGGTACTATGACCCAGATTGTCTTCTGTACACTTCCCCTTTTTATCTGAGGTCAATAAACAGCTTGCAGTTTCCTAAGTTACTTTCTTGCTACCCATATTCTCCTTTTCTGCTTTAGAGCCATTTGTGCTCAGATTTTTATTGTAATTTTTTTGAGGAACTGGCACCCTAATTTGTCTTTCCTTAAATTCAAAGTAAGAATTCAATATAGGTATTCCATTCACAAAGATTATCTTCAAGACAAGGTAATTACTACTTTCAGTGCCTCGAATGACCTTGCTGGGTAAGGTGAGTGTGTGGTTTCACAGGAAGCCTCATCCACATAACCTGAGTAAATCCTTGGCATGGCATCTTCATGTTTCTTTTCAGTCATCATAGTTACCACAGACCAGATTTAACTCCCAATCAGGCCCAGATCTCATGACTTTCTCAAAATAAGAGAGAGATTATTTATTTATTTATTTGTTTATTTGCTTTATTAATCTACCTGTTTCTCCAAAATAAACCCTGTCCATTCACTTGTACATAGTATAGCAAGAAATGCAGCCTATGGACAAATACATCTTCCGTGATGCTGTGCACTCCATTCTATGCTCCCTTGGGACCATGGACAGCCCTTGAAATATACTGTTGATCCATGCCAGGTTATGGGTGGAGCAGAAGATAGGGAAGGGAAGAGATTCTTATCAAAGAGGTGAGAGCATGTGTCATAAAGCCACCGAATATGAGGCAAATGGGTCACGTAGCCTCATCAGTTAAAAACTTGATCATTTTTTGCTCTCAACACTGCAACCACTAGAGCATGAAATATTGTTTAACAGTCTTCTTCCCTTATGGGATGCTAGTCACGCATCCTAACAAACACTTTACATGCAATGTCCAAAGTAAAAGGAAGCAGCTTGGAATTTCTGCATGTTATATCCAGAGCTATTAAAGCACATGTGCTGTTATGGCAAGGGAAGATAGCTTCTGATCAGATATATGATGCTTCCCAAGTCACTTTACTCTCACATAGAATGGAAGTGCAGCATAGCAGTTATTTAAAAAAAAAAAAAAAAAAAAAAAAAAGAATATCAGGAGCCCTTAATTAAATCAGCAGATTTCAAAAGGGATGTTTGAGTGACCATGAAATGTGTTTGGGGATGGATAAGATGAAAACCCCCAGGGAAATATTACTCTTCTACTCCCCAAAATGCTGTCCTTCCTGGCAGACGTGTTCACTTTGACTGGTGAAGCTGGGAGAAGGCAGAGCCAGGGCTGAGATCTCCAGAGCTGGGATATTTTCTTTGTGAAGCAGGAAAAAACTGGAGATGGAAAATGGAACTGAGTACCTACCCAGGCTCTCTGATGGGGGTAAGGAAATGAAGCTGCAGGGAGGTTGAGTGGGCACATTATATTGATATAGCTGTTCTCTGAAGCTGAGAATGGAGCTTTGTGTGTTGAAGTGAGGAAAACTGCAGGTTGTCATAAAAATTTGCAAAGTCTACAAATTCCACAGAATCCCTGGGTGGTTTTCTGATATTTAGTGATAAAAGGCCCATTTTCCAAGGGAAGGGGGAAAAAAAAACAAACAAAAAAACAAAAGTGGTGTAAGGTATATAGATTCAAGTAGCAGATAAGATTCTTTTTACACTTGGTGATTTTAATTAGAAGATAGAATAAAAATTAGCAGCATATATTGGCTGCTCTGAGTGATGATGTCCTACTACTTCTTGTGTGTGTGATATAAAAATGACTTGTTTTTTATTCAAAATGGAGCTTCTTTTTTCCCTGAGAGCTTTCCATGCTGCAAGAACTTTTCCTTCAGGATTTGATAAAGAAATAGTGCCTTTGCTGTGGCCACCTGGAAAAAAAAGGATAATAGTTATTACTGTATATATATATATATATATATATATATATATATATATATAAATGTATATATAACAAGTGATGCACAAGTAATTGCTCACCACTCCCTGACCAATGCCCAGCCAGCTCCCTGAACAGCAGAAGGGAGTGAGATGAGCTGCCACCCCCTTCAAAACTCTTTCTGCATGATGTCATATGGTATGGAATATTCCTTTGGCCAGTTTAAATCAGCTGTCCTAATTCTGTTCCCTCCCATCTCCTATGGCCCTTTGCTGTGAATGTCTTTGGCTCTGTACAGCACTGCTTAGCGGCAACTATAAACATTGTTGTGTTATCAACACTGTTTTTCTCCTAGAACCAAAACACAGCATCCATCATACAAGACACTGAAGAAAACAATTCTGTCTCAGCTGAAACTAAGCCAATCTCAATGACAGTAGCATAGCAACAACATAGCTGTGAGTAGAGAACAAGGTCTTTGTCTTGAGTAAGTGCTCTTAATTCCTTTTCTTCTTAAATTACCTAGCTCTGTTCAATTTGTGCACAGGTTAAGTAACAGGTACTAGCAGTGGTAACTATCCCTGTCAGAATGTTGAGAAATCGCAATTCAAATCAGTGGGTTCAATGTCACTGCTGTACAAAGTGTCTGGATTTCACCTTGGGGTGTCTGAACTTTCTGGAGAAAGCAGCTTTGTGTTGTGATGAGTGCAGCCCACTTAACACTTATTCATTCTCCCTCTGTAAATTGTGCTTAAAATTCAAACCTTAATCCACCTAAATCTGCTGAAGTAGAGCTGAGTATTTGTGGAAAAACAGGTAAAAATCTCTTCTCAAAGTGTAAACATTTGTATTTTTCTTGCACTGAGTGTGGATGACTCTATAAAGTGAACTCAGCACTGATGAAGTGTGTGTGTTTGAAAGCTCTAATGCTGGAGATCTCTGTCCTCAAGGCAAATCAACAGAGAGCTCCTGATGCTAAACACTTGGTCAAACAGCTCAGCTCTGCATGAGACCAAGAACTGTGAAAGGTATACTGCCCTGTTTCACTTGGCCCACTGCCAACCATGACTTAGTGAGTTCTGCATCCAGTATAACCTGCAGGACAGGGGAATCCCTTTCCTCAAGAATTCATGATCTTGAAAGGAAGTATAACTCTTTTTGCCCAAATAGGGTACCAAAACACCAAAACAGAGAACCTATAGAGAACGTGATGTGCTTTAGACTCTTAAGAAACACAAGTCAATCCATGCCTATCACCTCTTGTTTACGTAGAGTGCAGATAACCTGAGCTATGACTGCTGGATGTAGTTCCATGTGATTTTTTTTTTTTTTTGTTTTTGTTTTTTGTTTTTAACTGTCTTATTTAGGGCAGCTAGATATGTTGAATGTAAACGAAGAATAAAATTAAAGTATATTTTCTGATTAAAGTCCATTTAGTGTACTTCGTAGTGAGTATCTCTCTGGCAAACTGTCTTGAAAGCTTCTCACGGCTTAGATTGCACTTTAGGCTGCATTAAGGGAGTTGAGTGGAGAAAGCCCTTTGCATTCTCTGAAAGATGTTCCAGTAGGACTTGGTTCCAAGTAGCGCTTGTTTCCATTAGCTTTGAGATGAAGTTTCAGTCCTCTCAAAGCCATAGGAAACCCCACCCTGTACTGAATCAGCTTGGGCTTTCATTCTATCACCCACCTGGTGCTCCTCCAGATGAGACCCTACTTTCTGCTGACTGTTCATGTGGTTACATAGTTGGCACTGTGGAACACAACCAAAAAGTGGAGGGTTCAACTGTCGCATGCCCTAGAAATGTAGGGAGCACGGTTTCCAGTGCTTAACATCCACTGCAGCTCCATTCCCACTAATTTACTGGGGAACCTGGAAACAGCTGAGGAACCAGGGGGTAATCAGGAGAAGGAAAAATATCACAGATTTTTAATTTGTACAGACCTATACCAGTGGTAAACACGATCTCTTTGAGCATAATGAAAATTTCTCCTAGTACTGGATACTCAGATTGGGTCTACACGCTCTTTCCTTCTACTGATATTAACTCTTCCAGTTTTGGTAAAAACAACATGTTAAGCTGAGTATTCAAAACTTTCCTCCAGGGAACAAAAGCATTTCTAAAGGATGGAATAAATACTTGATAAATTGTGAGAGTGTGTCTTTCCAGTGGGATTCTTGGCTTTCATTAGCCTCTAGAAATCCAATTATTTCTTAAAACAATGCATTTTCCTAAAGTTAGTTTTGAAAATTTAGTTTCTACCTCCAAAAGATAAGACCTTTTACTATACTCAGCTACACGGCTACTCTAGGGTTCATCTGGAGTCTCCAGTGCCTCATTTTACGTCCAAACAGACATTAATTAGAGACATTATGCTCTCTACTGCTCCTAGATTTTTCATGCGTCACAGCTGGATTTTGTTTATATTGCAACCCAGTGCCAAGCAAGGCACACCCAGCTCAGTCTCTACAAATAATCAAAATATTTAATAAACAAAATGAGGTTAAACCCGTTCTTTATTTAAGGGGAAAAAGAAAGAAGTCCTTTCAGTCTTGAAAGCCTGCAGTTTTTATTTTCTTTATTTTCTTCTAATTATTTAACAACATTTTGGAGACATAATCCATGTTTTTATGAAGATGAAGGTTGACAAGACTGCTCTTTTCCATTATCCTTCCACTTGTGATCTGTGAGTGTTCCTCTTTCTGCTCTGCTCACTCTTTTCCCTTTCAGTTCCCTCCCATACTGTTAAATTTATGCCCTTCCTGGCGATGCTGAAAATCTATTTCCTGGTACAGCTCATTTTTCTAAACCTTTGGTTGCTTTAACTTTTCCTTTTTTTTAAGGAAGGCTTTTGAGGCAAGTACCTCAGTATTTTAGCTTACGGATAATATTCCTTCTATATTCCAGTTTCATTTTAACATATCCTACAGAATAACAACTTTTTTTCCTTTCCCTGTTTGCTTACCCAGTTCCCTTTTAGCTTTCTCAATATCATCTGAGGATGTTGAGAAATGGTGATCTCAACACACTTGTGTTGAATTTGTTTGGTAAGGATGTTTGTAGATACTTTGGTCTGGAAAGAAATGTAGGGTACTAGTTGTAGACTACCTTGTAGCTCAGCTGGTGTGCAAAGCAGACTTCAGCATGTTGGCCTGCCTTGATCTGCTGTGACGTTACTCCTGATTACTTACTACCTACTCCAGTCCGCAGATTTTGGATGATGAAGGAGGTTTCCCCTCAATGTCAGAGAAGGCCTGGACAACCAGATTGCTGACTCTTGTTGCTGAAGATATTTGGTATGAGGAGAGAGCAAAGATCTACTCTTGTAGCTTTGTACAATCCCATATAAATCTACTTCATGGCCTCCACAGCTATATTCCAGCCCCTGTGCGGTCCCAGGAGGTTGTGGAGCCAAAGAAGGACATTACTTGCACAGCAGCTGAGAGCAGCTTGGATTTTTTGAGAGGAACCAGTTGGAGGAAGGTATAGCTGTGATCAGTTTTTAGTAGGGAGGCTGGACAACACCAGAAAAGAGCTCAGAAAGGAGGATCCCTCAGCTTTTTGTCCGGCTACGTACCCTGATGTTTACAATCCAGTAGTTTTAAAGAAATGTGCTTTTGTGTTGATGTGCAGGTGTGGGTTGATTGTTTGTGCACTTGGACCACAGCACACCTCTGCAGTCACTGCTGTGACTGACCAAAGCCAGCACAAGTCAGGTTTATGTCTAGTTACCATGCTCCAATTACATGGTGGCTTCATGCCTAGTCTAGGAGGTGTTTTATCTCACTGTTCCATCTTCAGCGTTCCAGATACCCTCAGGCAATCTACATATCTACCTGCACAGGGATCACCAGCATGTGATGCAATGTGAAGAGTGGATTGAATCTAAGCTGGCCAGAGCCCATTATTTTAAATGCTTAGTAGCTTCTGAGCTCAACATGGGGGGACAATTAGCTCAGCAACTGTGAACTTCGTAGTTTGTCCTAAAGCTGATATTTTCTGGAGGCAGACAGACAACACGTGCAAGCTCATGTCTTGTCAGCATAATAATATATGTTGAGGTTACAGCAAAGCCAAGTGTATAAAATAAAATGTCACAATCAACAACCAATTAAGCTTGTAATTAACAATGAACATTGCATTGCAAATATTTGCTGAATTGTGCCAATGTGAGATTAATTTACTTGTATTAGAATACCATTGCTTTTATCAGGCTGACACGAATGGAACAGCTTTGTTTGAGAAAAGAGGACCACACTTTCCTAGGTGAGACTTTGGATGTTGGTTTGTGCCTCTTCAATGAGACCCACCATGTCTTTCAGATGGCGGAAAAATAAGTATGATTTTTTGGGCAAATTCTTGAAGTGCACCCTAACAAATTTTTACTCTGATGAGGTCATTACTATTCGTAGTAATCCCCATTCCCAGATTTTACTTGAAGTACAGGAAATCAAAAGGGATCCAGCTGCTAATTCAGTCAACTGAAATAATGCAACAAGATAGACGGGTCTAAATGACAGCAAATTGTTAAAATTTGGTGATCACTGAGGTCTCCCACAGAAAAGTGAGGGTTAATTCCAGTGCTTCAAGGCTAGCATTGTCGTGCTTCTGTCTCAATTGCACTCATAAGGATTCAAATCTTTAAAATGGAGTATGACAGTTGTGACTCATGGCCCATCTATCATTTACCCTGAGCAGGGGACTTTGTGACTCAATTGGGAACATGCTGAGTGAATCTCCTTACTTGGAGTTGCTGCACCTACGAGAGTGAGCCTCTTCCTCCTCTAAATAGTTTCCTACACACATCGTTCCTGTACAAAATCAGTCAATATTTGGGTGTCTCAAACAATGAAAGTAGCAGTGGTGTCCTGAGACAGTGAATGCAGTTAAGACTGAACTCATCTTTGCTAATGTTCTGCCTAATACGGCATTTTTTGAAGTGAGTCCCCTTGATAAAACTCCAGGAGGCACCAAAAACTACATCTCAAAAATACATGAGAAGCAGCTTGCTACTTGCTCACTAGTAGGTTTGTCTAGACCACACAGCTTGTCATTTCTCCAGAGTATTGACACACTACAGCAAGGAAATGAGAATAATGTCTCCCAAGATATGCTGGGAACAGAAGAGCAAGGCCTTAAATGAGTACCTCTCCAGTAGTAGGTCAGCTGCATGTGCTCAGTCATATGAGAGGTGAAAAAGAGCTCTTATACATATTGACACAGGCTGGTTTTTTTTTATTATTATTATTTTTATCATCACAGCAAAACTGAATGCATTTTGGGATAGCAGAATTGGTGCTGGGCAGTTGCTCGCACTGAGTGTGATGCAGTGCTAATGATGTTATTCCTTTGCTCAAATCCTGCAGGTCTTTATTGTTTTCCCCCTTCTCCCTGAAAAAGTAAAAGCATTTGATCTGACCTTAAGGTCCTGCTCACTATGGCCTTCAAAATGGCTACCTCTTTGCTTACGGACCTAACTTCATCACAAATATCTGCAGTTTTAATGCTATAGCAGCAGCATTCCTGGCATTGTTATAGCAACTGTGCATACTGTCTATCTCAGAATATCCTGCACTATATCCCTGAGCAAAATATTTTGTACCTTAGCAAGTACACAATATTTTTGTTGTTTTAAAGGATCTATAAAAGCTCCTACTTTTTTTCTTAGGTAAAAGCCCCATCTCACTGCACTTGCTCTGTGCTTCCTGGGTTTCTAACCATCTGTGACATTTGTCCAGAAATGCTCCTGATGCTGATACATCCCTTTTGTAATGGAGCAAGGAGAACTGCATGTACTTCTCAGTATAGAGCAAGTAATTGATTTACACAGTGGCAGCAAAGAGCGTGGCCCCTCTCTCCTGGGATAAATGAGTGTAGCAAAATTATTGATGTTCCTAATTAAAGTTGGGCAAGGCCAAAGGAGAGGTAAGCTTGTTCAGGGGGAAGAGGGGTTGCACGGCCAAATGCTCCTGTTTTACTGCGAGTTACTGGGGTGGAGCAGAAGTGATGTAAGTATCTCTGTGCTCTGAGGAGGGAAGGCCGGGAGGTTGAACAGTCCTTCCCGATGCTTCCCCTTCCTACAGCAGCCCGGGGAATAATTCTGTCTGTTCAGAGCCTCTGCTTTTTCTGCTACTCTGAAGAAGCTTCCCAGCTGTTAGCTCTAGCTCTTCTAAGCACAACACAGCCCTCTGCTGTGTGCGGGTGGGAAGGCTTACAATTTGGCTACGCTGATTTCGCTAGCCAATTTTTCAGGCACAGCTTATATTGACATTGCCTTCCTACTCCTTTCTTACCTCAGACTGGTGTAGTGTTTGCTTATGATATAAAGCTGGCAAACGTTTTGTTTGGCTTTCTTGAGGTAATATGTAAAAATCAGTAAATCTCCTAAATTTTGCAGATGAGAGCTCTTCATCTACCAAGCTCCTCTACAAGGGCAAGCCCACACCTGTGTGAGCACAGAAGTGTCTGCACACCTGTGTTCACCCAGGGGGGAGGGGTGGGCCTCAGGTGTGGAGGGCAGTGCACTTCCTGCAGCACTTTGGTCAGGAACTCTAGCTCTGGCTGCCTTTCAGCACAAGCTGTCTTATATGTGTAGAGTATCTTTTATATGGAAAGCTCTTGTTTTTTTTTTCAAGCTGCATCAAAGTTTCTCAGGTGAAGGCAGCTGCAAAGTCTGCAGATTTCCACGTACAAAAGTTACTTCAAATGGCGTTTCTGTGAGAAGACAACTAGTGTAAGTACAACCATTAGCTGTATTACCATTAATATTACTGCTGTGCTAACAGATACCTGCATTTACAAATGCTTCATTTGTGTCTGCTTCTTAATCTTCAGAGCAAAAGTAGCTCTCAAAGGCACCGCATGTTTACCGTAGAAGCTCCTGACTGTTTCTTGTCCTCATAGGGCTGTATGAGGACACCTTTTTTTGTCTGGTGGAAAAAAAGACAGAGCATATGGAAAAAATTAGTAGGATTGAAAGACTCCTGAATCCTTTGAAAAGTGCAGTGGTGGAATGTCTCCTGACTATGTTCTGCTTTTATCTGCTTATAATAGAGTTTAGAAATCTGCATGAAAGCAGGGGTTGGACTAGATGACATGCAAAGGGTCCTTGTCAACTTCAGCATCTCTTTGATTATGGGGCATCCATGCTAAAATCGATTTAAGGCAATAGTGGAAAAAAATCTCTCTTCCCCCCTCCCCCCCCCCCACAGGGATGTGGGCTGAGAAAGGGCAAAGGGCAAAACCAAAGGAGAACAAGCTCCTTGTTGTTTGTTTCTTATAATGATGTTATCAAACAAAGCGCTGTATACAACTTGCAGAACCAAACACAGAATAGGAGACCCTGTTGCTAGAGAGAAATGAAGGGCTGGTTTCCAGCAAAGCAGACATATAATAACACTTTGCTCCCTCCTGAACAACACGCACAACTGTGCTTTCTTCCTAGTGTACGTTTGAGGCATACTGAACTCTTCTGTAATTCGCTTCAGCTGTAGCATCCCTGAAAGGTCACATCAACAGCAGGAAGTTGTATGAAGCTGGCAGCTTTTGCGTAGGACCAGCAGGGATATTTTGGGCTGGGATGAAGGCTGCTTAGAAGTCTATGTGGAGCTTGCTTGTGTCACTCCAGCGCTTGCAATTTTACTTCCACAAACATTCCTGTTTGGAAATTGAATATTTAGAAGATACCAACACAAAACAAAACAAAAACCTTCCCAGGATAGGAGAAATCGAACCCTCAAATTGTTTACTACTCGGGTAGGAAGCATGAGTAACTATTTACTTGTTCTTTCAACACTATGTGCTTTGTCACATAAAAGGATTTAATAGCATGCAGCGTCTTCTCTCTGAATTATGCATGACTGTGGACTGAGTGGTAATCTACAGACTGCATGTGGTCCACACATGCTTCTGTTTCTTCAATTGTTCAAACACTGTCCCAAAAGCCAGACTCCTCCTCTGGCACACATCCAGGCTAGAGCTTGATCTGACATCTCTCCCAGTATGGGTGGGCAGGAGGTAGGTGCTTCCAGGTCATCTGCAAACCTGCTGCTGCTGGTTTTCCTGATGGCAGGGTGAGCATCAGATCATCTCAGCAGGTGCTGTGCAAGCTGTGTCTGAGGGAGGGAGCAGATGAAGTGTTTAGGCAGTGCTTGTGGCTGTAGGTGTGTTTGAGTCATGAATGTATCACAGTAGGTGTGTGTGAAGGGGGAAGGATGGCTACAGGACCTTTGCAGCAGCAGTAGCCTGAAGCCTCTGCAGTGAGTGTAATCCCAGGAGAGGTCAGCTCCCGAGCTCTCCAGCAGTATAGCAAAACTCTGGCTAGAAAGTCCTGGTTAGTGACAGGGTTGCAAAGGCAAGCCATCAAACTCAAGATTTCCTGGGATCAACTGAGTAGCTCTAAATTATAACTGGTAGCACCTCTGAATTTACATTGCAAGGATGATGCTGGACTTAAGTCCTGATAGGCACTCAAATTCCCCTTCAGCCTGACCTCTACTTGGTCCTTAGTTTGCTTGCAAGGATTCAAAGAGCTCTGTAAGGTCTTCAGGCCTGCTTACTGCTTTCAGAGATATAAATGAGTGGCTATGTACTGTCGTAATCTAGATGCCATCAGAATAACTCATCAGCAGACCTTGCTGATCCTTGATACCATTACTCAATCTTAACTCCAGCCAAAGATGGACCTAAATTAGAATGTTGGCTCTCAGATCCTCCAGATCTAGGGAAAGTTTGAAGCTGGGCCTGAATTCTGGTGGTATGGTCTCACTTCCAGTCCTGTGATTTAGTAGACCCAGAATACAACTTCTGTATCTCTCAAAACATAGATTTTCTTTTGTGTACCTGGAACACAGCAGTCAGGCTGTCGCTAGATTCGTTTGTTTCATAGACACAGGTAGCCAGTAACAGATGCTTTGAAACAGATACAAGAAACTGCACTGGAATGGCTGGCTGAGGCCCTTTCTGATCTTTACTTTAAAATTTTGGATGTTGAGAGCACATGGCCTCCCTGCATGATCTTTACCACAGAGCCCTTACTTCTCATCCCTTTCTTCACTGGTTTCAGTAGGACTAATTTGGCATTGTGGGTCTGTTCAGTGAAAAATTCATCATCATGATGTGCCTTCTTGTTCTATGCCTATGCTTAATTTCTGCAGCTTGCTGTTAAACATACAGTCTGTTTGCTTTGGCAATGATACAGGAAATATGTCTGAAAGGGAGTTAGAGAGAATGAATCTCAGGCGCCAGTGCTTTTATAGCACCTCTCTGCTATGCTTCTGACTTTAAGCATGTTTAGTGGCTTGCTACATGCAGTAAGTCTCCATGCATAACCCCAGGGGCTGTTGCCCAAATAATTGGACAGAATCTTCTCCAGTATAACAAGCAAGCTGAAGAGAGTGGTGATTTAGCAGTTGTCCTGACACAAATTCATTTTAGTATAATGATGACAGAAAATGTCCTGATTTTCTACAATTAAAAGAAAACTGAGAGCAGTTTTAGACTGTATCAGACAGCTCTAATTGCTACTGCTTCAAAAAAGAAAAAAAAAGTGCAATTCAACCTCATGCACACGCTGAAAAAGGACAACTTCTCCCATAAAAGGAGGATGTTAACAGCTGAGCAATCTCTGTAAAGATGAGGCAAATAAGATTGGCACAAACCACTGCTATTAACTCTCTGAATAACCTTATCCTAAGATCTGAATTACTTACGTTGTTGCCATGTTATTTTATTTAGCTGCGATCCACTTTTAATGCTTTAGTTACAGAGTATTTTGTCAGAAATTCTGCTTACTCTTACTTATTAAAATACATGAAAAGAAATTGTTTTCAACAACAACAACAACAAAACCAGATTAAGCCAAATTTCATGGAAAATGCTATTAACTCCTGTCAACAACTGCTGGCTGTTCATGCAAGATAATAGATACCCTCCCTGGATTGTTTTTAACTTGCTTTGGACACGTATTTTGTAAAATAAAAGGAATTTCAGCTTGTGGTCTTTTTCAGCTTCTATTTGCATCAGTTACAGCAATTTCTGTTGCCTTTGTGAGGAGAAGGATCAGACCCTTGGTTAAACCTAGACACGTGTTCCTGAATACCTGCTCACAGCTTGAGGGGAATCTAGCAGTGGTTTTGACAAGAAAAACCATTATTCATCATGCCTCATTTAGCAGGCATCAAATTTTACATTTTCCCTCTGCCAGCTATTCACTCTCCCGCCCCTTCTCATCAGTCAAATACAATTAATATCACCTTAGCTGACTGTTCACTTTGATTATACAGTCTAGTACTATTACTGGTTTCCTTTCTTGACATTAGCAAACCATGAACAACGATTTATAACCAAGTTAAAACAATGTTGCTGGCATGTCCATGTACCTGATCTTCTCTTTCTTATTCTAAATATCTTCCAGGCTAATTAAATGTCCCTATGTTGTTTCCTTACGCTCTGGCTCCTCACCAGCCTTAGTATTCCTGACCATCTTTTACTGTGAATTCCTTTCTGCTGTCAGCTCTTCTGTACGACCCCTTATTGACTGCCATTCAGAGAAGATTCTGTTTTGTAAGATTTCTTTGTCCTCCCTTCTGATGTACCTTCCTTGTAAGTTCATGATGTGGTCTCTGACCTCTGAAATAACATCTTCTGTGACATTTAGTCAACACTGTGTACTGTGTTAGTTCAATAGAGTCCTTCAGCTGATGTTCCCCACTGCTCAAACAATAACAAAAGGAAAATTGAGAGTCTGGAGCAGATAGTTGCTGGTATTAAATGAACCAATTTGCTGGGCCACCTGCTGGTAACCACCTCATTGCTTCTTCAAATACACGTTTTACTGGAACGCTGCAAGTGCTTCTAACGTATCCGGATAGCCACTCGGTATGAATCAATGCCAGGAGGTTATTGCTGGGATCACAGAAATCAGAGGTGGGAAAGGTCTGAAGGAGTGTGGGTGGGTTATGCCCCTTGGCCAGAGGAAGGTTAGTCAGGGCTGTGTGCTGCCTCGGGCTGTGTCCCATCGTGCTCTCAGTGTCCTGCCACGTACTCCTTTCTGTGAGTTACTTGGATTTTAGAAGCGATGATTCTTGCTATAAAATGTACATAATGTGTATCCAAACCTTTTACTGAAAGTCCAGGAAGAACGTTGCGCTATCTCTGTTAGCCTAGGATGTTAGTGCAAAGGCCTGTCCCGAGGAACTGGTCATGCTGCACTCCTGGATAGAGTTTTGTGTAATCGCTGTGGAGGTCTGTCAGGCAATTGGGAGCATTGGAGCCACGTATCGATGTCTGACTGATAACTTCTTAATCTGGCATCTGCAATGTATTCTGGCAGTTGGCATGCTGTGGGCTCTCTGGGTTTCACATTGCACTGTGGCATTAGTGGCTGTGCAACAGATAGGAGTTCTCCATGGGCAGTCTCCATGGACCCGTGTCCTTCTGTCTTCCAGAATTTTTCCTGCAGAAGTCACCTCACTCCACTGTCATTTATTTATTTATTTATTAAAATCCAGTCAATTTGCTCTTGTAACTGTATACCAGCTGGTGAAAATGGCAAGTTTCAATTGCTGCTAGAAATCGTTGTGTTCTGTGACTGTGTACACTGCTAGAGTTATCAAACGCAGAAAGGGTGATGTTTTGACCCATTGTAATGGCAACGTATACTGGAAACTTTAAATCAGTCTGTGCTTCTGTGCCTGGTCTGAACTGATTTTAAGCTTTCTACAGTGCAACTTGTGCTGTATGACTGTTCCGTCCTTGTCTACTCAAAGTTTCTCAAATTGTTAACTGCTTTAAAAGTCAAATTATTTTGTGGACATCTTTTATTTTTATTTCCATCCTTTCAATTGCTACTACACTGCTACTCTTCTGTCAGTAGACTGTTACCTAAATAGGAGCTTTAGTGATCTTGTAGTTGGCATTAAATGCAATATATCTATCTAATACATTGCATTTAATATAATCTAATATTAATCTAAAACATCATGTGTTAGAAGAGGAATTCCAGACCAGAGGGGAGAGTCCCACTCCACACAGCAAGTTATCATCTTCATGGATCACTGGCTTCATCGTCTGTCTCTGCCTTGCATTTTCTGTTACTGTTTCTATCTTGAGATGTCTACCTCAAGACTTGCAGGTCCATGTATGCCCTAAGGAAGGCAGAAGCCGTGGGCCATGGAATATAATTGCATAAATGTAGTGCCCTGGCCTCATATCATAGACCCAATCTGACAGTAAGCGATGGTACCACCAGAGCCAACATAAACCATCCAGTAAATGTGTGACTTCCTGCGAAGTAGAGATGCTTTAGGGTAATGCTCACATCTCTGTTGAGTTTATCATCAGGCTCCTGAAGTAGCTGCAGACGTTCCACAGAGGTGAAATCTGCAGGGTTCCATTTGTGCTTCCCGACTAACACCTGCATGCCTTGTGAGGAAGTAGCACTGGTCTATGACCCACGCTGACTGCTTTTGTCCATGCCAGCTCTTCCACTGTGTTACTAGGGGTCTAGATTCTGCAAGCTGGCAAAGTACCTGGGGGTGCTGAGAAACTAAATAACGTGTTGCCCAAATTCTTTGGTTAGTCTATCACTGAGACCCTTATCATTTGATTATTTTAATTTTATGAATTCCTGGAGGCCAGGGGGAGGATTGGGATCTCACTGTGCTAGATGCTACACAGACATGAAGAAAGAGACTTGCCCTGCAGGTCTTTCAATCTGCACGCAAGAAGATTAAAGATAAGAGAAAAGGAAATATCACGCAGATATAATTATCAGATGATAAGCTGTAAATGTCACATTAGTTCCACATTAGACTCTTTCCCTTGTTTTCTTGTTGTATCCCTTTACTCCTACCACCAAAGATAAGAGGTAAAGAAAGAAGAACTCCTGTTAATATATCTTACCTATGGCTAAAGAGCAACTGGTATCTTGTAGGTCTCTAGTTATTACAGTTCATTTTTCTTCCTTGACGTTTATTATTATTAGAAGTGTTAGCATTAATAATGGCATTTCTTACTTTTATGGAGCCTTAGAACTGACAGAGCCCTATTGGAAAGATGCTCTATAAACAGGAATACTTCCATTTCTTAGTTGGTTCAGCAGCCCTTTTTTCAGCAATGTAGAAGAAAATGAGAGTGCTTAAAAAAAACCAATAACAACAACAACAAAAAAATGCCCACAAAAAACCTCAATGATTATAATATGTGGTTCAAATAAGTGTCATCTTCTTAAGCCCCAACCCTCTTAAGGGACAGCAGAATTTTGTGCTCTGGAGAAATCTGTATTTTCCAACTTTGTAGCTATGTAACAATCTGTACACAGACATCAGTATGCTTCCCTGAAGATTGTGCTTCACTTAGGTGAAGCACATCAGTCAGCTGGCCATACTTGAGCCATGTATGAAAGAGGATCAATTTTCTTCATATGTTTTGCCTTCTAATGCTGCCCATAGCTTCAACAGCTTTCATTATTTGTTACACCTGTGAATTTGGTAAAGCACAGTACATAAAATGTACCCAAAGCCTCCTGTCGTGTCAGCCTCTGGCACGTGCCATGGGAAGAAAGGAAGGATTCATCCATTGAGATCAGTGGAAAAACTCACCGCACTCCAGAAGATGGGGTTTCAAGACATACGTACTGTGATGTGCATGGCACTGGCTGCTCTCAAATGGTACCGCCTGCAGAAATTTTCCCTTCTGTTCTATGTGAAGGAAGTCTTAAATGTAATTTAGGTTTAATGCTCAGTGAAATGTTAGTCCTAGAAGCAAATCTAACAGCAGGATCCCAAACTGTAATGATGATCAGAGCACTGACTCTGAAATAAGGAAGGAAAGGAAATCTTCCTCTCAAAAGCTGTCTAAGAGGTTCAATGGCACCAAACCTTCTCCTGAGGCAGATTCCATACAGCCTCATCAGTAGCAGAACCACAACTTTTGCCCTCTGCTTTTTCAGAGTTTCAAACACACACACAGTTTTGTGTGTTTAAGATAATCTAAAGACTTATTTTTCAGCAGGGCCTCATTTTAGGAAACAATGATCTCAAGGTGTTTTCAGGAATTGCTACCATTTTCCCTTTTCTCATTTCATCTTTTCACAGCAGGCACTAGATGGTGCTATGTTGCTGCGTTTTAACTCAGAAAACACTTTTAGCCTGCTTTTTAGCACATGGAGAATAGGGCCTCTCACATTCCAAACGTGTATATTAAAAAGACCTCTTTCTAACACTGAACTTGAGATTTTGTCAATGCAGGGCCAGCTCCAAATCTGAAATTGATTCCAGCCCAGTCTGCTTCTTTCCTTTTTCTTTTAAACATGGAGCTGCCATAGCTGTATTTCCTCAGACCATGTGTAGTATGTTTCTCTCATCAGAGACCTAAGGTTGCTAACAACAACAGTAATATAATATATAATTCTTTAATCTCTTCCTGTAATTCTCCATCTTTCCCCCCTCCTTACACCCTCTCATTTCTCTTCATTCTTCAAGTATTAGTTAAGAACATGAAGAAAAATACCAACAACTCTGTTTAAAACAATTTGCTGTATTTTTCAGCAATAAAAATATGAATTAAAAAGGAATTAATCATTTCTAAAGGAAGAAATCAGTACTGTCTGCTGCAAAAGACTGTACAGGCAGCCTTTTCAATATGATGCATAGAATGCCATACCAGGGCAGTACAGACAGGCTTTTCAACCATCTCCCCCTCCCCCTGCCCCACAGTTTTGCTGCTTAAGTAACTCAGCTTTGTCTTGAAATGTGTCTGCATTTCTCCTCCTGAGCTTTCCTGGTGTGTGTTTTGCTGATTGTATCACTGAGAGTAGAAGGCTTTAACTGACCCAGGCTATTCCTAGCCTCCTCTTTTTCTAGACTGAAATACTGTGCTTTGCTGTTATGTTGAGGAGTCACCGTAGTAGGAGAGACACTGGTTTGTGTTCAGCTCCGGGACAGAGGCTGTACTTGGGTATGCAGATGTGGCCCCGTGTCCAGCTGATGAAGAAGAGTGGGAGATGAAGGGTTCACCTGGTGCTCTGCCAGGCCTCCTGCTGTGTCTCACCTCACCGGTGGCTGGCTCTGTGCTCCAGCTGCAAGGATGGGGTAGTGGGGCAGCCTGGGGAGCCCTTCAGTTCTCCAGGAGTCGCCTGGAAACTGTCCAGGTGGGGGGACCTGAGGGATGCATGCAGAGGCAGGCGTGGAGCAGAGCTTGCCATTTGGGTCAAAGGCCTGGTGGAATCTTTCCAGCCTGTTCCACAGTAGACTTTCTGAGGTTTTAGAAGGCGTAAAGGATGATGCTGTGGAACAGAAATAGGGAAGTCCACTCTCTGATCCCGTTCAACCTGGAAAATGAGACTGAACTTTGAAAAAGGGTCTTTTCACACACACAGAAATAAAGTAAATAAATAAAAAAAAAATCCACAGTTTCTAAGAATCCAAAGTTGCAGATGAAAGTACCTGTCTTCAGCCATCTTCAGGGTTTGTTCAAAGATTTGCTTTTGTGTATGCAATCCAAAGCTGGGCGTATCTCGAGCGAACAAGCAAGCAAAATGAAATATGGGTCCCAAATGTAGAGTTTGGAGGGTCTGAGTCTGCCTCTACTCCAAATCCAGAGAAAATGTGATAACTCAGTTTGAGAGGTGAGAGGTTCCAGGGCCAGATTTCATTCTTCCAGATCTTCTCCCTTGGTCTTTCTTTAAATTCTTATTTCTATTTAGGATGGATGTTTGCAAAACATAATGTAATCTTCTGTTGCTGAAGTTACGTGGAAGATCTAAAATAACAATCAAAAAGAAGAATATTTTCTCATTACTACTGACTGAGTTTACACACACTGTTTGTTAGAATGGATGGAGAAAAGCCAATGAAATGGTCTCATTGCAGAAGTTTGGTAAAACGTATTGCAAAATGACCACCATATTAAGGATGGAAAAGACAGGGAATTTGCTGTGACAGAGACTGTGTGAGCTCGAGGTGCCCTCAGAATTACCCAGGCAAAATTCAGCTGAACTGTATATTTCAAAAACTGAGATGGGAAAAAGAGCAGTACATATTAGTCTCTCATCTGTAGGAAAATAGTTAAAATGACAACAAAGACAAGAAAACCTACATTTCAATTTCAATACATCTATTTGAATTATGGCTATTTGGTACTTTTGAGAATAAATTGCATTTGAAATGGAATCTTTCTAATGACTTATCTTTCAGGCAGGTATTGTGCACACCTTTTTAATGCATTTTACATGTTTGGAGGGGGGAAGAAAAAAGATGAATTATGAAGAAGTTAAGAGGAAAATAATTTCAGGAGGTAATGGATGAGCTCTGTCTGGAAGATTAATCAAGGCAGTTGCAAGAGAGTGCCAAAAGCATAACTGAAGTAGAACTAAATATCTGATTGTAATTAAAACTTTAGCCTTCTAATGGCTCCATGAAAGATATTTTAATAAACGTGAAATGCACTTTCTAAATGGCACGCTAACTTTTAATGACTTGGGTGTTTTGTTTGATTAGTAACCTGGACTGTTAAATTAAAGCCAACTGCAAATGCATGATAAAATATTGATGGTTTCAGGCAAATGAATTGGGGGAGTTATGCTTGACAGATTTTTGGTATCATTAAGGATTTTAACTGGTGGAAAATATATATTGCTGGTGCTTAAAGATAGTTAAAGAGGATCTCGTCATTTGTATGCCCTAGTTTTAATTTTACAGTAATAATGGGAAAAAAATCTGAATTATTCACAGATGGTTGGTCAAGAGAGGTCACTTAATTTAAAAAGTGTTATTTTAATTACACCTGTTTCTCATTTCCGGCATAGAAAATTAAATATTTGGTAGTATTTGGTTATTTCTTTTTCTTAGAATGCCTGGAGCCTTCTTGAGGCTTCTGTGTGTGCTCTGTGTGTGTTAAAGAAGGAAGACTGACATGGTAGAAAGATTTTTATTGTTTCTAGTATGAGAAGCTTTACTGGAAGTTAATTAAATTAAAGAAACATAATGGTGTCTGCAGGTAGAGGAAATACCACGTGGGATTTCCAAATGAAGTGGGGATGGTCCCAGAACTCAGACTCTTTCAAAAGAAGGTCTACTGTATTATCAAAATTCATCGGTATTTCCAGTGTTTTCATGTTATTGAAAAAGAGATTCAAAGGGCTGTGGTGAAACTGGTAAAAGTTTATGTGGTTTCTGTTAGTTCACATCACCTTAGAATGGGTTCTGATTTTATTGTGTGTTAGACTTTGCAAGTGCCAAAGCAATAATCAGAGTAAAATCATACTTCCACTGAACTTGTCAGGGATGCTCCCAGGGGTTGTTTCTTCCTAAAGCTGCCACTGGTTTCATTACATCTTTATCTCCTCTCTTTTTGGTTCCTGCTCCCTGTGCCCAGGCAACTTCTCACCATCCTGCTGCTCCCCAGGGCAGCCCCCTTTTTCTCCCAAGGTCTGCAGCAGCAGCTCTGCTTCGCTCTTTATCTCTGATTTTCCTCCTAGGTGGAGGTGGTCAGCTGACAGCAGAACAGTAGGAGGTAAAATGACACGTCGTTTGGCTGAAGCCACATGAGAATACTGTTGTGGGTTGTCATGGAAGTGTTACTATGGGCTTCCCAGCAGTTCGTACCCGTGTTCTGACCAAGTTAGATTGTGACAAGAGGGAATCTGAGAACATAGCCTTCATTGATCCTTTCTGAGCATATCTGAGGCAGAAGTTGGGGAAGAAAGGCCAAGGCGAAACAGTGTAAATAAAGGTAAAAGTAGGCAGCTGCTGTCTAGAATAGAATATCATGAGACTACCTGAGCTATCTTATAATGCCACCTGGAAGTAATGGTGAAATACTGAGAGTACTCAGAGGGAAGCTCCAGGTCCGTGATCACTTTGAGCAGAAAGCAGAAACCTCCTACAACCATTAAGTAATTTCTTAGGCAGAAGGTTACATGGCTCAGTAGACTCTGAACTGGTCTGTAATGTCTTTTGGCTAATATAAGTTATCCTTAGAAGAGTGGACTTCTGACACACAATGAAAGATGAAAACCAGAGAAAGCCAGTACAGCTGTGTGTCTGTTTCCAACAAGTTTAACTGGTGCAGGTATCCTTTGCCATTAGAGAAATCTCCAAACTCTGAAACTATGATAGTTGCTCTTCTGTATTTCATGTTGTGTTCCACTTGTTTCTCCATGTACAGTAGACACCACCTAATGCAACAGGCATCTCAGGTTAATTTTATGCATGAGACTATTTCAACTAGAGCATTTGCAAAATCAGTACCTTGGACTGCAAATGCTTCAGAGCCATCTTCTCACTGAGTCATGCGCAGTACTGAGCACACTGCCGGGGCACAACCAATAAATTAACTCCCTAGAGACTCCCATTTGTCAGAGAAAAAAGCATCCATGTTCAATAAAAGATTCTGTCACTCTTGCTTTCTGCAGCTCTTTCGGATTTATATATTCAGCTGATGATGAGCCATTCAGTATGATGGGTGTGATGTGTCTTTCCAGTTGGACAGGATGACCACAAATGTTATTAAATTCCACCAGTCTGCTGATGGAAGACAAAATCTGTTCCCACACAGTATCAGTACCGGCATAGGAGATAATGCAATATTTATTTATGTACAGGAGGCCGTAGATAAAGTTCCCATATTGTGAGCCTTGTGGAATGCTGAACGCTCATAAATGATGTACCAACTTTATCCTGGCAGGACTGGCAGATATAAACACCACGATATTCCTGACTGGCTCAGTTTTACTGTCATCCAAATGGCTTAGTATATAATGTAAAAACACATTTGAGTCAGCGAATGCTCGTTTTTGAGTGTAGTCAGATGGATTTCTACTGTGGAGGCCCCTGTTTGATGTCTAAATTTGCCTCCCACACTCTCTTGATATCAGCATGCTTGGAAGAAAACCTTGATTTAAGCTGTTTATGGAGGTTCCATGCTCGCTTGCACAAATCTTCTGACACTCAGCCAAGAAGCTGGCTTTATTCCTCGCTAGGCTGAGAGAAAAACACTTTAAAAATGATTTCCATAAAAACCCACAGAGCAAGTGGGAAGTGGAGTTCCTAATTGTTGATTTCAGCTGGTGGAACATAGCCAGTGTGGCCTTCTCGTGTCTCTTCAGCTGAGGAAGTGGATTTCTAACTCTTCTCTTGGAATAGCTCACCTGGGTTTTTTAAAGCAGCCTGTGCAACTTCTCAAAGCTAGATAGGTACCCACCTCCCTAGCAAGAATGGGGGAGACCCATAGGGCCAGTTCGGCCAGAACAGCCAGACTTTGGTGAATGCAGTCATTCCTGGATCCAGCAAGGATCAACTGGAGCAAACACTGCCTGAGGAGTTTTTGATGCCTCTTACACTAAGGGAAATGAAATTCATAGGTGTAATTGTTAAACTAAGTAGGTTCCCCGCCCCCCCCCCCCCCCCATGTGCATTATTGAAATGTTGGTAGGATTTAAATCCACAATATTATGTGCTCAGTACTTCCTGCTCTGTTCTTCTAGTGGTATTTTTTCCTCTTTTTTCTCATGATTTTCTTTTTAACCCTTTTGTAGGTTCACTCTTTTTATCCTTGTCTGTACTTAGGCCATTTGTTCTGAATCAGAACAAGGAAATGGTAAATCCTGCAAGTCCTCATTTATCCTCTTAGCTACTGGGTTTTCTTTCCTGCTTGAGCAGGAGTACCTTTACATGCCATTATATTTAGCTCTCAATTTCTGGAGAAAGGAAAAGGAAGGAAGCCTACATCTAGTCACATCACAACACACCTAAAGTGCTTATAACAAATGGTGCCAGTCTTGTTACTGTTTGCTTCTTGAGCTTTTTATTCAGTCTCTCTACATTTGCAATGTAATTTATATGAATTTCTAATTGTGACCTTTTATCCATTTTCCCCATCTTCCCTACCTGCTCCTAACATACGCTCCTCTCCAGCTAGACTCCTCATCATTTTCAAACTGCTGAATATTTTTTCCTCTTTAATTTTAGCATTTCTTCTTTTGCCCTTCTCAGGTTTCTCTCTCTTCCTCTTTATTTCCTGTGTTCTGATCACTCTTTGCCAAAGTATTACATCATCTTGATCTATCATCTTGATCTTACTTGTTCTCACAAGGATACGGCTGTTCAGTCTTCCAGTTCTCCAAAGTCTTCCCACATTTGGTTTGCTGCTAAATGCCCTGTGTTCATTCCCTTTGCGTCCTCTACACACAAGGAATTGGTTAAGCTCTGCAGCCTTCATCTTAAAGAAAAAGAGAAAAGTGAGGGGAAGATGGATCAAAGCCTGGGGCCCTGGAGGGTGCCACAGGGAGTGGTGCTGGGTTGTACCATGCTGGCTATGATGTGGGGAGCTGTGTCCCCTGTCCGTAGAATCACAGAATCGTGAAGGTTGGCGAAGATCTCTAAGATCATCTAGTCCAACCTTTCACCTACCACCAATATTGCCCACTAAACAATGTCCCTAAGTACCACTCTACACATTTCTTGAACACCCCCAGGGATAGTTCTTTAGCCCCTGCTGCCTAGAGTTGCCCAAATGTGCCAATATGGCACATGGATGCCGCGATGGAATTTAACACAAATGTTGGTGATGTGATAAGCATCACCTCCCGACATTTGATACTGTTCTGCCTAGAAATCCTGTATAGCCAGCCACCAAAGTTCAGGTAGCAATGGAGTCTTCGCTATTTGTGCTTCTTAAATAGCAAAGACTGTGTGTGGTAGAATGAGCAGGCACTGTCCTTCCTGGGTCGGTTTTATTTCTGTACAGATGCAGGTCTCCTTTCTCCTTGCCTTAGCTGAAGGCAAATTCAGGAAACATGTTAATAAATGATGCTATTTAGTAGCTATCGTCATGATGAGGACACTCTTAAGAGACAGTCTTAAGTTAGTAGATATATTCACAAAATAACCACCAAGTTTTGACCCACAGCACAGACTGCATAGAGATTTGCATCAGTGTGCGTGCACCAGGAGACCCCAGGACTTGTGTACTGCATCCACTCACCTACAGAAATTGAAGGTTGTTTTTGTCAGTGAAGATATCTGGAGACATAGTGAGAGGGCAGTATCTGAGGCCTGGTAAGGGCTGTAATGGCAGCTAATGAAGCCAGAAACTGCCTTCTGCAGTGAGGCACAGCTTTAACCTCCTGCCACTCTGCTCTGTGTTATATGACTGGAACTGGGAAATACACTTCAGTATCTTGTCAAAATTCTTGTGTAATGCTCCTATTGAAGCCACTTTGATAGTGTAGTCCTTAGTGGGATTTAAAAAAAACAACACACAACGGAATGAAAAATGTTCTGTCACGTTCCAAGTTACAAACTGTAGCTGGAGTAATAAAAGGTCACTTTGCCATTCAGCATCCGTTTCCTATTCCTTTGAAGTCCAGCATTTACTAGGAAGTAGACCGAGATATTTCAAAAGTTTTACAGGAGTGTGGTGAGGGAGAGACATAAATACACGAGTAACATAAGTGATTATCTGGCGCCGCCTTTGCTGCCAAGCAAAATGGGGCCTACCCTTGTTCTGCCCATGCCCTCTGCAGAGCTGTCTCTGCCTGGCCCTCTGTGCTGTGCCTCTTATACAGGGCTGCGTCTCTGAAGTGTGTGGAGAGGGGGGAAAAAAGCCTTTTCCTGACATCTCCTTTGTTATGTAGCTTTCCTTTGCTTGGGAGGATTAGAAAATATTTCATCATCTGTTCCCTGTCCCCTTCCTCTCTTCTCTGCTCTCTCCCCCAGTTGTCAGAGCGTGAAAAGAGAGAAAATACCTAGAAAAAGATGTTTGCCATTCACAGTCAGAAGAAAAGAATAAGGTAGGCTGCAGAGTTTCTTGAAAGGTAATTTCTTTTGCCAAGCTGCTCTTGTAATCAGATAGGAACATATGGAAACAAACAGGCAACCCAGCTTTCTCTGCTCGTGGCTGGCAAGGAAAATGTTATTAAGATTATCGCAGACTCTTTTCTAAGGGACTGATGTCGGCTCGTGCTGAAGATGTAATGCCACAGCCGCCGTGTGACACGGCAGCCCCGAGAGCTGGAGCCGATGCGGCCCTCGTGCTGCAGGGGGCAATGCAGCCCAACCCAACCTGGCCCTGCAGCCCTTGCTATAATCAACTATTTCTGACAACAAAGGCCAAAATTGTGCTCGCGGTCTGGGGACGGTAATGCTGAATTCTAGTGCAAGGATCAGTCTCCTTTGTGCGGTGATTACGCATTGTACGAAAAATCCTTCATCAGCCACTGAGACATGTCCATGGCGTGAAGCAGAGCTGTCTGCTCCCTGCTGCAGGTGGGCTCGGCTGTGGGGAAATGCTGGGGCCCGCGCTGCACAGTGGTTACCTTGGGCAGATGTCACGTTGGGATCCCTCAGGTGCTTCTGCACAGTGCCAGCAGTAGCAAACAGCAGTGCAAAAGGAGGGCTTGGAAATCTGGTGGGGTGGTTTCTCCTTCAATCACGAGCTCTTTCACAGCCAAAAGGAAAGGTCTTTGGCAGACAAGCTTGTATGAATAAGCACCATTGCTGAGAGTGGTCATGCCGGGCCCCCCACGTTGGTCTTCCAATTGGATCTTTCCCCAGGGTGGTCATAAACTTGTGCAGGAGTAGCAGTTGAAGAGCTGGTGCAGAGAGGAATGGCAGCTATGTGCTTAGAGCCCAATGTTTTTCCATTCAGACCCTGACATACTTGATGCAGTACAGTAGAGAAGTATCTTCACGTGCTTCAGGTATGAAACATACATAGTGGGGATGATTGGGGATGTAGTGATGCTCAGTGACAAAATGGTGATATGCAGCAGCCATGTTGCCATCACCTCTCCTGTTCGCAGCATGTGGTGTATGGATAGCAGGCTCAGTGCTCTGTAGCACAGCAGAAGAGTCAAAAACAGCTTGAGGAGGGAGAGAAAGCTACCAGGGGAGAGGGATACTGCCCGTGGGGACAGGAAGTGTAGTGCTGGCCATGAGCTGTTGGATTGGGTGGGGCTTAGTGTCCATCGGTTAGAGACTGGAAATGGGATGTGGAAGGTGGTCAAAAGGCTTGCTTAGCTGTTGGGGCCAGCTTGTCTGCCTTCACGTTGTCAGCCACTCTGGACTGTGCTGCAGTGATCTTGACCTTGCTCTTGTCCTGAGCCACCATGGGGACCACCACCAGGCCAGCCATGCTCTCCAGCAGCTTCTGATGTGGGTTCCCCAGTGATGCTCAATAACTATTATTGCTTGCTTTTGTTCCTGAGCACTGTAGGTGTTTCTTAGGGGTATCCTGATGTCCAGACTCATGAGAGAGAGTGCCTGAAGCCCAGCTCACCATTGTTCCTACAAGCGAGCACAAAGCAAGTGCAGTGTGAAATTTTAACGTCCATAAAAGTCACTGTCTAGACTTCAGTGTGAGCATTTTCTAATGGTATCACTGGACAAGCTCTGTATGAGGCTGGAGGCCTTTTCTGATAGATAGGACGCTGCTAATGTGGGTGTTTTGAACTGGTGCAGGTCAGGTGCTGGGGCCAGGAGGACCCTGTGCCTTTGGCTGCTGCCTTTGGCATGAAGCAGCGGTGTGGAGCTCTCTGGTGCTTCTGGCACTATAAGTTCAGTGAACAGCAGAGTTTATTGCACTTAAATTGCTATGAAATTGTGTCTTATGGTGAGGTTCTCCCTTATCAAAGTGCAAAGATTGGTCCAAAGATTGTCCTGCAGTTATGGCACGTACAAAGTATCTCCAGTGCAGATTCCCTGACACTTAATGATTCAGTTTTTTTTTCCCACTAGAAACGTTCCATAGCGGAAGCAGTTAAGTTGTGTCAGATTTAGTTAAAAGCAAACAACAGGTTCGATATTACTGGCAGGAAGCAGAACTGATAGATACAGACAGCACAGCACGTCAACCACATCACCTGGATAGCTGGATTGAAAATGAATAGCAGATGTTCTTGTTAGGATCCTCAATATGCAGCACAAGCCAAATATTAGCAAAGATGAAATCTAATGTTTGAGCAGGTAGGAGGCTAGCAATTTAGTCTGCTTATTTGCAATAATCAAGCAATGTAGAAGACTAAAAGTTAAGATCTATGGTGCTTCTTACAGTGCAGGACTTGTCTAATGGATAAGTAAGAAACACTGTTTTTGAAAATCGGGAAATGAATGTATTTGTTTCTTGTTCTGTGTGAGGGAGGAAAAAGAAAGCAGTGTCACTTAGAGCTTAGGTAACCTTGGATTCCTCAGGCAGCTCGTTTGTAATATACAGTTTGTAATAAGCCAGTTTGCTGGGCCCTTGTCATTGAAAAACTCATGAGGAGCTCACTGCTCTCATCTTAACTTTTCTCAGGTCTGTGGAAGTTGCTATAAAGGAGGAAAGTGTTAGATAACCAAAGTTAGATTCAGTAATGAGTCGATGACGTTACTATAAAACTGCTAGATTAAAAAGTTAATGATTAAAAAAAAGGGCTTTAGGAAGAATCCCAAATTCCCTGTGCTGGGAAGCACTGCTGTCTGGGACACCCTGTGCAGATAAGTCTCTTCCTGCCCCCATAGGGGAGTCAGTCCCACCCCCTGCCAAGCACTCCAGCCCAGGAGGGGCAGCTCAGCACCTGCCTGATGTGGCTGGTCCTCTCTTGAGAAGCAGCAGGTCAGGCTTCAGGGGGTTTCTGCTTTGGGTTTTATAAATTACTTCCCTCCGTGCACGGTGCTGGCAAAGCAGGGCTTTCTGTTTGTCTAGCTGCTCTAGATACAATTTTATTATTAATCACATCAAGGGAGGCTCATAGGTTTTTAGGGCTAGAAGAGACTATTATTATAATCTAGTTTGGAAAATTTCTTCCACAGTGCTTTTGTGTTTTGTCAAAAAGAAAAATGGTATTTGTTTTTCTGTGCCCTTAGGCCTTAAGGTTTAATTTAACTTTTTCATAAACCAAACAAGAACCACAGAATGATAATTATGGTAGAATAGAAAAGAAAAAAAAAGGTATTTTCACTTGTTGGGTAAATTTCTGAAAGATTTTTTTTTTTTTTTTCATTTTAAAATAAAAATCTATGCTAATTTTAAATGGGGAAAAAAGAAAACCCTTCTAGTAAAAACATAGACAAACGCTTTAACTGTGATGCCACGTGAAAGCCCAGGGACAGGGCAATGGGCACTCCCAAAGCTGAGTTTTAACGCATCTGAGTAACAAGTTGAAATGCAGCATAGAGGAATTCTGCTCACATTTCTGACAAGCTAAACTTTCAGCTATTTTTGATGTTCAGCTCTTAGGACTTGTTTAATATTCAACACTGGTTTCATCATCAAAGAAATTGAGGCAAAATTAAAAATTCTTTTCCTGGGCCTGTTATTTTCACAGCTTCTACTTCCTTTCAATTTTGATACCGCCATCCATTCTGATAAAAGAAAATGAAGTGTGAGGAACAAGGCAGGCAGGAAGGAGACAGAAGTAGAAGTGCTTTTCAGCACTGACTTCACCTCTGCAGAAGTTTATAATAAGGTGTCTGCAGATCACTCCCTGCTGAAAGCTCTAACAAATAACACCCTTGCTCTCGGAAAGTGAATTAAACCAGTACTGCAGTGCACTGCTGCTGCGAGTGCCGCGGCACGCTGTGATCTCCTAGCAATCAGTCTCTTGTCTAGTGCTGTGGAATGGCTCTCTGCTTCTTCCTATCGAGCAAGTATGACTTCTGTGCTGTTCTCATGTGTGCCAGTCCCCCCCCCACCCCAAAAGCTTTTTGTTGGAAGCAAATGCTTCCAAAAGCTTGTTAAGCTTTTTAAATAGGCTCCTGGGGCTGGCTCTTAGGATTCAGAAGAAAACACTTATCAAGAGCAGGGCTTGCAAGAGCATCCTCTTTCCCCAAATGAATGGATGAAGGGGGAACCTGGCCTGTGCAGGCACCCCCAAGGGCAGTGTGAAGACAGTGAGCAGCTCTGGAGGGAGACACTGAAGCTCTGCATTACAGCAATGAATTAGGGTCAGCCCTGGCTATGTCTGATTTCCAGTGTGATCTTGAGCAAGTTAACCTGCTACCCACACGCAGTGTTCAGGAACTACACAAAGGATGTGACACTGAGCTCTGTACCCCGTGGTCTTTGAGTGCATTTGCACTGCATCCATGCGGCCCTGAAGCACTGTGGCACCCAGCACTCTGGGATTTCCCTCGTGGGAACACAGCATGTGCTGCTGTACAGCTGCTCCCACAGGAAGGGGAAGAAATGGGAGGTTTGCTGTGATGAAAGGAAAATTGAATGAATTTGGGCTAGTGCTCTAGACTTCAGTAGGCTGTTAAATACAAAAATCAATGTTAATTCAACATTATAGCTGAGCTTTTAAACCTGCTTGTTAACCTGTGAAGGCCTGTAATCTCACAGCGCCTTTTTGACCCCAGACAGGCCAGGATCTGAAACATTACTCACACAGAAAACTAGTGAAGTGCTCTGCTTTTCTGTAACTCCGAAAGAGTTTGGCAAAATGTTAAATAGAACTTGCCTCAGAACAAATCTTTGGACAAGGTGCTCTTTGGGTTAACAATCTCCTCCTGTGGTCCCACACTCCTTGGTACCACGATGACCATCCCTGCCAGGCATCATGGCATGGCTGTGCTGGCTGGCAGTGCTGTCGAGTCCCTCTTGTTGCTGTTGGATGCTAGCAGTTAAAAACTGCCTTTGTGATTGGAATGTGTATTCCTACTCTCCATGACTATCAGCAGTTTTACGAATACTGTTCTTTACATGATACCGCTCTTTGCATAAGAAAAAATGCTTTAATTTACATAGTCTCTGGAGGGACTGCAAACAAAACCTGTAGCCTGATTGTTTTTCCTGTCATTATCTATTTTTCTGAGGACTTCTTGCATGTCATTTGCCAGTATAACCTGATAATTTATTGGAATTAATAGACATGAGTTTACTAGCAGCAGAACATAAGGAGCATTCGCTGTTCTGGTGACCCTTGTCTTCTGTTCCGCTAATAGCAGATGCAGCCTGGCAGTGGCTTAGGATCCTCCAGGGCTGCAGAGAAGATGAAAGGCTGTGCAGCTGCCCAGAGGGGTGTGTTAGGTCTCCTTTCATGTGATTCATCATGGGAATGGGCCCAGATGCACCTTCCTGTGGTTAAAAAGGGAAATATTTGTAAAGCTATGTAGACATTATCATATCTCATATGTGCAAAAGGGTCAAGCTCAGGTTGTCATGGGGATTGTGCCTGTAGTCCTTGTGGCACTGATGTCTGCAGGAGCTTTGACAGCCACGTTAATTCAGTTCTGTGGTTTTAAAGCCTTCCTTCCTAATGTTATTGTTAATGCCATGCAGAAATCTGAATGTGGTGGAATCTCCAGCAAGAGATCGAAAATTGGTGCTTACGTGCGATTCCAATGGGCTGTGGTGGGGTATCCAGCGCTCGAGTCCCTATCCTTCATCGTAGTGCTTTCTCAGCAAGGCAGGAGGCTGCTGGCCTTGCTCTGAGCTGCATAATGCTGTGTGGGAGCCAGGTACATGCCGGAGGTTGCTGTCCCCATCCTCACAGCTGAGCTCCAATAGGTTCCGCTTCCTGTTGTCTCTCCTTGGGATGCTTCTACTTGGCACGTGGACCTCAGAGATAAGGACTTGGTTAACTGACTGGAAATGGATGGAGAGGTTCCAGCTCTGAAAGGGATGCTGCAAAACTGGCTTCCTGTTTCTTTCTTCCTCAAATTTAAACTCCTTAAAAACAAATCCCTTCGCTCCCCAAATAAGCTCTTTACTTCTGCCTTTCAACCCTAAATAGCTTAGCATATAAGTAGCTTCTTTTTGAAAAAAGTCAACGCTGTCTGTGTTTCTGTGATCAGATGCTCAGAGTGAATTTCAGTCTAATCCTAGTTTTGAAATTGATTCAGCTCAATGACCTTGGGCAAGTTACTTAACCTCTTGGTGCCCCAGTTTTTCCATTTGTAAAATAGAGAACAGAATACCCTTGTGAGCTGGGTAAGCATGTCCTGAAGCTTAATTCAGATATGCCAACTTTTAAAGGGCCTTGAGCTCTATGGCTGGAAGCGTGATGCAAGGACAGAGCAAGATTCTTGTTGGGAGCTTTGTCCACTGGCCCTCTCCATGCAATGGGCTCATGTTCCGGATGAAGCAGAGCCATTAAACAAAACACCGACACAAAGTGAGTACTTGCTAGGAATTGGGAGAGCATATCTTGGTCCCACCTCTGCTTGGATCTACAGAGGAGCAGAATTACTTCGCCCCTGTAAGGCACCGTGCTAGGGAGGAACAGCGGAAGATGAAATGTCAGCTGTACTTGACCCTACTGATTTCCAGCCCTATTTGGTTTGAAACACGACATGTGCAGGCTGGAGGAATTCTGGAAGCAAAGTGGAAGTGTTGGCATGCCCGTTTGCATACTAATACACCCCGAATGCCATTATTTTTCCAGCTTCCACAGCTGTGTTATGACTGTACTAGATCTGAATTCTAAAAACCAGCCAAAAGGTTTGTTTGCATGTATATGTGCACTGAGGTTTAGCAAGCAAAACTGGAAAGCTTTCTAGTTGTCACAGTTGTGGTGGTGATGATGGTTTTTTTTTCTAAAACTCAGTGCACTTTCGTGCTTACGTTAAAAATTATGGATCAGCTGTATTTTAACAAATGTCTGCTCCCTGGATTTATGCAGTTGATGGTCTCTGAGCTAGTTTGAAAGGTTTCCCCCTCTGTATTGCAACTGGGATTTCTTCCATAGATTATTTTCTTTTAAAAATAGAAACGGTGTTTTATCTTTGTATCTTTGTCTTGTGGAAAAGATAAAAATCTATAGTAATTCTTTCCTATGTAGACTGTTCTATTTTTCCCGTAAAACACTCTTGCAAATAAGTCTGCAGATCTTTCAACACAATGCCTGAAGCATCACACATGATAAATCCTTCCCTAGTCTCAGCTTTCTGTAACCTTCCCCATTCCTCACAATGACACACACTTTCTCTCATTCATCTTTTATTACAATTCAATATTGTGCTTGAATATAATTAGTTTGTATGCAGTGTTCCCTTCCCCCCTCCTTTTTTTTTTTTATATATTTTATTTGAAAAGGACAAACTACTTGTTCCCATGCACTTTCATCTGAAAATTCAGTGTTATAGGTTCCAATATATTTACACAACAGGTACAGAAAGATATTGGGAAAAGAAGAAATATTTTTAACATCATAAACCTCTAGCAAAAATATGTATGTAATAGAATCTGGTACTGTGGTATTACACACATTACAACTGTCACTGTGACTTACAGCCTTAGTTTAGCTGAAAGAAAATCTATAACCCTAGAAATGCAACAATGTCCGAGTCACAGTTCAGAGTAATAAATGTTTTTCACAGAATACTGTAATCCATATTTCCAAAGCTGATACAACAAAGGCATTTCTACTAGAAATCTTTCAATTTCATGGGCGGAGGCTCAGGGAGGGGGGAGAGAATGGTTAGGAGAAATGATAAGCAATAAAATGCCCATGTTCGGATATACTAGCCCTTTGGCTAGCACCTTTGTCTCTCTGTACGTGCCTCCAAACTACATCTTAATAAAGTATCATCTGTTTTTTGATATCAGCATAAAAAATCAACTTTTAAAGTCTGTAGTCTATTTTGTGGATGGTGAGAATTACAAGGTTGCAGATAGCTGTGTGCAAGCATCACACTGTTCTCCACGCCATGGGCATCCTATTTCTGGCAAAACATGTTGAATGCCGGTCCTCTGAGGCAGGTGATGGTGTTCAGCTGAGGCGAGGTGTACCTTAGGGATGATAAAGGCCATTTTGTCTGATCAGGGCTCTCGAACATGCTCCTCCAAGTTTCGGTGCTGGGAGTTGCCAGCCACTGTGCCTCTTTGGCATCCCAAATAGGCAGCCTCCTCACGCAACCACTGCTGGGCTCCTTGCCTCTGTGGTGGGACAGACTGATGGGTGGCTTGAGGGGTGCCTTCAGATCCTTGGCTTTGGAACCTGAACAGTGAAGTCTTCTCTCAAATGTTTAGTTTTGATTCACCTGTGCTATGTTTTCATCAGGAAGGTGTTCTCAGGCCAATGGCAGTGAGTGGGTGTCCCTAGTGTCCCTGGCTTTGCTTTGACTTTGTGTATGGAGAGAGGACTTGACCACCAGCCAAAGTGGTGAGGCTATCCTGGCAGGACTTCCTGCCGGTGACAGCAAACAAATATATCACACTATATATTTCCTTTCTCAGAAGGGCATAGTTTGAGTAGCTAAGTAGCTTGTGTTTTGGGCTTCCAAGACCTTCATTTGTCTCTGCCCTCAAACTTCCTGGCAAGCTTGCTCATGTCTATTAATTTTCTAAAATCCATGAAAGTAAAAAAAGAGCAAATTGCATTAAAGTAATCTGTAATCATTTGAGTTACAGTATGAGTGAAATACACTCATAGCTGAGCAGTTAAAATGGAAATGCAGTGTTGAGAAGCTATATGCACCATAGTTTATTGCCCACTCTACACATTGCAGAGTATCAGGTTAGTTCCAGTCAAGGTTAGTCAGACATTTGGGTTTGGTTTTATGTTTAAAATAAAAAGAAAAAGAAGAAGAAAGGGAAAAGGAGACACCAGTAATACGAAAAACACCTGTCTTATTAAGCCTTTGCTTTATTTGTTCTTTTCCTGGAGGAGCAGAGCAGATATGCTGGCACCTACAGCTGCCAAGCAGGGTGTTTCCCAGCAAGGAGCAGGTGGCATGGAAAGGCCAGTGGGCTTCTCGGTGCTGAAGAACAAAGCTTTTAATCAGAAATGCAGCAGCTCAGCATATCTAGTTGTATTATCATCTTGAAGCATTGCAAAAGCTTGGTATATATAGCACTAACATTGCCCTTACTATGCTGAGACATCATGCTTGCTTTAATGCACAGTACTAAAAATTTCAACTTCACATAAATTAGCTTTATTAGCTACTTTACTTAGTCATCATTCCTATTACTGCTTCATTACATATCTGATTCATAATCATTGACTTATGAAGAACAGATTGCAAAGATTTCCCCCCTCCCTCTGCCTGCTCCTCACCTTCCCATGCCTCAGTGTGCATTCTGCTAACACACCACTGCACTGAGCCCTTCTGAAACTCCATATGGGACAGCCTAGACTGCTCTGTCCTTGTAAGGCTGTTCCCCCCCACAGACCTGCTGCAGACTCTATCGTTCTTGATTGGAGTGTCTGACTCACAAGGATGAGCTAATTTTGTTGGCAGGATCCCGTTTTCCGGAGCTAGGACAAACAGATTTTTTTTTCTGGTGCTTGGGTGGCAGTGATAGGAGTCTGAAATATTGCATGAGTGTAAAATAGTCAAGACGTAAAAATTTACTCATAAAGCATTAAGGCTATGAACAGCTCACTTGCTCGTAGTACATAGGAGCAGACAGAGGGAGGTCACTTTTCTGTCTCATCGGCGCAAAGAAGCAGTTAAGTGCATGGCTGTTGTGTTAGGAGGCTACAGGAGCATGGGGCTTTGCATCCACTGTAGCGTGACTTCAAAGTTGGGTGCGGGATGAGGCCCTTCTGCTGAAACCATTGTCAGGCGACTGGGGCTTCAGAAAGGCCCAGGTGATGTCTGCTGTTTATCACGCCTGTTTCTCTGGGTATTATGTTTGCTGTATGCCTTGGCAACGTTCAAAGCATGAAGCTGTATGTTTTGAAAGGAGAAGGTAGGAAAGCCTCCTTGACAGATAAATGTTCTTTCTTTATGTGTCTTTATTTGCAGCTGTCCTTTGTTTTTTTGATCACTATGGCAGCATTGCCTTCAAGTGCTGTGGAGTTTCTCTGGTGACTCATAATTCTGTAGTGGTGTGTGTCACAGCAGCTATCCACATGTTTCTTGTTTGCAGAGAGATGGCTCTAGCTGTTTGCCAGTGCTTAAAGGAAAAACGGTGCTTTCCCTCCAGATTGCCCGGGAGGAATTCTGTCTGCAGTCTTTGGGCTATTCTTTCCTAGGTGAAACTGGGACATTTTGCTAAAAGCCTTTTCTACACAGCAGAAAAGCGTGCTGCTGGCAGGGATGTGAGCATCACGTGGCTAAAACTGGCACCCCCTGTGCCTCCGATGAAAGGCTGTGGCCTCCTGAAGTGGTTCGTGCTGGTCATGCTTGCTGCATTGGAGAGAAAATTTGAAAATCCCAAATGTCTTGTAGAATTCCTGTGACCTTTTGGTAACTTTTTAGATACATGCACTTGCTAAGCTCTAATATGCATGTGGTCACTGAACTGGCACTCTTCAAAATTAAATAGACCTAATGCAAATTACTAATAATCTGAGAAAGCTTTGTGCTAAAGAGGCTGTAGTAAAATTTCACAGGAGAATCCTCTTCTGCAGGCTATGTTAAATGGCCTTGTTAGACATTTGAGTATTGAGTATCATTATGTAGTGATTTGAGAAGAACAGAAAAAAAACTGTAAAACTGCTAGTAAGATTCACACTGCAGATCCATTATGGCGAGTCTCACCAGTAATAATTTAGAGTTTTAATTTTCTCAAATGTCCCTCAGGTTTACTATATCCAGCCAAACGGTTCTTGGAAAAGTGGACAGAATGGGAGGTTTTTATGGCTTAGCCTCACTGGTGACTTTTTACAGCTTCTTCACAATGTACGTGTGCACACGGATGCACACGCGTGCACAGACAGACGCGCGCGAGGAGGCTCAGGGAGCAGGATGAGGTTGTCAAGGAGGAGGATGTGCAGCTCCCAGCTTAATTCACATGATTCAGAAGCCAGCAGCAGCTTGATGCAGGACTTTTTTTTCTCAGCTTTAAATATATATGAAAAAAAAACGAAACCAAAGGTGGATTGATTGATACAGGAGCTCAAAGAGTGATAGCAGGTTCCTGATTTGAATAGCCTTCCTGAAAAACCCTACCTCTGCCTCTGGATTTTACTCATCAATCAATATCCATCTGTTTGAAAAGCGAAGCACCTGCTGAGAAGCTGGTAAGACCCCTGGCACAGAGTGTAAATACCCTGAACCGTGGGATTTATATCAGCAGTCAGGGAGAAAAATATATTTTCTACCTAATCGGCACAACACAGACAAAGTTATCCACGCTGGGTGCCGGGATCATGATTCAGAGCCATCTGGCGCAGAAGCTCTGGCAAACTGGGGGCGGGAGGGGATGCGCCTGTGCTGCGGGCACGTGGGAGCCAGGGCCAAAGTGCTGCAGCGTGGATGCCGGGGCTCTCCCCATCCCCATGGGCATCTTCCATGGGCAGAGGTGGCTGCAGGTGGGCAGACACCTGTACTGGTGCTTTTCGACCGAAATGCTGAAATTAGCTTCAACACGTGTGAAAACTCTTTGACAGAGCCCCTTGCAGCAAAGTCCCCAGAACATGAATTTTGACAAGGAAAGAGCCCATTATTATCAGTGATGTTTCAACCATTATTTTATGAATATATTCAATGACAAGAACTAGCTTGTTTCCAAGACAACAAAATTCAAACCCTGTCCACGATTGCTCTAAAGGAGGCCTCCTGTCATTTCGTTCCTTTGAAGAAACTCACAATTTGATGGGCAAAATGCCAGAAATAATTAGACAGAATAGCACCATAAGCCCCAATGGAAGCAAAATATCTGCTGTAAGAATTTCCCACCAGAAATCTTGAAAATCAAATCAAAGCCTGGGTAAAATCTTTTCTGTTGAGATTATGAACCCAAAAGGAAAAAAAAACAAAAAAAGAGAAAGGAAAAAAAAATTGTGGGTGGGAAAAGACTATACAGTTTTCTACCTCATCAAAGAGCATACTAAAAACTGTCTTTGTGACTTGCTTGTGTCTACTCGTGAAATAATAAGTGGGCAGGGCAATCAAATTTAAAGCAGTATTCCCCAAAGCAAGGTCAAAACTGCTAGAAATGTTCATTTCATTTTTATTTGCTTTTCCTGTGAGGTATCCACTGTGGCTATAATTTCCCATTCTTTATGGGGAGATCAAAAGATTTGTGCTGTGCAGTGTAAGAATCAATTCAGTTATCCTGGCAGCACGCCAATCTTTATCACGTTATTTGTTAACCCGAGTTATTGCAGAATAGAATAACTGTTCCACGGGATAAACGAGGGAGTTTTACTCGCTTCCTTGACCTTGATTTCAACGCTCACACCAAGGTGAGCTCAGCACCCACATGCAGATAATGATTGCCGGCGTGAGAGTGAATGAAACATCGCTTCAGATCTCATGCCGAAGCAAATCATTGAGTGGGTGCCGTGTAAGCTCACCAGCAGCCTGCATTGTTTGCCTTTGCACTGTGCAGCAGAGAGAGCTTCGGGTGCTTCCACATGGGGTGGGACTCACCTCTCCTTACTGGCAGTGAAATGAGCCCCAGTGACGTGAGCTGTATTCTCTCTTTTCTTCCTATTTGGTCATTTCTGCGGCACTTAAAGGCTACATAAATCTATGAAATATTTGTTTTTGTTTAACCATATATTTTTTATTCCTTTTCACTGTTTGTAAGCTGTGTTATATTTTGGTAGCTTCGGTGACATACATTAAAGGTAATTTAAACCAGCTTGTATTTTTCCTTGAGAAAGCATCACAGTTTTGAATCTACCGGTTCCTCACTGGGAAATTTTCATTTATATTAATCTCAAGAGAAAAACACACATTTTGCATAGTCAGATTTTTCATAGAGAAAGTGGAGGGTAGGTTCTGCTTCTCACTGAGTGGAATTGGTCTTATTCAAAATAGACTTAATGCCAGTCAAATTGGGTGGCTTTAGGATCAAGACAGCATTAATAGAGTTCCATCAAGTAGCTGCAACGGCCTCTGGTGGTGGAAATTTGTGGGCATTGTGCACCCATGTTGCTCTGAACCTGCACCTTGGGGTGCGTTTGCTGTGCTGCACAGAGCTTTCTGGTTGCAATTGTGCTGGAAGACACTGCCACAGGCTTTTGTGTTGTGTAATGCTCGAGGACTGAGTGCCAGAGGGGAAAAGGGACAACCCAGAGCTGTTCAGGAGCCCAAGGTAAACCTAGAAGACTTAACTTCAGTGAGATGGTGTAGCAGCAGCTGATACATGGTGTGCGCTGTGGAACCTCGGACTGGGTTGGACTCCTTGGTTTGATTTAACTCAGTATGCCAAAATCAGAGGGAATTATAGTAGGGAAGAGGGAAAGGGAACAAAATGTAGAGATTCTTTAAAAACTCTCTCTACTGCTAAAACAAATCTTTTTTACCCTATTTTGAAATAGAAGCAGTTGTCAAAATCTCAGGATTTTTTCTGGGATGAGTGTCCTCTATGGCAACAAATCCTAGTCATGAAGCTGCAGACCAAAGTGAAAACACAAAAGATGGAGTGTGTTGTGTGAAAACCATGCTTTGAGACTGGGCATTTGGGAACAAGGAAGAGGAAATATTTACCTTTTGCTGTTGCTCCCCTAAAAGCCCCATGGTGGCTGGGGAAATTCGGGAAATAATGGTAGTGATAGACAGTGAAAGTGGAGCTGCTGCTGTGCAGTGCTGGGAGTAGAAAAGGCAAATGCTTCTGTGCCCTGTGGGAGAAGAGCCGGGGCTGGGAAGGGAAAATTTCTCTGCCACTGGGGAAAGGCCCGATAAAGGGCCTTCAGTGCTGCTTTTCAGAGTACTTTTTCCTATTCCGCTCATCCATAATCTTATGGTGTAATCTGAAAACATTTATGTCTCCCAGCAGGAGACAAAGGTGTTTACAAAAGCACTAAGCCTGAGAGTCCAGCCACACAGAATCAAAATGGGAAACTTAAATTCATAAGCTTACTCCTTTAAACTGATGGAAATAGATCCAAACAAAACAAAGCAAAACAAAAGCAGTGGGTAAACATGTTGGAATGTGCAATAGATAATGGATATGGAGGGATGATCTAGTCATGCATGCTAAACAGATACATTTATGAGCATAAATATAATTAGCATCTGGAAATTAACAAGGCTAGAGAGAAGGGCAATGTGTTTTTAAGTGAAGGCGATGAATAGGTACTGTTTGGTGCATATAGATAAATGAGAATTTAATTTGTGAGACATAATGAGCCAGGTGCCTCTAAAATATTTTTGTTTCCTACTGGATATCACAGTGGATAATGGTGTAACTCTTCAAGGTCAGTCTGTCTCTACCTGTTTGTCTTTTTCAGGGAATTTGTTTAACTAACTAAAATACATAACCAACTACTAACTAACAGAAGTTAATTTCCTTTGTGTTAATTTGTCCTTTCATGAAAGACAACATCCTAATCAGTACTTATTTAAATAACATAGAAAGTGCACTTTCCCTGTATTGTGCTATGGGGAAGCCATAGAGACAAGAAAATGATGATACAATTGAGTTAGAGTTTTCTGTAGGGCTTAAAGGAATTTATTCTTTCCTGTAGTTTCCCGTGAACACAAAGTAATTCAGATCCAGTTTCAGAAGAGAGTGTTCTTTAAAGTAACTGTTTGCATGGCTAATATTAGAAACAGGTAGGATTTGTAGTGATGCAATTTCAGGCATTTGAGAAGGGTGTATTTCTACTTCGAGAAGTACACTTGAATAGAGAGCGTGATGAGTGGACTTTATTGTTATTCTTGCCTATTACTTTGAACAGCACGTTTACGTTTACTGTAAGCCAGGGCCTGGGTTTTGTGGCTGGATATCTTAAGATATTTTATGACTGAGTATTATTGTATGCAACAAATAGCATGTCATAGAAAGTCAGCTTTAAAGTTCTGCACAAAGGCTGTCCAGGCTGCTGTCTAACCTCTGGTGTAGCTTGCGAGGGATGCACAAAGAAAGCAGTGGGGAGATGCAGTAAGTATGTGGTCATCCTTTCCTAGTGCCTACAAGTTTTGAGGCCACTAGAAACAGTTCACATTGGAAACAAGGTATGGGGGATTGTTTTCTACTAAAGGAAAATCTTTTCAGGGTAAGAACATAGGACTGTGTCAGCCAGCCTGCGTGTGCCCGTACGATTCCTGCCTTTCAGAGAAACTGAATATATTCCAACTCTAAACTGTCAGTTCAGTATCTTAAATTTATTATGAAACACTAAATTAGGCATAGTGCACAGGAAGGGCTCTGGGATGGTAGTTGTCTGAAAGCCTGAAGGAGAGGTAGGAAACTTATGAGAAATGCATATGGATCCATAAATGACAGCTGCTGTCTTGTCACCATACCTTGGATCTTTCCATGAGTCCCTTTGCCTTATTACAGTTTTCAGAATGTCCAGTGTTTTAATGATCATTCCTGTTTTTTTTTTTTTTTTTCTTGCTGTTAATTGAGGAACTTATTTTTTTGCTAATTTTACATTTGAAAACCAGCTGGCCAGTGTCAGAGGCATTTCCTACTTTGATTTTCATTCCCTAGGCTGTACAATGACTGAAGCAGATTCCTGTGATGGTATGCTAGTCCAATACTATGTCCTCACGTATGTATCCCTGTGGGAATGGGGTTGAATTTCCAAATGTGTAGCAAATGGAACTGATACTTCTTAGTGACTGAATCTGAAAACAGTGCTTTAATAGAACTTTCTGCCTTTGTTGAAAAAAAAGTGTTAAGTTCTAAGTACCGTATGGCTCCATGAACTCCCTTTTTCTCTGTCACCTATAGGATTTCCATCCATCTCCTTAAGCATTTCAGCAGGCACTACTACCACTTGCAGTGAAAAATTAACGACAGCAGGAAATCCTGTTGTCCTAGTGATGGATGGGACTACAGGGGTTACATGCCGTGTTTTGGTGATGTTCGGCACAGTTTGGCAAGATTAGTAGAGTCTTTTTTCTGGTTTCCCATGTTTCTGCCATCGCAGACCTTGTAGCTGGGCTGCAAGAGATAGTCTCTATCTCCATATTGCTTTTTTCAAGTGCTGCAGCAGCTTCTCAGCATTTTTGGCAAAATAGGGGTGCTTGCTTGTCTGTTTGCATCTTTGCTTGCATTGCTGTTATTGTTAAAAAAAAAACAAAACAATAAAGAAGTCAGAGAATAGAGAAGGATTCTTTTTTTCTTTTCAGCTGCTATCCAAGTGAAGCGCAAAGAAATTTTTTGAGAGAAAGGAAAGTCATTTTTCTTCAAACCAGATGTCATAGGGCTACTGCAAGTAATAACCGCATGCAAATTTTTTTCAGGAAGAAAGACCTCTCTCTTTCTCTCTCTCTCTCCCCCCCTCGTCTCTCATTTTATACGGAAAAATGTTAAGCACCTTATGTGTAGGCATTGCTCCCAGCTCCTCATGCCATAAGTAACTTTATCCTGCACTGGAGTGAAAGGGATTCGCCTGGGACTCAGGGACTTGAGGAGGAGGAATATTTTGATCACTTTTTGAGTGTATAGTTTTGAATTAATACACCAGCGATGAACATATCTGCTTTAAATGGCCTTGTGGTGGTGGAGGAAGAGTGAACAACCTCTTGCTCACAGTTCTTTGTTTTGTGATAAATTTAACGTGGCAGTAAAAAAGGGTTTACGTTTGTACTTATGTCTTTTATGAACAACAGTTTCCATCCATTTAATAATGACCTCGCTTTTCTCATGAGAACAGTACAATTATCAATCTGTCAGTGCGGCTTTCTGTAGTGCAAGATAGCACTTCCTGTTCTACTTAATCGTCTCGCCCATCTGTGGAACTCTGCTCTTGCCGGAAGACACCTGCTTTCTCAAATGTTATTTTTAAGGATCAGATCCATTGCAGTTGATTGTATGAGGCCTGTTACACTGGTTGCATTTTAGGAGAAAGATGGGTAAAAGCCAGGCTTCCTACTAAGCATGCAACTTAGCAAAAACAGTAGCTAATTAAAAAAACAAAAGACGTGCACACAAAAAGCCCACGAGCAAACATCTCTCTCTTTGCGTAAAGTATTAAAGTTCAACAAAGGATTTGTCATAAATTGAAGCTAATGGTTAATTTAATACTTCGTCGTGCTCTTTTGAATGTGGATGGTACCATCTAGATTTGCTGGGTCAAAAGGAGCGGGGAAGAATGAAGATGTTGTCTATGGTTTTGCCCATGAAGGCCTTGCTTTATTTCTGGTCTGAGAAAGTTCTGATGTTTCTTTTTTTGACTCAGGATTGCCAGGCCAGTTTTTGATTCTGGAAAGGTATCTTGGCTTAAGCTCTGCTGAATTACTGCTGCTCAGCCAGACCCCTCAGCCAGGAACCACATCCTGGTCTGCTCCCACCCCACAGTGGCCATCCTGTTGCTGCTGGCCTCCACAAAGGCAGTGTGGGCTGTGAGCTGCCCCATCATGTGCAGGCAGCAGATGCTGCCCGTGCCAAGGCTGAGTTATGGTGGCAAGGCTGAGGGCACAGGTAGGACTCGCAGTGAGAGCATTTTTCTTAAAGGCTGCATCAGCCGTACTGCTTTCCTGTGAGAATGATTCATTTCCTCACACTGACATTACAGAGCAGAAGAGGACAGAGTAGGTACAAATATCTACTTTGCACTTTCCTTTCCTCATCCTCCTGACAGATGTGCTTCAAAGCCGGAATTTTTTGTAAGTTATGTCTCGTCCAGGTTCTCCTTTCTCTGTGCTCTGAACATCTGGCTGGCCAGACAGTGCTACCTGCACTGTCCCTCTGCCATGGGGAACTGAAATGTTGGGTGTCCCCTTCATTGGTACCGGGGGTGTAATGGAACAGGTTGCTTCCCACTGAGCAGCTCTATCATCCTCACTGCTACATGAAGATAACCCATCCCTGCCCCCAAGCCTCACGCTCCACTGTTTTAAGTAAACTATTTTAACTGCAAAGGGTATCTTATGCCATTATGTGTGTTAGCTGGTATATATGCTGCATAACATTTTTATTAATTTCTGAACTTCAGATCTGGCAGAAATAGGGCCCTAACAATACATGAAGTATTGACACGTAATACATGATGCTTTAAATCTAATTTCATACTGTGGAGTTTTATATAAGCTTCAGGTAAAAATGCTGTGATGTATGTTTTGTTCCTGATCTTTGTTTGCCACCTATTTAAACAAGACTGCCACATCAGTGAGGGCCTGTGATGCTGGACTAGGGCTATATATGAGGAAGGATCACACCTTACACTCATTTGTGTAAATCATAAAAACTTACAATGACCAGAGCAAGGTGGGATCAGAGTAGTTATCATCAGTAATCACTAATAACACTGTAGTGTTAGTATTCAGAGTAGCTGATACTTTCTTTTTTGCTGGTAGGAAGGAAGGTTTTACAAGACTGTGCAAACCCAGAGTGGAATCTTAAAAGAAAAATCTAGAAAGAAGGTTTGTTTACTTAGTTAATGGATTTTTTATTTACTTTCTTTTGGCTCAGATAGCTAGTAGGGGCTAAGGAGCAGTGATGAGTACTTTGTTTAGTGTGAACTCCCAAAGCAACACCGTGCCATACGTCAGTCCTTATGCAACATCAGGCAGGATGAGCAAGGTAGTGGCGCTGCCCTTCTGCCAGTGCAGCTGTGATGGTGGGCATATCCCCTACTGGGTGCTGCCACCCAGAATGAGTATAAGAAAGTAGATAGGTTCAGAAATGAGCCCCATATGCGAGTGTCTGTTAGCTACTCTGGAGGAAAGTATAGAGTTGTCTGGATCACAGTCTACAGGAGAAAACTGGTTAGCCAAATTCAAATCAAAATAACTTACAATTAATGTATGTTATAGTGGATTTCCCATCAGTGGAAATTCTTAAAGCCTACAGTGTAAATTTCAGAAATGTGATTATTTAGTTCAAATGGAGTCCAGAGAAAACCTGTAACGGGCCTGTGTTTTTCTGAGACATTGCAAAAAAAGTCCGTATCTATAACATTTAGAGTATGTGATTTCAGATTAGTTGGTTTCTGGGTTGTCTTTGACAAGTGAGAGGGATAGGTTGGCACCAGGTTTTTCCACTGAAAAATACTGAATGAATTTAATAGTTCTGTGGGGAGGCAGAGAGGTATAAATGGACACGAAGGAAACTAGCATTATCTTAGTCTGTGAAAGAAGCAATACAGTAATAGGAAATAATAGTCTACTAAATTTGACTTTGGTTGCAGCGAAGTTCCTGGAGATTTTAAGAGCTCAGATCACAAAATATGCACGAAATTGTGGTCTGATAAAAGTTACCAATGTAGCTTCAGAGGGAACACACTTTATATGGCACAGCTAGGAAAGTTATTTTGTGAGGCTCATTGAAAGGACAAAACTGGTGAAGGTGAGGAAAAGGAAACAAATATACACTTGGATCTTGCTTTAAGTCAAATGGCAGTGGCTAGGATTGAGAAAAAGGACCCATTTCCGAGGATATGAGACCCAAACGCATGACCATAGAAGGATGATTCTTAAATAAGTGATTTCATATTTGGTGTGCCATAGGTGCATTAAAATCAGCATTTGGTGCTAGCTTACCCTGTCCACTCTGATGGCAAGTGGAAGTTGGATTTTAAAGGAAACACTGCCAGGTCAATGCTGGAGACCTTAGAAATTCTGAAAGGGTATCCGGATTCTTTGACCTGAGAATACACCTCATGTTGCAAGGTACATGACTGTAACCTAGAAAAGCTGGCAGGTGAAGAGGATTTAGATTAATTTCTTGAATACTGAATTTACAGCAGGTGCAACTGTATTGCCAAAAAAATTAACTTCTTCATCTGTTCCCCAGCACTCACTCCTTACAGTGGCCATTAATGACCACAATTACAAATTGAATTGAATATTGATGGACTTCAGGTCTTATTTTTATTCTATTTCTTTGTTCATATCTTCATTAACACATCACATTCATAATTCTTATCCAACAAATGAAAATGAAGGCAGGCATGAAAATTAATTTGACCATGTGCTTTTATTTATTTTGGGCTTTTTCCGTAGAAAGGAGATACGAAGATGAACAAGAAATTGATTATACTAATAGTGAAATTATTTCATGGTGCAAGTCTTTCATTTTGGTTAGACTACTGTGTACTGAAGGCTTGTTAGAAAGCGCTACACAGGCAGCTGAAGGGGGTCTGAAAATGAAAGACTGACCTGCAAATCAAGTGCAGTTCTGGACTGTGCATATTTTAGAAGCAGACAGACAAAGTGCGTGTTTCCTTCAAACACATTCTCATTCCTACCAGGGCATTGCTGTGGAGAGGGAAACCTCCACTGGTAGCCAACAGCTACTGAGCTATTCCTGGTTCCTAGAAGCCCGCTGACAGATGTTTTGTCGTGACTCTGGCAACATGAACAACACAGGAGTGACATTAAATCAAACCAAATCACAGCTCTGTTTCAGTACACATTTCTCCTCTTCTTGGAGAAATTCTTCAGGATTCTTCTTCACCTGAAATGAGTTAAACCTTTATGAATTTCATTTCAGCTATGTTTTACCCAGTGGAAGCTCTCCATCACTACTTTGATTGCCTGTACCTTACAGTGGCCATGAGCTGCAATTCAGTCATTTGTGCTCTGTGAAAACAACAGTGATGTTTTCAGAACGTGCTTGTTCTCTGCCCATATGTGTATGAGCAAGAACCTGTGTGAAGTATTATCTACCTGACCAAGTCACTAAAAATAAATAAATACAGTCTCAGCCATAACATAAAGAAGCTGACCAGAAAAGAGAGAATTAGAGGTGACATAATAGTTGTTATGGTTCTGCAATGAAATGAATGGTATGGGAGCACGATGTATATTTCTCCTGTGGTTGCAGCTCTATATCTTAGATCTGCAGAGCAATATCTAACACAATCATAGCTGAAAGCCAGCAGAAATAGTACTAAGCAGAGCTACCCAGCTGGAGAAAAGCACTGAATAATACAGACTCTGTATTAGCATAAACGCAACTTTCTTTGCTTTGTATTTAAACAGTATTTTGACCTATTATTTAATTCTGAGGTTGCATCTCTTTTATTGACCTGTGACTTGATGTGATAGAAAAACTCAGAACAGAGGATATTTTCTGGAATTTGGTGTCTGAGGTGAGCTTACTGTGAAAATTGGATCAGCATCTACAATGAGCCAGAGCAGCTTTGATAATATGTATATTCCCACAGTTCACACGGTCCTTAAAACATTTTGAATGCTATCCACCCAAGTGCACAGCCTGTCCACCAGACACTTGCTCTTCTGTACAGAGGAGTGGGATTTCAGTGGTACTTGAGATGGTGTTGCAACGATTGTAATAATGAGGCTGAAAATAGAAATTACCCCTATGGAACCAGAACATATGAACATATTAATGTGTTGTTATGACAATAAAGTGGAGTGGATTATTCCATTATAAACCAAAAAACTGCAGTGAAAGATGTTAATTACAGGAGCATCCTCATTATCCATACTTCTTTTATGAGAACCTAGCTCCCTTTCCTTGCTGTTGACTCCCAATTATACAAATACTGTAAAAATATAATACGCGAGTGAGTGCAAAGTATGGGTTGAATCTGTTCAGGTATCAGTCTGAGAAGCATTTGGGAGAAAAATATGATAGAAAATAGTGATAACAGGAGTGGTTAGTTTTGCTGGTTAATTTCCAGGGTCAAAGGGATAAATTAATTTAAACCAAGTCAAACTTGATTTTAAGAAACTGTGAAGCTGCAACAGTGTGGAGAACTAGTAGCAGTCCTATCCTGTAAGTAGCAAGCTTAGGCCTGAGCAGATGTGTCTGTCACCTCATGCTTGCAGGTGGCGATCTGTTAGTGCTCAGCCTGCTCATTCGTTCTTGCGTGGGTGCACTTTCATGGTGCAGTTTTCTCCAAGTTGATGTCTCAAGCCTTGCCGCTGTTATGCATCCACAGGCTTCTTGGTTACTTCAGAAACCAACCGATCCTTTTCTTATAACTGCAACAAGCTCTGCTCCCTCTCCTGGGAACTCTTTTGGCTGCCAACTCAACCGATTTCAGTCTGTGTTGCAGCAGAGGTGGTTCCTAACCCTGGGGGCATTTGTCTTCAGCTTTTTGTTTTCTCCAGCATTCAGAAATAATTACCAAACAATTAACAAAAAGTAAAAGCCCCTTGGATAGCACAGCAGACAGGGTGGGCTACAGCACTTTTATTCCTGGTTCTTCATTTATTTTGTGATCAGATTGAGTTGTGCTGCCTCTTTACCTCCTGGTCTTTTTCTGCCTTATTTCTTCAGGCTGTGAATTAGGAATTGTCTCTGATGCATCTCTACTAGTATATAGATCAAAAATCTCCAATTTTAAAGTAGATTCCAGGCTCTGTTGTTGAATACATTGGATTTGCAGACTGCTCCTACACTATCCTGAAAGAGTGACCCTGATGGAAGATGATTTTGGCAGAAGCTGTCTGAGCTGATGGGCATGTTTCTGACCAATGCTGAAGGAGACACATGGATTTCAGGCTTGCTTAGTAGCTATCCCCTGCATTGCCTATGACAATCGCAATGACCAAGAGCCAAACACCAATGCCTTTCTGTGGATATTCTTGTTCAGGAGAGAGTAACTGATGTGAGATTTTTCACCATTTACATGCAACAAAACACTTAAGAGAATATTCTTTGAGTATATATTGCATTTTCAGATGCTGCCATTTGCCATTAATGCAGTCTGTGCCAGAGCATCCTGTTCCCCTCTCTGCAGTACTGATCTGAGCCACTCCTTAGTCATTTCATTCATGTACATGGGTGGTACTCAAGGAACTGCAATTCCATTAGGACTTTAGCATTTATTATTGTACAGATTTGTCTATGTAAGGTAAGCCGATAATATCCTGTAGAATGAGGCTGCTGCTGGGTGTCATGGTGATCATTAGACCTGAAAGAAGTGAGGCTGGGTTTATTCACATTGAGTTTTAACTCAGAGGACAAGTCAGAAGCAAATATCTTAACAGTGTTTCTTGACTTTCATTGCCTGAACTCCCATCTTGAGGGCTGAATCCTACAACCCTTCCTAATGAATAACTTTCATTCTCTGCTGTGGGACCATCACATGCAGAGGATTTGCAGATGCAGACATGATTACATTATGTGGATTCCATATGACTTGTGACACTACTGGTGACAAGATTGCTTTGATTCACCTATCACCAGGTAGGATGTGGGCTAAAACACTTTATCCACAGGGGCAGTTCTTTCTCAGTACCACGTAGGTACTCTTTAATGTCTTTATCAATGACATAGGTGATAGGATTGAGTGCACCCTCAGCAACTTTGCTGATGATGCCAAGCTGAGTGATGCAGTTGATATGGCAGAAGGAAGGAATGCCATCCAGAGGGACCTTGATAAACTTGAAAGGTGAGTGCATGTAAAGCTAATGAGGCTCAACAAAGCAAAGTATAAGGTTTTGCATTTGGGTAAAGGTAATCCCAGATATATATATGGACTGGGAGAAGAACTCCTTGAGAGCAGCCCTGCTAAGAAGAACCTGGGGGTTCTGGTTGATGAAAAACTTTACATGAGCCAGCAGTGTGTGCTTGCAGCCTGAAGGGCCAACTATATTCTGGGCTGCATCAGAAGAGGGATGGCCAGCAGGGAGAGGGACGTGATTGTCCCTATCTATTCTGGTCTTGTGGGGCCTGACTAGAATACTGAGTTCAAGTCTGGGGCCTCCAACACAGGAAAGATGTGGAGGTTTTGGAGAGGGTCTAGAACAGGGCCATGAAGATGATCAGAGGGTTGGAGCACGTCTCTTGTAAAGAAAGGCTGAGGAAGCTGGGCTTTTCAGTCTGGAGAAGTGAGACCTCATTATGTCCTTCCAGTATTTCAAGGGAGATTATAAACATGAGGGAAATCAACTTTTTATACAGGTAGATAGTGATAATACAAGGGGAATGGTTTTAAATGTAAGGAAGAAAGATTTAGATTAGATATTAGGGGGAAGTTTTTCACTGAGAGGGTGATGAGGTGCTGGAACTAGTTGCCCAGAGAGGTTACGGATGCCCCATCCCCAGAGGTGTTTGGTTAGATTGGGTGGGGCCCTGGGCAACCTGATCTAGTTCTTGACCTAGTGGTTGGCAACCCTGTCTGCAGCTCAGGGGTTGGAACTTGATGATCCTTGAGGTCCCTTCTAAACCCAAGCCATTCTGTGATTCCGTGATTCTCTGATTCTATCATTCTATGTAGTAGCGATAAATGTTAAATAACCTGCCCTCCACCCAGACCCATTTTGTGGCACTTGTGTAATTACAGAGGCTTTTGGAAATTGCATCACATGGCTATGATTTGATGGCAACATGCGAACATTTCACTGTAAACACACTTTCATTACACGAGATTTCATTATCAGAGGTTTCTGCTCTAATATCCTCTTTCCTTTGAAGATTAGGGCCAACAATGCAGTAACCACATTGTTAGCAGGAGCAAGGTGAGATTAAGAGTGTGGACTCCATTGATTGGAAAGCTTCAGAGGCAGGGTGCTAAATATTCCTTAATAAGTGGGAGTACAGCTTGGCTCTATGTGTAATGACTGCACTGCACAGAAACATTTGAATTATGTTGCCTTGAGCAAGCTGAAAAAAAAATGAAAAAAGTACAGAGTAAGATTGATATCAGATTCTTCACCATTTATTTATTCCTGTTGTATGCAGTTAAGGTACTGATCTCAAGTGGGTGTCTACTCTTGGCGGGAATAAGGCTATGACTCCACACCTCAGGTGGCTGAGCTTCACACTTACAGTTAGTGCTCAGGCTGTAAAACACTTGCTATAGCTTGAAACATGCAATTATATTTCAAAGAGCAGGCATGTGACCACAGAGTGTGTGGGAAGCCCTGCACCTCCAGGGTTTCAGCAAAGGGCCGTTTATACCAGCCCCACGTTGGGCCCACTGGGTTTTGGCTCTTCTACAAAGCTCCTGAAAATGGTTCTCTTGTCTCCTAATAAAACTCTATTAGCATCCTTGTTACTTCAGTGTGTGCACCTTTGTAATTAACAGCTCACAGATGCTATGCTTTCTTCCTTGATATTTCCCTCCCCTCTGTTTTTGCCTTGTTTCCCTTTGTGAGTTGGTGAGGCAGTGCTGAGCTTGGTACTGGCTTCCCTTGACAGCAAGCATTAAGCTGTTGCAAGCATCTCCCTCAGACTGTTAATTGCCTTGGAATAATTCATTAATTACTTGCTTTCTGCCAGCTACATTTTTACTGGTGAAAGGCAGGCTGAGCTCGTCTGCTCCCTTCAAGCCATGGCTGGGCCCATGGTGCTAACCTCTTCATTTAGAGGAAGAAATTTGTTTTCCTGTTCCTGCGCTGTGGAAAAACTCAATTGTATCAGCTCACAGAAGGGAATGCTGCCACAGAGGAGGTAGCACTGAGCAGCTGCTGTCTGGTTCAGGGTTTCAGATGTAGGCTGGAATGCTCTTGTTGGGTCCCTCTGCAGTCATGTATCTTGTGCCTGCCAGGCATTTCCAGTCATGCAGCTGCCGTGTGCTGGTTTCTGTATTTCACCTGCTTTAGTAATAAGTTCATTTATTTTGTTTCTCCATTTTTAATACAACACAGATCTAGTGATCTGGATCAAGGCAGGCTGGAGTGCAGATTCTCCTGAGGCCACAGTCCACCTTTCCGGGCTGACCTCTTCTGTTTTTATCAATAATGTCATCTCTAGCCTTTACAACCAGTTAATAGTTTTCCCGCTTTTTTTGCTTGAGGTCCTGTCTTGATGCCACTTTTCTACCTGGCATGAATTCCAGGTCTGTTCTATGGGACGCAATCTGGGGTCTTGCTTCAGTTGCTTAGAGCAGAAAAAGCCTTGGCAAGGGTCCCTGTAATTGAAAGACTGGGAAGAAAAGTCAGGAGAGGTCTGAGTTTGTGATATGACCTCTGTGGACAGCCCCAAGTAGAGTTACTCAGTAGCTGTTCTTCTGGAAACAGTGACGTTCTGGAAAGCTGTGGGCTGCAGCCTTTCCTTGCTTCCTTCTCCTCAGCCTTGTGAGATGCTGCTGGGCTGGCTCACACCGGCTCCTGCAGCAGAGCTACTTCCCTGAAAGTCAGAGGTGAGCACACAATCTGTTTCACAGATACCATATTGGCTTTTAAAGGAGCCTCTCTTTTCATCAAGCTCCCTATGATCAGACGTGCTAGGTTCAAAAGCCCTTTGCAGTGCCTTGGGACCTCTCCTCTTCCTTCACCTCAGAGCCATCCAATCTTTCTGCAGCCTCATATCAAAGTACCGCATTACAAAGCATAGCATAGGTTGGGTGGTATTGTACATACAACAATTGCATCTCAGCTTTTATCCTAAATATATTGTTTTCAAGTCCGTGTGAATGAGGAAATTCTAATGAAACCTAAAAATACGGGTAGCATTGACCTTCAGGAGATGGTTCCTATCCCAGCAGCTAAACTCACACAGCAGTGCTTGCTGCTGCTGCTTTTCCTAGTTGCAGACACAGAGAGAGGCTGAAATGAGCAATCAGCTTGTTTATGGCAGATTTTAGTGCTCCTCTAGTATAATAAAAGAGGCTTTAGCAGAAGGGATTTGGTTCTCGTGTACTTCAGTGTTTTCTGCTCTGTTTTGCTCCATAAAACCCAGGCTCTTGTTTACAAGAATTAGCAGCTTCCCAAGGTTTCTGCTGATTTTGAGGAATCAACCCCTTGCAGCTATGTGACACCAGTGTGCAGCTCCCTCTCCACCCGGTACTTGCAGAATGACTGTTCCCTACGTGCGGTTGAGCACTTGGATTAAACACCTGCACAAAACAATTGGCACAACCCAAAGGGCTGTTAGAGGCTCCATATCCTGTTTGGGAATCACTTCAAGTGAAATTAATGATTCTTCTCTGCACGCAGACTTTTTAAAAAGAAATCTGTTTTTGTATGTGCAATTAATCCCAAGCAGTCGCTGTGCAGTATATACTGTTACACATCAGTAAGACAGCAGCTTTACTGCTTTTAATTCTGTGGAGTGTGTAGCATTTTAGACAACAGCATTTAAGACAACAAAATCCTCACATAAGTGGCAGTTGTGGCACATACACATACTGCTGTCCATTTACTCCTTCTTTATTTTGGAAGGAGGGGGGAGAAATTTGTAACTGACAAATTTAACACTGATGCCATCTATGGCTACCGTGGCTCTCCCTGCATTACCTAGGCATTATACAGAATTATTATATAAATTATTTTCATGGCAGGGACTAAGGAAAGTTTCCAGCAGAATTGGTGCGCTGATTCACACAGTGCTTCCAGCTCTTGTGGTGTTATCACAAGCCTTGTGATATTTGCTATTCTGTCCCAAAGCTCCGGGCCCACTCATCATGAGAGCATTTGAATCCTCATTTAAAAAAAAAAAAAAAAAAAAAATAAAAAAGCGGCAGAGAAATGCTTCAAATAACATTTCTATGTCTGGAATTTTTGAAGCCTATCTTGTTTATTTGGAGCTTGATCTGGATTTTGAGTGACTGGGTTTAGTGTAAGGGAGCAGTGTGCATGGCCAGCTTACATTTTTATTTGGGATTTGATGCTTCAGCCTGATGTTCAGATGAAGGCAGAATGACTGCATTTATTACAAGGGAGGTGCTATTTTAATACATTAGTACATATACTGTAGGTTACTTCAGTGCTACCCTATTCACAGTGAACCGGTGCTTATCCAAGGATTTTCTACATGCGTAGGAGTGATTAAGCTGCTTTTGGTCTGGCAAGTAATTCAGAAAATGAGTCTCCTGACAGAGGTGTCCTGGGTCTTGTGTTGTAGAGAGTTCTCAAATCTATGTCAACCAACTAAGGATGAGTATAATGAATCTTGGTGGATCAACTGTACTTATTGCTTCTACATATGTTGTCCAACATGAGCAGCGGTGTTTTAAGCTAATGCTCCTGTGGTAAAGATATTTTTTTCCCTGTTTTTAGCTGAAATCTAACACCTGCACTTCATGTTCCTCTCTTGCAGTTCTGTTTCAACTGCGCTAATCAGAACTGCATAACAAAAATCATATTTAATTGAGTATTTAAAATAAAGCTGAAATGACAGACTCTCTAACAGTGTTTTAGAATCAAGCTACTAAAATCCAAGGGCAGATTTGCTGCTTCTTGTGAGAAGCAAACCCGTCTGTCATCTGTTATGAAACTTGTCTCAGCCCAGGGTAAAGGGATTTTACCCTGTTTACACTAAGCTGGACGATACAGTCTGTCACAGCACTATACATGCCGCTGAAGCCAAAAGATATCTAAATACAGACAGTGGAACAACCCGTCTACTGCTAGTCTTAAATCAGGAAAGGCCTATAGATGGTGCTGTAATCTAGCTGGAGAAAGAGGGCTGCTGTAAGGCTTGCTGGAGTTTTCTTAATCCTTCTCAGAAGTTAAACTCAGATGTATTTTGTCTAATTTCATGTGTGCAGAATTTGGGGTTTTAAGTAACCGTATCAAACTCACAGCACCTAAGATGAGTATGTATAGAAACCTACTGATAGACTCAGGGGCTCTGGCGTGCCACCTTCTCCATCTTCCAGGTCTGAGCCTAACCTCACCAGGGGTGCCACTGAAGATTTCTGAGGAAATTGTGCCACCAACTCATGTACATACTTTATTCTGGGAAAGGGCTGAATGCCATAAGAATTCAGGGTTCTTGCACAGCGTTAGACTCTCCAAGAGAATCAAATGAGTAAAGGAAAACCACCAACATAATTCTGTTTTTTTTCATCGGCCTCGCTTTCCACTCACCCAGCATTCCCGAGAAGCTTCTCAGATCTACCCTACAGCTTACAGTGCACCGGGTTCAGCTGTGGGTATCCTGTCTGTACGATTTGAGGAGCGCCAAGTTTATCAATTAAGAAGATTTCAGGAGAAATAATTCTGCCAGAGTTGGCTCTGTCTAATTCTCAGCCTCAGAACTGCAGGCTTGGTGTCTCCCTCCCTGACTGTGAGTTATTATTGGATTCTTTACTCTCTTTCATAAACTGCTGATTGGTGGCAGATTGTTTAGCAGCTGCCACCTGCTATAGTGCTTGTTGAATAAATTTTCCTTTTTAGTTCTAGAATAGCCTTGGTCTGGTAACAGCTCTGGAGACATTTAAGGGGTAAAGAGAGAATTTTTTGGCGGAGTTTGGTACTGTTTCAGTGCGATTCTTCTGTGAGTCATGAGTCCAAAACCAGTAAACATGTAAATATGCATTTTAAGTATGAATAATCTTCTCAGTATTCAGCAATCATTTAGATGTGTGCCTAAGTTTGACCCATTTTTCCAGTATGTAAGTGCTGTCCTGATCTGTAGTTTTTGGTAGTGTGGAGCCAAGCTTGAGTGCTTTGCTGAAATGGCTTTTGTGAATTCTGTATGGCTACTGGAGGTTGTTTTGTGAGTGAGATGGTATCTGAATTCCTGAGAGACTATGTAACACCCTGTAATTTAGGGATAAACTATAGGGAGAATGCTTGTCTTTTGAGGACATTTATTTTTGGATATTGAAGTGGTAGAAGATGCTGATGCAGAAGGCAAATGCTCCTCTGCAGCCTTGTTTTGGCACAGGGAGAGTCCCCATGCCCTCTGGTCTTGATGCTTATCTCAGTGAGCCCAGTTATTTACTGTCTGTACCTGCAAAATTCCTCCCTGAGAAAGGTTCTGGTGGCTTTGAGAAGGAGGGTGCAAAGGGAAATGGCAGAGGTGGAGCAGCACACCTCTTAAAAATGTTATGTATACAGGGCGGTTGGAGGAGTAAGGAATCTCTGAGGATACACCCATTTTTTCCCCTCCGTGTCTCAGTATGTCTTGGCTGACAGGGTGAATCCCCTCAGCTTGTCCACCACACCTGCTGCAGGTCTGAAGCCACTTCTTTCAGGAAAAAGTAAGCATCTGTTTAGGTAGGAAATTTGAGTTTTTCCAGCAGAAAATCCAAGAGGAATGCGAAAATTAGCGCTCACCTTTCCAAATGCCCATGATTGGCCAGTGTCTTTCTTTTCATTGCGGTAGGAATCAAGGCTGCTTTGGTACAAATCGAGTCTGCTTGGAATTAAATAGGTGGATGATGTCAGCAACTGATAGATTCATTTCTCGTAACAGCTGCCATATCTTTTGCAGGGGAACTTTTAAAAAAGAAATAGTAGGAGGGTGTAGTGCTCATAGTGCTGGCCAGAATCCAATTTGGATAATTGCATTCTGCCTACCTAAAATTGTAATGGCATGTTTATGCTTCCCAGCTCTGTAATGCCTCAGGTTTCTTTGCTTGAATCTTGCTGTTTAAATATGGAGTTATTAGTTGAGTCATCAACATTAATTTTATTCTGTATTTCAATCAACAAATAATAGTTCTTAGGTAGCACAGACCCTTCATAGTAATATTATTTTAGTGGATCCACACTAATAATGTAGTTTATGCATTCCAATGAGGGTGTTTTTTATGGTCTGGCTTTCAAAAATGTGAAAACCCAGTGGTTTAACTTGCAGGTATTACAACAGAACAATCTGAAAATCAGGTTGTTCACATCTAGTTGTTCAGAAACATCAGGAACCAGCTTGGATTAGTGTGTTACAACTGTCCCACAATTTCATTTTCAAATTAAGTTAACCTGCTTATTAAATTACATATATCTCAATTTTAAAAGAAAGTAGCACTTAAATAAACAAAGATCTAAATGGAATTTAATCATTTTTTTTAATGCTTCTGCCAAGGTCACTGATTTTAAACCTCTTTGGACTTCCAGGAAGGTGCATGGGGCCAATATCGGGCTAACAAATTGAGTAGGTTGTACCTGATTGAAAAATGTGATTGCACTGAGTCCATCTTCTGATTGATGTGGGTGCTTAGGGGGAAGCGCAAATGCAGATTTAGAGTTTGTGGGTAGATTTAATACTGGTTTAAAATTTAGATCCAGATAATCTCTCACTGCAGATCAATATATAGACCTCAGTTTTAATGCGTCTCTCCCATGCATCCCACTGAGGGACTTGTTGGATGAACCACACCTCAGGAAGTAGGTTCAGATTGGGAACCTCAATAAAACATGCTCTTCAAAGCAGCTGAGCTGGACATCCTACTGATGTCTCCACTAATCTGTAAGTCTCTGCCAGCCATCAGACTTATCTCAAAGGGTCTGACAAACATCACACCATGCAGTGACCTTCCTCCTGCAGGTGAAGCTTGGCTGGCACATCGCTCTGAGCCATCCCTGCCCATGGGGTCAGTGCTAGGCAGAGGCCTGCTGTTCACTGCCTGCTCCAGCTGGGTGATGTGGGCCCTCCTCACACCAGCATTGCCCACTCCTGTTGGCCTGATCCCTGGGGAGATGCTGACAAGACTGAAGAACCACAGTAAACTTCTCTTCTAGACTTCCAGCATCCTCATGCTGGCTGAAATTCAGGCAGTTAGAAAAGCAATCTGCATAAAAGAGAGAGGAAGCCTTTTTAAACCTGTCATCCCTGTTCATCGATCAAAGATTATGATCCTACTTTCTCGTTGCTTTATGGAGAGCATTTGTTTGTTTAGTATTTTGGCAGCTATTGGTACATAAGCAATGCATATACCATAAATACACCCATTATCTGAAGGCCCAGATCTGTGAACACTGCCAGGCACAGCACTTACTGCCATGAAGTTAATAGAAGTGCTCCAAACAATAAGCACTGTGCTTGACAAGGTATTCAGATTTTCATATTTCTTCAGTACATAGAGAAAAAGATGAAACCTATCCTGTCCAGACATCTAGGAGGGTAGTCATCCATTGCTGAAACATGCTGGTGAAAGACAGGTGGATAGGAGACAGCACCAAGTGAGTCATGGAGACAGCCCAGGCACAGACACTGGTGAAGTGTGGTGGCTGGTGTGAGAGAAGTCAGTGCCCTGCATGAGAAAACAAATTGTGTAGAGCATGTGAGGAAAGTGCTAACAGCTGAAACAGAGCTCAGAAAGGAGGTGAGGGAGAGAGAAAATAGGGTGGTGAAGTGATGCTGGAGGGTTGAGTAGGAAAGGCTATTCAGCCTGGCCTAGGGAGAAAGAGATTGTGAAGAGCGAGAGGGGAGGTGATGAGAAAAGGAGCACTTTATATATCCAGGTCTTTCAACTTTGAAGACTGCTTTGTATTGGGGAGCGTAGAGTCAGAGGGACCTCTCTCAGTGATGGGCACAGTGGTGATGTGCATTTCATGGTCCCCCTCTGGCAAGCCACGTGTAAAATGGCTTAAAACCATTAAAAACTCACAAGAAACTTAGTTCTTTGTCACGCTTTGTGTACTTTGTCAGAGGGATTTTTCAGATGGAGATTTTGTTGCATGAAGTAATAAAACGAAGCATTGTGGTCACAAAGATTAGTTGTTAGACCTGTTTATGCACACAGCCATCCAACCACTGTTATTTGCATCCATATAAACAGAAGCTATGTTAAAGTCTGGCTGGAAATCAAGCCCATTGTGTGCTGCCTAGAAGGCTTCAGCAGATGGGAGCCATATAAATAAAATGTGGTGTCGTTATTAACTGGCCTAGCAGTTCGGCGCATTTCTAACAATGATTACTTGAAATGATATGATGACTGTTCTATCTTGAAGGGTGAGTTTATCTTTTATACTGGACTGAGACATTTAAAAGCAAAATACACAGTCCTTCCTCTTCATGGGCAGTGATGGTATGAATCCCATTGTTTCCTGCAGCTTATGAAAAAGGGAGCTGCTGCACAAGTTGGATTAACTTCAGTGCCAATTGTTTCAGCAAATTCATTTTACAACTCTGTAGAGCTGCTTTAGTTTAACTCCGTCTTAATTTGGCACCTACTCTCTCACGCCTAGCCCCAATAGCAATAGACTGTGCTTTGCTTTTTTGTAATAAAGATACAGCTAATTTAAACAAAGCAAACTTTATTTGACAGCGATCTTACTTTTACAGCATCACTGTGTCCTACCTCAGAGCAAAATACAGGCTTGTACACACAGCACACCAAAAACATTTGGCTGTGGAAAAAAAACCCGAGCTGATCCTATACATGTGAACCCAGTGAGCAGATAAATAATTCACTTTCCTCAGTGTGATTTGGGTTTCTTGGCCGGCACTAAAGTTGCCAGTTAGGAATGGCCTCACAGTCTCTTCTTGGAATGGCCCATGGTTACCGGCCCTTTAAATCAGGGAGAGACAACAACCCATGCCTTCAAAATAGCTGATTTTTATTTCTCTCGTGTTTGACAACCCCCTCTTCTCCAGTTCAGTGCTACGTATTTTTCCTAGGCTTTTTCTTTCTTATTTTTGAGGTTGTTCTTGCTCTTCACATTCCCCTCTCCATCCCACTATCAGCCATGAAAGCACCTATTTTTTTAACCCATCTCCTAACCTGGGTGTGGCTGCTCTCTTTCCTTGTTTTAGCAAAGGTGATGCTTCCCAGCACTGATGAGATCTGACTGATACCAGGTGGCTGTGGCCCAGCTCCACCATTTCAGCAGCTGAATCCCCTTTCTGGAAGATTACACAGTTCACTTTGGTTGAAAGAATCCTTTTGTCAAAATGCAGATTGAGAAAGTGAGATTTAAAGCCTAATGGTATTGGCAAGCTGCAGGAGAATCCCAGTATTGCATGAGTTACTTTTACCTCAGTGTCACTGGCTTTTGCTGTGTTTGGAAGTATGATACTTGGAGATTTACAGAAGTCCATTTTGAGTTAGAAAACATCTTAATAGTACAGGTGAGTTGTCAAATGATGACTACAAAGTAAATAATGGCAATGTGAGCTCAGGGAGAAGATGCTGCTGAAGGTGGGCAAGGAAAGCATTATCTCCAGAAAAGCCAACCCTAGCTCTGCTGTTCCTGTATATTCTTCCAGAGAGTGTAACAACTAGATGGGAAAAATCTACCAGTTCCTGAACCAACTGCCCCATCGGTCCAATACTGAACTTCACACAATCTTCTCTCCTTATATTTATCTATGTCTTTCTTATCACCCTTAGTGTATAACAATCAAATACTGAGGGAGTTCAGGTTTAGGGACTGCAGAATGGAAACCAACCTTAGCCAAACTGTGTATTGCTTAAATGTATGTCCTTTAGCATGCATCTTGACTGGCTTTTATCATTTTTTTTTCTTTCCCAACAGTGCCTCAGCAATAGAACCAAAAAAAGACTAGTGCTTCACTGCTAACAAGAAAGTGGAGATGACTCACTGCTACTAAAGGTGAGTTATGTAAAGTAATTATATTTTAGTGGATCTGTTTATGAGTTACTTTCCCAGACACAGAGATATTAAAGCTCATCCTCGCGACTGTCATCTCCTCCAAGGCTGTAGAAGCTGAGCCTGCCACACCGTTAGCACTGCCACTGGCCTCGGCACACACAAAGCATTGCTCGCGTGGGCGCCCACAAGCACATACACACAGTCACACACCTGGACTACAGAGGTGATGAATATTTTTATGACATTGTTTTTATGATAATCTGTTTCAATGGTTAATTTAGTTTAGGGCACTGATTTATAACAAGTTTATAGATCTTTTTTACTATTCTTTGTTGAATTATAGAGGTGGCATGTGTGAAATGGAAGTACTTGGCCTATTGTTCTGCTCCTCACGCAACCAGTGTAGTTGAGACAATAAAAAGATCTATAAAATTAATATATACAGAGAGAAAGGGACAGAGACAGATAGAATATGTAATGCTTTAGAGTCTGATAGCACGTTTATCTTTCCCAGAGAGGTTAAGACTCAGAATTTACTTGTGGAAATACCAAAAAGATCTTAACCTCTTTTGTTGAAAGAAACTACTTCTAAGCATTCGTACTACGATCTCCTTTATTTATAAATCCAATTTTCATGATGTAATTTTAGAATAATTTTTAGGCTAGAATCATATCGCTTTGCTATCTGTCTGGATATAGGCCACCTATTGCTGAAGGTTCCCTGGCCTGGAGTTTGCAGGCTGACTTCTACAGAGACATAACTGCACTAAAATTTCAACCCCTGTTTTTTTTTATACCAGTACATTTTATCTTATTTAAATACACACACATGTGAATGGATACACTATAATACACCTATATTGATACATCTTTCAGTAAACTCAATATGTTCTCACACGTATTTACTGTAATAGTATTTTTTTTTATCTCATTGTTGCTGAACATTGTTCAGTTTGTAATACTAACTATACAGCTGTCTCAGCTCCCTGTTCTACCTCCCCTGAGGCTTTTTCTGCTAAATCAGACCATTGAAAAGTGATGTGTTCAAGGTCTGGTACCTCAGACCTAGGAGATGCTAGTAGTCTTTCCACTGTCTGTATCCAAATGAGTAGGAAACATGGGAGTTTTTACCTGTTTTCTTTCTTCAGAATTTTCTTTATCTGTTAGCCTGTATGCCAGTGAGATTAAACAAGATATAAAATACACACCAAAACATTACAAGTCCTGTGCTTTGTATCATTAATGCAGTTCCTTTGACTGACAGTTTCTCAGAAAGAATTTTTTTTTAAGAAGCTTCTTATTCTGGAGATGCCAAAAGAAGAGGTGCATTCACATGACCTAAGGATATAAATTCATCCTTTATTTTGCATCTGAACCTACTGTCAGCAATTACTTTATGTCTAACTCCTGTCAAATGACAGTCAGTGGTAAGGCTTGTGATGCCTTCCAGCTGATACTCAGAAATTAAAGGATATTGAACCAATTAATAAAGTGCCTTGCATCCAGTCATTAGGTTTGTAGACCATGCATTGTCACGTGATAGAAATGACTGAAAGTGGGCAGGATCAATTATCAGTAGGTTGAGGACTCTCCCTGTTGCAGAGCATATAGTAAATAGCGTAAGGAACTTTTGGTTGGAGAAAGGATGCATTTAGATTCTCCTGTGTTCCAAGTGAAGAGGGAGTAGATTTACTCCTACAACTTCTTGATGTGTTAATAGAAGATAAACTGCTGAGGGTACTCCAGCTTTAAGAGAAATATCTCCAGCTGCACTGAGGACCTACAGCCTCTTTGGGGGATATGTGCTTTAGCATTGCTTGTATTTCTCAGGAACCATTTCACTGCAGGAATGTAAGTTTAAACTGTGACTTGAATTGACTATTGGAAGAACTTGTCAGGAAAGATGGACAGGCTTACTATCAGCTGAGATTTTTAAACTAATGTGAGTCTTTCTAAATGGCGTGCAGTAGTCTTTCCTCTTTTACTACCTTTCTTGTGGCTGAAAGTGGTCAAAACTTTTTTTCATGCTGTAGCAAAAATTTTTGTTTATGTGATAGAAGGAAGCTGATGAAAGATGAATCAGTTTCCCTGTCTGTTACGTAAAGTGATTAAAAATATCTATTAGCCTAAAGAGCACTCATTTGAGTCCCTTTTTAGTCAGTTCATTCTGTAAAGATCTTGGTCTGCAGAGAAGCAGACAAATGCTAATCAACTGTCTTCTGTAAACCCTTAACAGTGGAGCTTGCAAAGGTGATAGTTATTTTCATTTTGCTTCTGGCATTAGTCCTTTAATGTCTTTGATGTGGGTAGCTGCCTATCTCACCTGAGCCTTAACCAGCTATGATAAGATCTGCTGAGAGCCTTCCCTCTGGCTAGGTCAGGAGCTTATTTCCTTTGGAGTCCATCAGCTGCATGATGACTAATTGTGCTATGATAATGAACACTGTGAGCTAATCACTGTCCACTTATGTAGAAAACCACATACTGCTCATACATGTCTGAATTACATCGGAGGTTTCCTTTTCTCACCTATTGCAACTTATTTCTGGTGTTCACAGCACATTTCTTCCACACAGACCTACTTTGCAGATGAAATTTATGCCCACCATTTGAAATTTCTCTATTCTTTTCTCTGTAGAATTCTTTGCAGGAGCCTTTTGACAAGAAGTTTGGGTCTGTAAGGGGCAAATAACATGAAACATGTTTCTAATGAGCAATAATTACAGGTTTAAATAGTTGGCACAATCAGTGTTCAGTGATTTCATTATTAGATGGCACTGTAATTTATGCTAATCCTGATAACGGTTCCGGATGAGAGAGGTCCAGACATAGGCGATTGCACTGCAATTATTTACACCCTGTATTTCTGAAACAATAGATATGGTAATTTGGAAATCAGATGACTGTGATTTCATTTATTCTGGTAGGAAACACATGTAACAAGTTGTGTCAACAACTATAAAATTAAATAGGATTATTTGATTTTTAATTCTAGGTTTATTTCTTGTTAGCTTACTCTGCCCTAAAAGACCGATGAATTGAAGCAGTCACAAGAGGGGGAAAGGGAGATTTTTTTTTTTTTTTTTTTTAGAGAACACAATGATTTTTTTTTTTTTTTACTACTCTTTTGTAAAGCTTGCATTTGGTTATGGGTTCCCAGTGAAAGCAAAAGTTGGGGAAGAACCTCATGAGTCTGCTGTCTAGCTATCAACTTTGTTGTTACTGCAAAAAAAAAAAAGGTGGAGTGTTCTATATCTCTAAACCTCTTCCAACCATTTTTCAGTGATGGGATTCTTGTATCTCCCAGTCCCACTGTGCTCTTCGGCAAGTAGACTATCAGTAAATTGTGAATTTTCAAATTAAACTGTATTGCTCCTATGAGTGGCAGGGAATCCTGAATCAAGAAAGCATGGCAGACTATGGTGCAGTTGGGGGGAAACTGCATAAAGAATCTGGTTTGCGATGGCTGGTGTTTCCTGGGTACTTGCAGCTGAGGACTTGCATTGTGTGAGCTGCATTATTCCCATCTAGAAATGACAGTTGTGACAAGATTTACCCTTAATTGCAGTCAGTCCCATCATGGAAGTTTAGACATGATAACTAAATGGCAAAACTATCAATGGAAATCTTCAAGGATGGAATGCATTAAATAATGGGCAGCCCCATAGAAACGGAAGTGCTAAGACTCCTCCATATCCTTCTCTGCATATGTCTTTCCTCTTACAAGCAGATGGAAGTTGGAGCTGCCTCCTCTCTTCATATTAACCCTGTGAGTATTCCCATAGACCTATATCTAAGCTACATGTGCAGAGGAGTGTATACCACAAAGGCCTAAGGCAGAAGAAAGGGAGGCTGTAGTGCTGTCATTTTGTAGAAGACAGGGAAAGCTTTTAGCTGGAGCACCTGCACCAGGTCTCAGCTTCATTCCTCAGCACTTCAGTCATGCCAAGGAAGTCAATTAGACTGTTCATGTGTTTAAAGTTAAGCCTATCCTACGTGCTTTGCTGAACTGGAAGATCAGGTCTTTGGTATGACTAAGCGGGATAATAAGCTGTTGATTGTTAGAAGTTCCTGGAACAATCAGAACTCTAGTTTCTCTGCCAAAATATTATTCACTGTAATTAGGACAATGAAAATCACTAAATTCCCATTCACTCCACCTCTCGTCCAAATCTTCTCTGGTGAGCATGTACAGTCTTTCATAAACAGAAGTTTCAAATTTGGAATTCCTGTTAGGGGGAGTAAATGTGCACATTTTCTAGTAAGAAAACTTTTTTCCAAAACACAGTCTGGACACTGGAGACCAGCATGTATATATTATATTTCCTTTCTTTGATTGCTGGGGCTTTCCTACAGTATCTGCACTAGAGGGAATAAAGGGAGGCATGCAAATACCTTCTCCTTGAGAAGTTTGTATATATAAATGTTGGCATCTGAGAAATTTACTTCCAGATTTGCATAGAAATGAGAAGAACTTTTGAGAACTTCTGAGTGGCTGACTGCCAAGGTTGTCACATAGATGTCTTCATTCCCTTTGTAGATTTATGTCCAGTTCTCTCTATCTTGTGCAAGGAGCAAGGTGAGCCTGGTCTGGGTGCCATACTGATGAGGCACTCCGAGGAAGCTCCTGGAGAACTGTATTGGTTTCATGAAAGTTGAACTGCCTGGGTGGGAAATGACCCCTGAACAATTTAGGGTAATGTACATATTTGACAGTGCACTACCACAGAGGCTTGAAAACTTGTATCCAAAGGCTATGTTAAACCTTATGTGAACAGCTCAAAAATCTTGAGCTGAGATGCCTTGCAAGAGAGGCTCTTACTGTGGTTTTGGTATCTGCTGCTTTTGACATATTTGGAATTGTTGAAAACAGCCAGTCTTTGTAGTATTTGCGTTTTTGTTTCTGGTCATAGCCTGACCTGGAAGGAAGCAAGTAGAGAAACTGCAAAACAACATAAAGAAGATATTAAACCTTCTTTCCCTAGCTCTTTAGATCTATTCTGTTCCTTTATAGCTTTGGGCAGGTGAAGTTCCTGGTTACTTCTCTCTTTGTATGAAGAAATTTACCTATATGTTTACTAAAAATATGAATGGCTGAAGGAAAAAAAAAGACTGTATTGTACAGTACGCTGTCACTGTTGGGATGATAGCTGTTTAAAACAGACTTCAGTGCAATCAACCTGTCTTTGGCTTCATATACAGCCTATTAATAAACCAGCTTTGACTTGCACTGTATCTCACCATGTTTAGAAAAGGAACAGTCCAGTGTCTTGAAATCTTCCTGGAAAATTACTTCATTTAGAAGCTTGTTTTACAAATATAGAAGTTAATTCCAAAGAATTGAATCTTCACTTCATAGGAAAATATTTTGTGTTTATCTTCTGAAACCAGTGGACATAAAACAGTCAATGTTGGAAGCCTACAGGATGTGACTTTAAGTGAAAAAGCATGCTTTCATCATGGTTAAGATAAACAAAGACCTAACTTGAGGAAACATGTCCTCTGGATGGAGCTCATTCTGGAGTTGCTTTCTGTGGAAGTTATAAATTGCTTTGTTGCTGTGTAATAAAAAAAGTTTTTTGAAATGTTGTTGAGCTATTGATATTTAAGATCACCTCATTAATCTTCTCGGGGAGTAACAAAGTTATCTCAGTTCATGGGCTGACTTCCTAAAGTGGTTAATAATAAAATAGCAGAGAAGTAGTAACGTTTTTTTAAAAAAAAACATAGCATTAGAGAACCTTTGGACATGATTAAAGATCGATTTGAAAGGCCTAGATACATCATATAAAAAGGTTTTATAATGTTGAGGAAATGATCTAGTCAAGGGTCAAGTGTACAGTGTGGAGGATAGAAAAGAAACAGAGAATGTTGAGCAGTGATGAGCTTCATGCAGAAGAAAGGACTGTACAAAAATGCAAGGAGTAGGTTTCTGTTTTTGTATGCATTTGGAGAACTGAGATGAAAAGCAAGATTAGGTTGGCCTCTTGCAGCTGTGAGTAAAAATCTTAAAAGCAAACTACTTGCTTAGAAGAAAAGGTACAATACTGACCCTTACCGTCTCTGTGATTTATGTGAAGTCTTGCAGGAAAGAGCTGTGAAAGAGAAGCAGCTCAAGGCAATCAGAGCTTATGCAAACAGGAGGAGGCAAGACAGTTGCCAGGGTTAGAAAGAGAAGCCGGTCTCACCTACAGTGAGGCACAGGAGACAGTCAAGAGGCTGTGCAATAGCTGTAAAACACCAGCCAAGAACTGGGTTTAAATGTGGATATTTAGATGTCTTTGAGAGCACATGGTGAGGTTGAAAAATGAGAAGTACATTAAGAATTGAATAAAGTGTTTTGCTTTTTACCTTGAATGCCTGTGCAAACCAGGAAATAGTAACATTGAGAAACCCTGTGTATGAGATTACTGTGCAAAGAGAAAATCTATGTTCCTAAGAATCATGCTCTCAGAAATGACTGGAACTGAACTGAACCTAAAAGGCTTTCTTAAATTACTGAAACAGTGTTGTGCATTGCATTTCTTGTTCTGAGTGATTGGAAATATCCCTATTTCTTCTTGCAGTATTTGAAATTGACTAATGAGAATTCATAATATGAACATGTAAATGAATGCTCGAGTGCCAGTCATAAAAACTGCACGTTTCGTTTTTTGGAGGGTGCTCCAAAAAAGCACTTTCACCCTCAAAGAAGAAAGACAGGTAACCCTATGCTAAACTACATTCTAAAATGGTGGTGATGAGAGGAAAACTGTGGAAAGGAATGGTTTTGTTTGATCGTTTTCCAAGAGAAGATCTGCTGTGTTTGAAAGGATGTCTGAGTATCCATGTAGTCACATCAGGATCTGCCCCGCCGCTGTTTTAGGCAGCCTTGGGATTCTTGTCACTCAGATGCCAGGATTGGCACTGGCAGCCATTGTACAGGATGATTTGAGGAACGCGTGGCAAAAAAGTCTGCAGTACAATCCGTGGATCTGCTTATAGTGTTGTTTAACCTGGCACTACTTCAGCTTAGTTCCATTGACATCAGCTGCTGTTTTTCCCTAATATGCCATTTATGTCAGTGTACATTAGATCTTTATATTCAAATTATTTTGTTAGGCAAATATGTTTTGTTGAAATGGTGATTGGATATTGGAAATGAACGAAATCATCTGCTGTATGGAGTACCTAGAAAGTGTTTTTAGGGTGAGACTGAATCAAAATTATTATAATAAATTCAGAGCAGGACTGGTTTTCTTTCTCTTCTGTAGTGGACTTGAAAACCTTTTTGATGTGGTACAAATTGGTTGAGTGGATTTTTTTTTTCTTTCCTGACTCTTCCAACTCTTTATAGTACTGTGTAATATACTATTCCTGTATCTTTGACTGTGAATTCTGTCTTCTTTAAACCTGCCTCTTATTGCCATCACAATCTTAGACTGAAGACCTTTAGAGCAAGGAGAATCTCTTCATCAGGCATTACTTCTGGAGCAACCTACGTAATAAGTAGGAACAGCAATGCTCATTTAACCACCATTGCTACCTTAAGGAGCACTTAGAATATATGGCTGGATAAACTAAATCCTAGCCCTGGGCAACCACAAAAGACCATAGTTGAGGCGAGAGGAGTTGCACGGTAAAGATTAATGCATGAGACACCTGCCATAGGGGAGAAAATGGAAAATATATTGCCAGAGTAGGAGTTGAAACATTTATGAATATTGCGTAAATAACAAGAGAAAATGAAGGCGTGGGATAGGATTAGGATAAGTGAATGCAGTACTGTGTTTGCAAATGTCATACAAATAAATGTTAGCAATTGATTTTACTTTGAGACTTCATTCCTTTTAAAGAGAGAATGATCATGTATTTCATGTTGTTTTAATCACTGATTTAGGGCAATTCAGTGGGCACTTATGCATATCTTCTCAAAGTGAGAAATGTATTCCTTTCGCAATGCTTTTTTCTCCTTGTCTTTGGAAGCACTGATAGAGGTTCAAAGCATAGACTGGCTCACAAGCATTAGAACACTGCAATCTTAAAAATAATTTAATTTTAATACGACTTAATTTTTAAGATGTATTTAATGGTTAAGAATAAGTAATAAAATCTGAAGTATTTCATTTCTTTATTTCAGCATTTAATGGGGGCTAGTTTTGTAAAGATGTAGACTTGTGCACTTCATTACAAAAATAAAACCCTGCAATTAGCATTAATTATCCTTTTTTAGATAGGTCTCTGGAAAGAAGCCAAGTATTAACTGAGAAGGACTGAAACAGCTTCTTCTTCTCTGAGGTTGCCTGAGGTCAGCAGAGAGAGATTCTGCTGTGTAGTGCAGGACTCTCACTTTATTATTGTGGACATGCTGTAGTTCAGAAAACAGAATCATTCAGGGATGTGAAGAAGATGGCCCAAAGCAGAGCTATTGTAGAAGCACCAAAACCAGTTAAGGAATACGCCATAAAAATACTTTGGGCTAGCTGTGGGATTATTAAATTATCTAGGAGAGACTTACACTATTTGAACTTCTCCAAAGGAAGAAAGGATTTCTCCTTACTGTGTAATAGTGGCTCTATTCTAGAAACTCAACAGAGTTCTCTCTACTGGGCAACAAATCCTAAGAAGAATTTTAAGACATAAGAAGTAAAACCCATTTTTTAGGGACTTGAACTCTTGTACCTCCTGTGTTTCTCAGCAGATAAATTACTGAGTGATTGCACATATCTGTGCCTAATCCAAAGTATTTGTTTATACAGCATCTGCTCCATATCTCCTCTAATCTCTGTTCTCACCTGGGAGAAGGTGAGGGAGGAGGGGGGGCTGTTTTAAATCCGTCTCTGCCCACTCATGTAGTCTGTGGCTGAGAATGATTCTCTCTACTGCTTTTGCTTACATCACTTAATCAACATTTGTAACATAAATAGCTTAGCATAAATAAGTCTCTAGATAATAAGCACTCATTATCTTAATCTCTTCTTTATCCCTAAAGGGATATATAAATATATATGTCTATATATATATATATATTGCTTCTGTTGTTATTTGGGATCTATATAAGTTTTTTTATAGTGTAGAAATGTCAAAACTGGGCTTTAAAAGTGTCCTAGTGTATAATTGTCACAGGTGCTAATAAACCTGCATATACTGTCTCGTTGCCTCAACACCATGCCTCTCAATTCATGCTTCAGCAAGAGGAGTAAAAGAAAAAGGCATTATCTGGAAATCTTTCCACAAGAGGACTGAGCATGTTCAAGAGAAATCTTCAGGGAAGCTTTCCTCAAGCAATTTAGTTTCCTGGTCCTGGGATGGGGAGTTAGTTTTGCCTATTTTAAAGGTGCTTTTGTAACTCTGCTTACCTTCTGCATGGAGCTGTAGTCTCTTCTCCTGTTTTCCACTTTCTGTCTCAAGATCCTGATCTGTAATGCTAAAAAATGGTAGCAGCTCCATATGGGAAGGCATCTTTGAGGCCAGTATTAAGATAATTTCTAGGTCAAGATTCCAGTGATATCACCCACCAATTTTTTATCTATTGTGATGAAGATTATCATTTCTCTCTCTCTCTCTCTCTCTCTCTTTTTATTACTCCTTTCACCACCATCTTTCTCATATCTTCTCTGCATTTACTCTCATAAAATCAAGCAGCAGGTCTATTCCTGAGATAGAACAAGAGGTTCTATCTGGACTTCAGGAAGTGTGTCTTTATGGTGAGAATGACTAATTCTCACAATAAGCAAGGCCACTTGCTAATGTGCAAAAGGCTTACCAACTATTGAAGAGAATGAAAGATAATTATCTGCCATATGGAGACTTTTAAAATCTGTTGTGTGCATATTATAAGTAGTATATGTTTTCCTCTCAGGCTGTTACCTCATCCTATCCTTTATAACTTTCATGGCTTTTTTGAGATATACCAGCTGCCTGTAGAGCAGCAGCCTATTTTTCTATATCTGTTAAGATATAGAAAAGATGATCTATGATCACACTATTTTGCAAATGTTAATGTTATGTATGACGAATAGTATGTAAGAGTTATATGACCACTACTGTTTCCTCACCCACTGCAAATACCTGGATATCTATTCTGAATTCAGTAGTTAGATACATTCTGAGCCCTACTTATTCATTACCACTAGAGAGCTGCACCTTTCTTTGATATCCAAGCTGAATTTAAAACTAATTGTCCCTAAAACACACAGAAATTTGCCTAAGGCACTTCTGAAAGCTGTGCTAGAGCTCCAGTTTCATCTGACCAACATAGTGACTAAGTCTTGATCAGATTTTTTCTATGTTAGTGTGCATCTCTGATTTCCTCTGTCACTGATAAAATTGCTGCATTTGAAAACTGGATTCTCATACCAGGTAGATAGCTGTGTTGTCATCGAGGGATTTGATTTCTTTTAATATCACTGTTTTTTCCAGGTTTGGATATGTGCAAGTCCAGAAAGGCCCCCCAGATTGCCTTTTACTAAGTAATGCTTTATTTAAGCAGCAAAGAAAATAGAGTAAGCATGATTGTTCAAATAGTGAATGTCTGTGTTTGTGATTCTGCTAAGGGAGGAGACACAGAATAAATATAAAGGTGTGCAAACTATCATATTCCATTTGGCAATTTTTGGGGTTTCCGGCAGTCTTGACTCTCATCTTACCCTTTTCATTCATTTCAGTAAATGAAAATTGTTCTGTTTTGCTCCCAGATAAGTGAATGTGCTAGTTTTGCTAGATATACTCCGCACGGAAAGTGAAAAGTGACTGGAAATAGTAATTATTCATACTGTTCATCCTGACTTTACTTGATAAAACTGGTTCTGAAGCTGGTAGGATGCAGCAAAGGATTCTGTTTCCCCTTACTTCAGGGGAAGCTGACAGGAATATGGCTCTTCTATGTTGCAGACGCTTAAGCTCATCCTCAACTTTTTGAAGATGTGTAGGCTGAATTTGCTGCCACATCTACGCCATCTGAGCTGAGGAGTGGGATCATGGTCTTGAGCTGACACTAAGCAAAACTGTCAGTGGAATGATCTTTGGGAAGTTAGTGTCAGGTGAAACTGGATGTAGCTACAGTGCTGATAGGAACATATGAGGGTCGGTGGGGTGCTCCCAATTAAAATGCAGGCATTCTGCATGTAATATGCTGACTGTCACATCCTTTTCACCTCCCTAAATCTGTCTTTGAAATTTCTAGACAAAATGCTTGTTCAGGTCTCCTGAGCAGGTCTTTTGTGCTGGTCTGTCTCTTACCAACCCCAGGGAGTCCTGACTCTTGAGTTCCTTAATTCTTGTCTGGAACAGAATGCAAAACTTTCCTGCAGGAATTTAGTAAAATAGACATTTACTTATGGATTACTGAAAGGTCTCAGAATAGCAAGTTTGGAACGGGTGTATTTTGTCTGTAGTGCGAATGGAGACAGGACAAACTTTTCTAAACTTCCTCTACAGGGATGCCTGGGACCTTGTTTTAGAGATCCTACCAAGTTCAGTCCTCTAGATAAATCAACCATCAGCCTATTGGTGAAGGTTTCTATCTAGTGCTGAAGTTCGTTATCTGGAATTGTCAGGTCTGTGATCTCATTCCCTTTATTACTGCCCCAAATTTACAGAGTTGGTCCCGAATCATTCACGCTCCCATTTCATACCTCACAGAACAGCCCAGATATGTTTTCCTTCAAATAGGTATTTACCTTACTCATGTAGAAGAAGGAAGTTTCTTAAAGATTGGCCTTGTGTTCTGGCATGGAAGTTGAGCTTGTAAATATTTCAACAGATGCTTATCTCCTTTGATCCTGTGTTGGTGGATGTTGCAAGGTTGGCCCACAGTAGCTATTTGTGAAACTTGAAGGAGGAAATCTGGTTTCTCAGGAAGAGTGAGTATGAAGTCAAGATTAGGTGTGACTCCAGCTGAGTTGGATAGCTTTTTGTTAGGATAACACAAGTATAAAATATTCATTTAGATTGAGAAAACACAAGCATGTAGGGAAAGGAGTGACATCATCAGAGTTCCATATAACTACATAATGAACTTAATTATGTACAAGATATTACCTTTAACAGTTGCTTGCTGGCTATCTTGGACACAATTTTTGTGTATAATTATGCCAAAGAGCTAAATCCTGAAGTAGCAGAAAGGATGGCATAATTGTTATACCCATTTCTGATGTAATCACAATGGATGTGAAGTGGCTCAAGTCAACTTATGGTATCTCTCAGGGTGCAGAACATGTTTTGGTTGTTTCTTTCCTTCCAAGGTTGTTAGTGAGGGTCTCAACAGTTGGTATTTTGGCAGTCCCATGTGTAAGCTAAAAGTCTGAAAGATAAATCTCCAGTTGGAGATGCTGTCTATTTCAAGTGGACCAAAATGCACATCACAGTTGTCAAAAGGTCTGGCTTGCAGAGCTAAGGATGCTAGATGGCTCTCTGGTAAAGCCATGAAATGATCTTTTGAAAATACTGAGTTTTACTTTTATAGCCACTGTTATAAAATGGATGTTGATGGTGAATGAAAGCTGCCTGGCTAAAATGCAGCAGATTATGGTTTGAACCTGGCATTTAATTTTCTTCTTAAAGCTTGCTATTTTGATCTTCCACTTGTACTCTATGCGACTGATTCTCAGGATACTTCAGAACTTGAGAACCAGCTGGGAGTTTGGCCTACAGCTTAGAAGGACCAATGGGGCTCTCTCCAATGTACCTACCTGAAGGGGGAGGATGGAGTGAGACTCTTTCCAGTGGTGCTCAGTGACAGCACAATAGGCAGTGGGCACAAACAAGAGGTTCTATCTGGACTTCAGGAAGTGTGTCTTTATTGTGAGAATGACTAAGTACCGACAGGCTGCCTAGAGATGTTCTGGAATCTTCCCACCTCAGAGATACTCAAAAGCCACCTGGGCATAGTTCAGGGTAAGGAGGGACATACCGTTGCAAATTTCTGATTATTTCATGTTTTGGTATTTGTGTTTTGACCTTTTGGAAGAAATGCATGGTGCTTTAAGAGTTCACTTGCTAAAACGAATCCATCAGTTTCTAACTAAAGATTAAATGGAAACAAATGCCCATATTTGCCAGAAGCACAGGATAATTTGGTTAATGCCCAGAGGGTTTGACTTGTAACTGAGCTTGTGGTAAACACAAATAAACTATTGCAAGATGCCTTAAAGCTATGGAAGCTATTAAACCAAAATTTCTATTAGGTATTCCCAGTGGAACATCAAATCCCCCTGAACTGAAAACCCTCTCTCTTGAGGCTTATGAGAATAAATGTGACTTGAAGTCTGTACTTACTGTATGGCTCTGATGCAGTGTCTCAGGAAATGAAAAGTATTAGTATTGTATTCTTTACTACAACAGGAAAACAGTGAAAATATTCAGAAAAATCATCATTTAAAAAGGAAAAAAAAAAAAAAAAAGCCAACACAGGAGAAACTGTCTCAGGCATGGGGTTTCAGGAGTTAGTCATGGATGATAATTAATTCTTTAGCATATCAAACTGAATACTCAGCAATTGTTGGTCTTGAGCAATGCTGAATTTTCAAATAGTTCTGGAGATACATCTGAGGCCAGTGCTTCCTTTGAAGAGTCTCAGCTTCCTATGAATGTTGGAAAAAAATCAAATAATTGGTTTCAGTAGCTTTAGTGTACTTTCTTCTGGGTGGGCCAAACAAAGTCCCAGGTCCCTGAGCTGTAATTTGCTGGCAGCAAAACCTTGATGTTTCTTCAGAAGAGGTAAGGAAGAATCTGCCTAAAACTCAGTTTTGTTCCTGGCAGACATCAATGCATGCCTCTATTTTACCTTCTTTCTTTCTTTCTTTATAAAAAAAAAAAAAAAAAAAGAAGTACTGAATTGTCATCCCATTGGAATAAATCAGGTCTATATATGGCTTCATAAAAAGAGCTGCAGGTATTTATGGTTTTTTTTGTGCAAAGACATGCAAAAGGTGCCTGAATCTTTCTTTTAGTTTATCCACACTGATTCCAGAGCCCTTGCCCAATATAAACTCCCCATTTTTTGCTATTGGCCAAAAGCCTACTCTTTGGCTTTCAAGCACATGATCTGTTGCCAACCTCTACTATTTATTTTTCATTCTTATTTTCCTCATCTATGCAGTAAAGATCTCATATGTCACTGAAAGTCTGTAGCTTGACTTCTGTCCTGAGCATCTGTGAGGAAGAATCTTGTGAAAATGTTATAAAGTGTCTCACACACTAACTCACGTTGTGTGCTGTAGTCTACTTATTCCAAATGACTGATCTCTTCATTAGACTGAAATCCAAATTTTCTAATACTATTTTACCTTTTTAGTAATGCCAGTTCCTTTTTTTTTTTTTTTTTTTTTTGTCCTCTGTCACAATGTAGAACTGTATGTGCATCTGTCCCCACCTGCACACATTTGCTGCAGTGTATTCTGCATGATTCATACTGTAAATGAGCACACCTATATCTAAGGCCGGAGAGACAGGAGTGTCATTAGATTACTGAATTCAAGCCTACAGCCCAAAATGATGTAATGATTTCAAGAAAGCTGCTGGAAATCATATTGGAACTGAGTCCTCTATAATTTATTTTTCTTTCCCGAGAAATTGACCTTAATATTACAAAATGAATGTTCTTCTGAATAAGAATGTATTGTCAGTAATAGAGATAAATAAGCTATTTGATAGCATAATGTGGGTTACTATTCTGTTGACTTTACCCATTGCAATGTCTTATTTACATTTGTTGGAACAACCTAGACCTAGAATACAGTATAATTTTCCTATGATAGCCTTGACATTATGAAACTTTGGAAGCTTTCTGTGTGATATATATATTTCCAGAGGCACAGAGCAGAAATTATGTTTTTTATGTCAGCGTCTCTTTATTTTTAGGAGATGAGACAATATAAGTAGCAGTATAGTGTGGAAGAAGGCCAGGTGAAAATAGTTAAATTAGGGTCATGACAGGGTGCACCAGTTCTCGGTGGGAGCTAAATGTTACATTTGGGACTGAACTACTCACTTAAAACTCCAAAAAGGAACAATGAACCCAATGAGAAGGGAACGTGTATTTTGAAACCCTCACCCCAGCTGGCTCTTAGAGAGTTGCACAGATCAGGGGGAAAACAGTCCCCAGGCACAGAGAGGGGAGATGTCTAAGCAGAAGAAAATCTGTTGTGCTGCTGTGTGAACACTTCCAAAGGCTGACTATATTCAATTAAAGAAAACACAAAAGCACCTACGTAGAGTTCATAGGCTTTATCCAGCTTTAGACTTTGCTTAACCTTTATTCCAGGAGGTAAAATTGTGATGGGTGTTGTCAATGACCTAAAAACTGTGGTGCTGGCATGATCTCTTCTTCATGATTTCTAACCAGTTCTGCTTTTGGCTCAGCATCCTCATCACTCTGAGACATGATCTGTGGCTGCAGTTTGAGGTTAGCAGAAAAATGATTTTTTTTTTCCTATAGTTGTATTCTTCTGAGCTTTTGCACTTGCATTCATTTTTATGTTGTTTTTGTCTAATTAAATCAGACCCATTCAAACTGAGATGGAAGAGCAAAGGTCAAAAAATGTCAGACACCCTTAACAACCTCTATTAAGCCTTGTTAAACTGAAAGTACTTTCACTTCTAGTCCAGAAACAGCACCCTAGACTACAGTAATTGATTTGGCCTCCAAATAGCTGCATTGTACCGAGAACTCCTCTGAGCAAAAGGAGAAGGAATAGGATAAATGAGCTTAAGAGAAACTCTGCTTCTCCACCTAAGCCCCCATTTAGAACTGGGAGAAATTGTTACTTTATCACACTAAGGAGACTTGAATGGAAAGAGTGATAGAAATGAAACCCACTAAAATCACTGCATCTTCTAAAAGATTTATTTTTAAACTGGGTAGAATGAAAGAGAGAGGCAGAGAGAAAGAAAAGCACTGTATGATGCACAGGAAAAGGTCATCATGTCAGCTGTACACTCTGCCTTTCAAAGTCATACTTTGCATGGACACAGTGGTTTGATATTGTTTGAGGGGAACTGATCTGACTGGACCTGAAAACAACTAATGTGATATACTATGAAACTTCCTTTAATTTCAGTTGTCAAAAGCTGCTATATGTGTGTAAAGAACCAAGTTAGGCAAATTGAAGGCTCCAGTAAATCTGTGCAGTACAGATATTTTCCTGAGATCCAAGATTCAAGTTGATTTAGACAGATACTTGTAGTGAGAGAAGGGGTGTTGCATCTGGAAGCAATGCTTGTGCCTGTTGAACATGCAGGAGAATAATGGATAGAAGTTGTCTAGGGATGAGCTTCAGTTATTAGTAAGGTAAACAACCAGATTCTCTTCCCATCCTCTCATCTTCCTAGGCCTTAAGGTCAGTTGAAGTAAAACAGCCTTTTGCACTCGCTACTTTGTGACCAGGAGCATTTCCAGCTTCCCTAACAGAGCTTCTGTTGCTGGATGGCACTAGGAGCAGCAGAATTTGCAGCAGCATCAGAATAGGTCTCCAAAACTAACCAAGGTGGTTGCCACCTGAGAGTGAGCAGCGGCTCCAAGAGACAGTGCCAGTCGGAAGAGCTCCCAAGCTCTCACTTCATCCTTCCTTTGAGAGCACAATAACTTGTCCTGTTTCCAAAGCATAGCAGTAACAAACCTATTTTTTCCTTTGCTTAAAGTGTTGATGAAAGTGATGAGAACATGGGAATGGCATGAGCAACACTGGACTTGGCAGGCTTTAGTTTAGTAAGTTAAAACACTGATGAAAGCAGTCCACAGAGAAAAGATCAAACACGAGCTATGGATTGGTGCTGGTAAGAGGTTTAGAAGTAGAGAAGCCTAGGACTTCTTTTTGATCCTGTTTGGGTACAGAAGTACAATATACATACCTGTTTGCCATATGAAATCTCGTGTTTTGTGGATAAGTTTCACCCATCCTCCAAATAAATAAATAAATACGTTGATGAATCTGGTCATAAGCAAATGTAAGGCAGGCTGATTTTTAAAAAGTCAGTAATTCAGCTGAGAAAAAAAGTTGTTTATCCCAAGTACAAATTACTGTTTTTGTTTTGGTAAAAAAAAAATGAAGGAAAAATGCCTTAGATTAAAAGATAATGCTGAAACATTTTTGATTATTCAAATTGTTTTTGTTCTTTAAGATAGGCACGAATCAGTATGAAGTACCTTGTTATATCAATTTTTAAGCCACCTACTAAATAAGATGTGGAATTAGAAATATGAAAACTAAGATGTGCTGTTTTATTTATTTATCTATTTATTTATTTAAATTTGATTGCCATTTGATTGCCGCTTTTATGCAGTTAGAATTCTATTTCAAGGACACTTAATGAAAGCTCTGGAATTAGATCACCCCAAAAACGCGACAATACAAATTCTCAAAACACAAGGTTGCTTTTCAAATCTTTGAAGCTGCAGCACAGCACTAAGGTAATAATTTTTTTTCTGCAATTCTCAAGTCCAGCAGGAATGGCAAAAACATCAGTACTGAATTGGAAAGAGAAATGATAAATTTTGAAGGTCTGTGATACTTGCATTACCACCCTCCTTGTTTCTTCTAGATGGCAGTGGTCTAGAAGAATCCCTAGGAATGTACTAAATTACCAAGATAGTGGAATCCTTTTCCACCTAAGGTATTGACTGTAGATAGAGGAAAGATGGAGTTCATTTTTAGCCCAAACAGCCAGTGAGGTGTAAGAATGACTAGAGTAAAATAAGAATGTTTATTTTTAAGAATGGATTGGTTATGTATAGAAGTAAGTCATCTGCACAGAAGTTGAGTATATGGTGGAAAGCAGCTATGTGGAAAGCAGCACTCCCTGGATGACCTTTAGATCTTCATAGCTAAAGGTTCATCAGTCTAAAATGATTGTCTTGGATGAAAATGGCAAACCTAGTGTGCACTTCTGAAAATATAAGTATTTAAAGATAGCATTCTGAGCACTTGGATAGAAGGATGTTTGTAAAGAAGAGGAAACCAGCTTGATAAAATGAGAAATGAAGCTGCCTCATCCAAGCATGTATAATAGCTATTGCCATTCAATACGGCTGAAAGGTTTTTTCTGCAGCTAATGGAAAATGCAGCTTCTGAGGTGTCACTAATTTTGACAGAGACCTCAATGTCTTCAGTTAAGTCTCAAACTTAAATGGGATGTGCAAATATATTCTTTCCTGTTCTCTTTTGTTTTCTTGAGTGTTAAATCCAAAATTACTTGTCCTTGGTACTAAGAGCATATTTCCGATAGTGGCATGTGGTTCATCTCGTTACCTAGTTCCTTTTTTGACTTCAAACAAATCCCTCCACGTGATCTAATGTCTCTTCTCGTATCCATATTCTTGAAAAAGTCATCCTCATTATGAGACTGTGCACTATTTGAAGTTTTAGAAAATTCCAGCCAGCAACTTCATTTTCAGTTCTTCTCGTACTACATTATATGTAACATTTCCTTATTACATTTGATCATAAATGGAATTGTACATGGCATAGAGCACTCATTGTTCACACGATTTGTATCCTTCTGTCTAAGGGTCCACTGAATTCAATTAAGAAGGCACTTCAGTACTTAGGAGCTTCAAGACTTTTATTCATGTGTTCATGTGTTATGAAGGACAGTAAATCAAATTGTGTATGATATTTATATATGGAAATATAACTTAATATATATTATGTATTATAAGGTGTAAAAATATGAATACTTGGACTCAGTATAAGCCCTTTGAAGCCACTGGCATGATGTTAGTTTTCACAGGGCTTGTTTGGCTTATCCCAACATTTTTGCAAAGGGAAGGTCAAACACCTTTTAATCCTTCTATTCAAACTCCACACTCTGGAGAACTGTTTATTTTTATTTCATTTTTTGACTCAATTATCTTTTGTTTGTACAGCTCAGACATACCATTACGAATACAGCATTAATATGAAACGCTTGTTACTTCATGCGTGCTAAGCACACAATGTTAAATTACTGCATGCATTGTGAAGTGACAAGTTTAGTATTATTGAGAGGCTCTGCTCCACTTGTTTTTTAACTTTAATAAAAAAAATAGAGCTATCTCAAGCAAAACATGTTTCTTAAATTTAAAAATACAATGTACAAGATTGGTCTGCCTGTCTCTGAAGCCTGGGATGAGATTCTTGGAAGTGTTAGACCAATTATTTTTTAAGTGATCTAAGAACAGGATGCCAGATGTTTTTAACAGACTTCTTCAATGAGGTTTTATGCAGGGCCATAAAAAATAAAAATAAAAAAAAAAAGGCAAAAAAAAAAAAAAAAAAGCATGAGTTTGGAGAACCAACACAGGACCAGTTGTATTCTGGGGCACAGTGGTCAAAGTTTGACACATGATCACAAAAAAACCCAACAACAACAAAGAAGTGCAATAAAAGCCAAATAGAATTTGAATAACAGATTGCACGAGAATCATGCAGTAGTGAGCCACCTGTGGGAGTTACAAGAGAATAACTGAACAGATGGATAAATGGTCAGAATGAACAGCCATTATAGGAGAGCAGGATAAAAAGAAGAAAAAATATGACTGTTTAGATTCTGCATTTTGGTATTTTTTGCTTGTTTTCTTAGTTTCCCTCAGCCTGAGCAGAAAAACAAACAAGGATACAAAGTTCTGTGCAAGAAGGACTCCCTAATACAAAAGTGGTGCTAGTGGAAGATCCCTCTTAGGCTGGTGCTACCCAGAGTTTTCAAAGTGGGCTAAAATATGGAGGAACTGGGAACAGCAGGTCTCTTCCAGGCTGTTGGCAGAGGTGCAAAACCACAATGACTGAAGAAGGCAGAGCCTTAAAGCAAGTATCACAGGTGAGATCCTCACCATACAAGGAAATAAGGGATGTCTTTCTTGTGCAGGACACAGACAGTTTCTGTTTATATAGAGCAGGACCCAGTGGTGCCACTGTCATTCACTGATTATCTTGCTGCCCATAATTTTCTTGCAGTTTTCTTGGTTAGATGACTGAATGAGCGGTAAGGATAGCTTAGGAGATGAATGGAAGCTATCCTTATGATGTAGATTGGATCTAATATCCCTCTAATCTGTAATGATATGAGATCACTAAGCCATGATGCATTCCCTGCTTCATCCTTCTGACATGACAGGGACCTTGTGTTACAGCAAAGTATTTTTGCTGCTTGCATAAGTTAGTTTTTAAATATGTGTTTAACCTCCATGTTAAATATTTAAGTTCCTCTGAACTGGGTTACTGGCTTTAAAATGCACCTGTCTCAGCAGTGCAAACTGGTTCTTTGAGCAGCTGCAATTTTATTGGTTTGTTATGCAAAGAAAAAGGTAGAAATTTCTGTTATAGCTCCTGAATTACTAGAGAACTTGTGACTTGATAGGTTTGATATTCCAGACTTTGTTCAGACAGTGCTCTTGCAATTCAAATAATTACATTGCCCTATAAAACCAGAGAGAAAAACAATTTTTAGAAACAACAATCTGAGTTGGCCAGAGGGTAACTACTTTTATTATACACAGAGGAAACGTGAAACTTGCTTGTATTCCAGGAAAAGAAAGGGATCAGAGTATTCTGTCACACAGATGTAAGGCTGAGAAAACAAACTTGGCCTTGATTTTCATAGCAATCAGCATAGGATTTCTTCCTCCACAAATTTAATGGATGGGGCTACACACCAACAAACTAGAGCCAGTCACCCAGGTCATAGAATCATTTTAGTTGGAAGGGACCCCTACAGACCATCTAGTCCAAACCTCCTGCAATGAATGGGGATGCCTACAGGTAGATCAGGGCACTCAGAGCCCTTTCCAGCCTGACCTTGAATGTCTTCAGGGATGAGGCATCCACCACCTCTCTAGGCAGTCAAAGGGACAACAGAAAACTGATGTCTCAGCAGTAGCTAAGGTCTGTGGGAGGAGAGAAGAGGCTGCACAGCAGAAATTGCATGCATGCTGAATTTGCAAGGCATACCGGAGAGAGATCTAGTTTGTCCAGCGGCTCACCTCACTCTATTTCTTGAAACAGGTTTCTATTCAGTTTTAATTGCCATAATGAAAGGTTGGCATTTTTATGCAGAGTAGCAGACGGGGGGAATGTCCCCCAAAACCACCAAGAAACCAGATGTCTTCATAGCAGATCTAGCTGAATTAAGTGAATTGAAACCTTGAGAAATCAGGGGCAATTATCCTTCATTGTGCCAGCAGTCATCACTGGAGATATCTAGCAAGTCTGGACCCTGAGTCCTCTGCATGATAGCAGTGCAGCTCTTGCTTTAATGAGGAAATAGTCCTGGTTAATTTGGGGCGGGGAAAAGTCATATCATTAAAGCAACATGTTTTCTTCTGTGCTAACAGTACACATCAAGGAGCCTTCCGTCTTTCTGTCTGCTTTGAACACAAATATGACATGCACATAAGTGAAGATCTATTATGGAACAAAATCAACAGATGGACTTATAATACATGAGGTTGAGGTGACATATCTGATACAATGATGAAGGGAAATGATTTTTGGCAGTCAGTGTTGACAAATAAACGTAAAGGTACAATGAAAATGTGGTTTAATATCTTGGCAACAGCTGTGACAGCTTAATCTAAAAGGATGTGCAGCAGTGGGTCACTCAAAATGGAAAAGGATGCAGGGAAAAAAAATAGTTGCAGTTTGACTACAAGGACTCTGGACATCCACGTAGAGATGAGAGAGAAAGGTGAAGAAATGGGAATAGGTGGAGGTGAATAAATAGTTCAGTAGAAGAGGGGTACATTTGCAGCCCTTTGGCACACAGGATGTGATGGCAGTAGGAGGAGTCAGATGAGAGACTTGGAGGTGTTTTCCACAAAGGGGAGTGGCTGGAGGATAGAATGACACCGTACTCAGAGGAGGTACTGTGGGCAACCTTGAATTGAATGATGGGGACCACAGAAAGAAGCAAACATTCCAGTATTCTCCCTGTGTTGGAACATATTTTTACATGAAATTACAGACATCGAACCTAGAATACAAAAAGCCTACTGGATGAGTTACTTTGTTATGTTGTGTGCACCCTAAAAGAGTGGCTATCATCTTGCACTGGGTGATGCAGGGTGGGTTTTGATTTTCTTCAGATAAGGAGCTGGCAAAGTGACCATAGCTCAGTACGATGGTGTGTTGCTGTGCTCTTGCTGTTGAAAGGCGATAGCCTGGAATTCAGCCATGTTGTGACTGGATCAGTTTCCTTAGACGGAAACCAAATAGAGGGTGAGAGTAACAGAAAACTGCCTTTAGAATAACCTCTGACAGTCTGCGTGTTTCTGTGACGTCTTAATATTAACACTGCATGACAAAGCGGGTAAATTATACCTATTAATGCAAGCAGATCTTTTGTTAAAGACTTTTAACACTTGCTCTGTGATGAACGAGTGCTGAAGCTGCAAGTATCTGTATGTTGTTTGTTCCTGCTCCTACGGTGCAGGGAAGTGTTGTTACCAAGTGCTTCTGCAGGCCTGTGTGTGGTGGGGGAACAGGAACTCACAAGCATGGCAAGAGCCCAACTGGAATCCCCCACTGGAGAGTGGCCAGGGCATGTGCAAAGCTGCTGCTTCCCTGCTATATTCCTGGTTTCTGCAGAATTTTTCATGAATTGGGCATCATTAATATTTTGGCAGAGTGTTTTAGCTGGCAGAGGGAATGCTTTTTGCTTCAGGCTCTTCTCCGGAGATGAAGCAATGAAAGAATGATGTACCCAAGATACTGCCATCTTTCTTTTAAATGTAAATTAGGATGGTTAATATATTTGCATAAAAAGGGGTCCATCTAGTAAATCAGGCATCAAGGTTATTGAAGTGAAGCATTTTCTAGCAATCTGGCTTTGAGATGAAATGGATAATTGTAGCTAGACCTGCATGCAGAAAACATGACAATGTCAGTTGCAGGTATTGAATTTCTCTTATGGACCAAGACGGCATCTGTAAGACTGTGAGGAAGCACTGGCAACGTACTGTTACTTCTGTTTTATAACCCAGTAATCACCCAGTCAGCCCTCCCTGCTCTCCCAATTAGGCATGCATATAGGAGTTGTAAGCGTGTGCTCTTGGACAAGTAGGTCATGATGGAGATGTACCAAACTGATGTATGGACAGTAACACCTGCTGCTGATTTTTTCCATTAATTAGCACGCAAGATTTGCATGGCAAATCCCAGCAGAAGAAAGCCCTTGGAGAAGAAAAATTATTTGCACAGAGTGCACTCTCAGATTTTACTTGAGTTCAGGAATTGAACATCTTAGGAAACTCTGGTGCCAGCAACTGGTTGAAAATAGGTCATGCAGAGACAGAGCAGTATGTTTGAACCAGTTTAGAGAGCACAGGCAAGTGGAAGGAGATATCAGTAATCTCAAGTAGAAACTGAATTCAGTGTTTCCTAACTAGGTTCACTCATTGAGAGAAATGTGTACTGAACTCAGAAGCTGTTGTCCGGAGGCATCTCTAGCATTTTAGTAATAGCAGCTAGAGACCGTCTAAGAAAGCTTCACATAATGTTTTTAAATATTAGTGTCTTTCCTTGGAAGCATATCTGATGATATCTAAAATATTTTCTTAAGCAAATAATATGAATAGTATTAAGTGGAAGAAAAAGCCAGTACAGTAAATCCCTCTATGTGAGACAGTGAAGGATCTCACAGGAAAAAAAAAACACACTTGTTTTCACCTCTGTACAGTGTAAGTTCTCAAGAAATCTTTATGTTCAAGGCAGTCAAATTCTACTGAATTCATGCAACAGTAGTTGCTCTTAATCATCTCTGATTACACTACCTTCTAGCCTCTTTAAACCTCAGTCCCTGAAGAAAAAGCTAGTGGAAAGAACAGTCAGGCTTCTGGTCAGTTATGAAGGGAAAAAGGCTATTAGAGGACCATTGAGACATAATAGTTGGCTATTTTTTTTTTCTTTTTTTCTTTGCTTTTTTTTTTGGGGGGGGCTACTTGAGAGCATATCTATGTCTCCTACTAAGTCATCCAATAACTATGATATTTTCCTTGTCAGGATAGAAATATTTCTACATAATGTTCCGCATACTCCAGATCTAGAAGTAGTTCTGCCATCCACTGTGCTGTTACATGTAGATATGCTAAGAGAATGGATATACTATAAAAAGTCCACTTTTGTATAACTCTTCATAATGTTCTGCTTTAAGTCAAAAGTCAGAGAAATCTGACAGGCTATAAAGTACAATTAAAACTAAGCACATCAGTAATAAGAAGCCACAAAGCATGCATAATCATGAGATAAATGACCTCAATGGACAGATGATGATGAGCCAAGGAGAAGCCAAGGTCAATTATCAGAACTTCTAATTTTAACGCTATAATTAATAATGAATATTTCAAGAAAGAATGTTTAAAGAATAATTGTATTCTGCTATTAAAACCTGTTAAACGTTAAACTTATGCAATTTATGCAAATGAATCTGATAAGAAGAGACAATTAAGGTTTATAATTAACAGATAAATACAAATGATCCGGTGATGAAGGTCTTGGTTTCTCCTCTGTCTTATGAGACAATGTAATTGATTTTTATAAATGCTAATTTATATGCACTGCTAACCATTAATACATTGAAGAGATCATTTATTAAATTAAAGATGAATAGTGGTGTATGCAAAGATAATACCTGAGTTTTCAACATCTTAAAGATAAAAAGGAAGCAGGAAGAAACCAAAGCTTTGAATGGGATTTTCTTTTTTTTTTTTTTTTTTTATTTTTCCTCCAACAACCTTTGACATGCCAAGTGTGAAATTTAGGAAAAAGCTTTAACAGAGACAAAACAAAGGCCTTTGTTCAGTGAGACTTTACGTGACAGTAAGAAGGATTTTTGGCACAATCCTTGCCTTTTAACATTTGTTCTCATGGGCTAGAAGTAACGTGTGTTCTTACTTTGCTTTGCCTTGCTGTTCTTTTTCTTTGTGTTCTCGTATAAGCAGATGGCACGTTCACCATGGAATGAAACTGCTTGTAAGAAAGTGGGGGGACTTTTGGGGGGGACCAGTGTGCTAACTTGGCATTCTGTTTCAAAAAAGCCATCTCCTTACTTTCTGAGGAGTTACGTGAAGACTGCGTGTTCTTTTAAGAATTAACAACTTTTTAGAATGTAAGATGGCGTTTTGCCAGCTCCTGCAATTATGAGTAAGTGTAGTAAGTCTTTCTCCTTTCTTACAGTTAAAGCTCTGTATTAACTATAAAATGGGATGCATTCCACATTCTTTCTTGTATCTGCCCTCAGAATTGTAACGCTTTACCTTTTGTAAATGCAGCTGCAAATGCTTGTTACAATTACGTACAGTTTAATCTTTTATAGCTTTATAGCTACTCTGATCATTTCTAAATTTCAAACAAAATCACGGGAGATGCTTACAACCAGCAAAATATAATTACGGTATATTTAAGATCCCCCCCCCTCCCATATTTTTTTTCCCCCGAATTCTTCTTTGTCACTGCATTCTGTGCTGAGTTGAACTCTATGGCACTGACGCAGGTGGTTGATACTGGGGCAGCTTCAAAATGTACAGAGGCTTCTATAAGTGTAGATAAAATTTGCTCCTACTGATGTAATCAGTAGAAAAGATCTTTCATCTTCCATCAAGAACTGATAGTGTTGGCTGGCTTCAGTGTGGTTTCATGATCTAAATCCACAGAGAGTTTAACTTAAATGAGGTGCATTCATTTATTGCCCCAGCAGATGAAATACAGACCAGAGTATTCTCCTGGATGCATTTCCTGTGCTGTCATATCCATGTGAAGAACAGAATACTTCTCATCTTCTCACACAGGCCCTTTTCTAACATAAATAATCAAGACATTCACCATAAATCAAAATTGCAGCCCTCTACTTCTAGTTGTTCCTGTGTGATGCTTCTCCTGCTTCCTGCTTCCTTGAATAAAAACTACTGTTGATGATCTGTGATACTTCCATACTATCTGACTGCTACAAAAGTAGGTGTTATAAAATTAGCTTCTACATCTCCAGTTACAGATTGTTCCTTGTTTGCTGGACAATAGGCCCAAGTAGCAAGGCAGAGTTTGTTCAAATAGGTGCAGATTTTCTCCCTTCTTGGAGTTTCAGATTTTAGCTGGGGCTAAAATCCCTGAAGCAGGCTGTGAAATAGTTAAAAAACCAACCAACCAACCAACCAAACAAAAAACCCAAAAAGACCAACAAACAAAAAAACCCCATCCACTCATGTCTGCAGCTGCTCATCAAGCACAGACATATTTGATACGAGAATGACATCCTCCCTTTAATACTCTTCAGACACCTTTAGTGTCACCTTTCTGTCCACACATCTAGCTACTTATGACTAAAAACATGATTAGGAGGGGATTACATCAGAGCTGCACCTACATGGGGCTCTCAGGGTTCCTAACTACCTGGTGCTGCTGGATTCACCTAGAGCAAGACTGTAAAATGCTGGGGGTCTCTGTGCTTTGAGGGGAGCTGGGTGATGGAGCAGCCTAGCAAGATGATGAGCTGCAACACTTGCAGGAGACTTCCAAGGCCCCATCAGGTTTTCAGAGAGATTTTTTGTTGCTGTTGCAGTCATTCAGCATTTTCCAATGAAAATCCATTTCACTGAGAAGTTGCAGATTGATTCTATCTGCAAGTCTCTGAAAGGGTCTGGTAAGCAAGTCTCTTGGGAATTTTGAGTGTAAAGACTTTTTGCTTCGAGTCTTTAATGAGCCTTAATTTAATTAATAGGTTTGTAGTGAAAAAACTCATTACCTTTGATTCCGGAGATGAAAGTCCAGATATTCCCGCAACATTTAATTACATAACAGATGCTGCCCTTGTATTAAGATGCAAGAACATGATTTTGATTCAAACAGAGAAAAGCAGAAGCATTTTCAGGACACCTCTGAACAGTGACCTACTACAGTTTCCCTCCCCTCTTTCTCCCTGCCACCGCAATGCACACACACACACTCAAGGTTTTTTTCCTACCCACATTCAACTGCAATTGTGTATTTAAAACCCCTTCTGGTCAGTAAAACCAAAATAGGCCAACCTATACTCCCCTGACCTGTCCTAAAGAGATGGAAAATATATCCTGAGGGTAGCTGGAATCTATTTCTACCTTGATGGAAATCATGTACCAAGAACTGCTTTTAACATTTTTCTTCCTGGGAAAAAGTGCTCCAACAACATCATGTCCTTGGCAAATGTACATCCTGCTTAGTTCACGTAGTGGATTTTTGACTATTTTGGAAGCTTGGAAATGTGCTCAATGAAATGATAACACAGGATGCAGTTCTGCATGAACATGGGTGTGGAGATGTGCTAGGTAGAAATAAAATCTCTGGCTGCATACTTGCTCTTACTCAAGCCTCATTATAAAGCATGAGGTCCTAGTGTGTGTATGTTTTTCCTTAGGCATCTTTTCACATTGGTATCACCTAAAATAGATGACTTGATAGAATGAGTAGATGAGAAAGACTACAACAAAAGCTCCCAAAACTCCTGTTTACACCAGAAAGAATTTTATGGCTGTCAACTACAAGAAATACTGATTTAAGGAAATCAGTCTGAAACATTTTAATGGAAACAAAAACAAATCTCAATGACAAAGCTGTAAACAGGAGGGCAGGCTGCTGGTGACAGGAAGGGCTGTAACTGTAGCAGTGACACAAGAAAATGATATGCACCAGGACTGCTGATGGGTGTAGGTGAGGAATTCTGTGGTGTGGAGCTTGCTCTCTCCAGCTGAGCATCAGCCTGTCTCTGACATGCAGCCTACACGCATGGTCCTCAGTCTAGCTGTGGTTGCTCCCAGCACTGGAGAACCCAGCAAATATCACTTGGTGTTTCCTAGGAGTGAGGAAGAATACATCTGGAGAAGGCTTAAAGGGCAGGGAAATGTTTAATATGCAATACTAGAAGTATATTTAGACAGCAAATAGAGTATTCTTTTCACTGATGTGCTAACTTTTAAAAATTTCTATAAGCAGTCCTGTGACAATCAAAATGAAAGCATTCTAATGATTTAAAAGTTGTTTTCTGAATGTGTTGACTTATTATATGTATATTGTACCTCATCAGTCCTTTAGATGCTTTATCATAGTTTTTATTTACTGCATTTTGACAATGAAGCTTAGTGTATTATTATGTAAAAACAGTATTTCAAAAATTGCCTGTGAAATTGGAAATCTGCAGAACACCTTTGTTTGAAATTTTATGAAAATACTGGCAATTGTTTCATGTCACTTCAGCTTTATAGTTTCCATAATCCATTTTGAGAAAATATCAGCCTTCTCCATTTCAGCCACCAGGAGACACTTGCTGTACAGGAGTGATAAGGCGCTTTAGTTAATACGAAGCGAAAGCTGCCCAGAATGATTTGAAGAATAAAATACAGTTGACAGCACTATATTTGTTGCAATAGGCCATATTTGAGTCACAGAGTATCTCAAGGTGGAGACAATCTGTGGAGGTCATTTAAGTCCGACACGCTGCCCAGCTGGCAGGGCAGCCAGCTCAGGTTGTTCAGCTTGTGTGGACTGGGCATGAACCTCTCTGCAGAGAAAGATCCTGCAGCCTTTCCAATAAATGGAATCTCAGCATTTCTGTGTTTTTCTCTAGTTTAAGAATTGAAAGATATTTAGAATCTTTCCAATTATGTGCCTGAAAAGTCAATATATTCTTATTCTGTAGCCATGCTAGATGCATGCTGGTTTTTTTTTTGCTAAGGGTGATGATTGAGTGCAGGGCTTCTTATTGTGCCTTCTGCGTCCTTCATCTCCTTATGAAGGACATCTGCAGCTTCACCGTGGAGTTAGACCAGCCCTGGGATCACAGCAGGATGACTGTACCCCAACAGATAGCACTTGGCCAAAGTATTGCTCCTTTGAGGCAAGGCTAAGTACTCTAGCTATCAGTCAGGGCTAATTAGCTGGATGCAAAGCCGTGTGAGTGAGGCTGGACTGTTTCTGGTAGTTGGGTCAGTTTCTCTGCATGGCTGCGTGATTGGGGTTGCATGTGGCCTTTGTGCAGCAAGCCATATCCAAATGGGAACGCCCAAAGTCCTACTAGAACCTCCTTTCTTCTTGCACTGGGGGTGCATGTGGAAAGATGTGTTGAAGTGAAAGTGTCATGCAGTGCATGACATTGGGACTTTCTATGAGCAGCTGATGCCAAAGGAAGGAGGTGAGTGTCTGGGCCTAAACAAGAAGCTTTCAAGAGGCAGAAAGATAAAACCTTCATCTAAGAGATAGTTCTTGCTCAAACAGAAGTTGATGGAAATTTTACTGGTGTTTTCAGTGATCTTGAGAAATGCCTTTTGGTTTTCTGAATAAACTGGCAGTATAGACTACTGATATAAAGAGTCATACTAAGATTTTCTTAAAGTGGAAGAAATGTCTGCTTTCAATGCAAAAATGTTTGTTGTACACAACACTTTTATACCTGAGGCTCTTCAATGCACTTTTAAGTTTGTTTCTTTCTGAGCATTGTGGTTTTGCCTGTGAGGAGATTTTGTTCTCTTTTTGACATGAATGCACCAGTTTATTCACCTTAGAGCAACTCTGTTGAGCTGCAACACAGGTTTGACTGACTCATATGGCTGTAAATCCCTGCAGAGTGATCCTAAAGGCATGTTGGCCTCACAGAGTGTGAGTTCTGCTCTGAGATGGGGACAAGGGGTTCCCTGTGATTAGCCCAGCTCCTAATCTAAGTGTGGCTTCAGCAGGAAGGCCCCAGACAGGTGAAGGTGGAAGCCTAATTCCCTTCCTCGTGAAGCACGTTCACAAGTACTTAATGTTCTCTTGTTAAAAATTTCACCTGCTATAGCACTGCATAATTTGGGATTCCACCAGAAATCCTGAATGTCCTGTTAATTTATGCAAGGGTGAACTCAATGCTATGTTAACTTCAGAATGAAAGCACAAATGGAAACGTGAATCCTGAGACCAGCTTGTGTCAGATGGGCAATAAAAAGAACATTTGATTTGTTTCAAAAGATTGTGCAAATTGGACTGCATCTGACGCTGATACGATCCAAGACCTTATTAGTTCTGTGAGCGAATTAAATAGTTGGTTTTAAAGAAATGAGCGAAGAGAAACAGTGCTTGATAAGTGACTGATATTGAAGTGAAGTAATTAGTAATTTAATAGGGCTTTGACATGTTATCACGTTGCAGTTTGCAGGGAACAGAAATAAGGTCAAATTCTCGATCTACCCAGCTACAGCACTTTTTCACTTAAGATAGTTTACTGCTGTCTTTCAGTCATTCAAGGTTCAGGTCTTTTTGTGTTTTAGCAGGAAAAAGTCATCACTGTAGAACTCTTGAAAAATATTTGAAACAGTAATTTTAATTTTTTTTTTTTTACATTGAAAACAGTACACCTTCTCTCCTCTCTTACAACTAGATGACTAGCAGAACCGCAGAAACGTTGAGTTCTAGTCACCTCCCACTGTCACTCTCCCTTCTGTAATTCAAACAACTGACCTCTGCCATGGATCAGAAAAGACAATAAAGACAATAAAGACAGAAAATATGAAAGTGCAAGTTTTTATTTGTGTGAGAAAATAAGGAAATGTCTAATGAATGTGATGTTCAAATTTAGCTTTTGAACAACATTTGGACTTTCTTGCATATGGAGGCAGATCCCTCCCCTTGTTCCAGCCCCACGTTCCCCCTGAGGTGTGTAGGTCTCAGAATCCATAATGCTGTGCCCTGTGATTTCACAGGCAGTATCTTGATCATAGCACTTAATACCTTAAAACAATCAACCTACGCCTATTCTGTTCACAGTTTCTGAAAGATGTGCATTCCTTAGTGATGTTTTTTTTTTTTTTTTCTCTTTATACGTAACCTACTGTCTTTCTTCCAGGTATATTTTAATTAAGTTGTTAGATAGCTAGAGCTATTTAGCTTCAAGTATTTGGGCAGATGATTGGATTCTTTAACCATGAAAGAATCTTATTCTCTTCAACAGCAGAGAACAGAATTTAGATCTTTACTCTTCTTCATATAACCAGGAGATGTTTTTCTTTAAATATTTATATCTTTAAATGACATGTGGTTGCTGATCCCAGTGCTGATACCACTGCATGTAGGTACAGACTGCAGGTCTGTCTTGGTAATCACTGGGAACTGGCAGTTGCTGACCAAGGACTGTGATATTGGAGGACTTGCTGGAAAATCTTACAGATGGGCTGAAATGCCCTTTCATCAGAGATGCCATTTTTCTTGGGTGCTCAACAGCACAATGACACACTTTATGTTTTGAATCCTGACTACAGAGAGACATCTCTCATTAATTAACTTATTACAGAAATATATATTTTGTGTGCGAAAAGAGATGTTAAAAATTTCTGTGATGACATAGCATTAGTAAAAGTGTTAGCATTTGTCTGCATTTCATCCAAGAGGCATATGAAGAAGTGGCAATATTTACAGAGAGTATTATTCAATGCCCACTTATGTCAAGTCTGTTAATCAGCTCTTGCATCCTCCTCCACAGTTTCTGAACTGACCTGAACTCCACAGTAGTGTGTGCTGAGCTCTATTCAGCTCCCTTCCCCAGTTCTTGGTTTCCAGCCCTCCCTAATCCTTAGCCACCTTTTGGGCTGGAGGCACTGTTTTTGGATGTGGCATGTATTTGTAAGTGAATTTGTCCTCGTGTTGTGGCGCTGCATGCTGCAGTCTTATGGTATCAGTGCATCTGCAGGAGGATGGTGCCTTATTGAAAACCTGCACTGCCAAGGGTGCAAAATGAGAGCAGCACCCAGGAATGAGAGGTGGACATAGATGGTATGTTAATCTTCCTGGGGAAAATCTGCTTGAGGGGCTCAAAACCATCATAATTCCCACGTTAGGATTTTCCTCTCTGAAAATAAAGCTTAGTTGAAAACTGAATTGAAATCTGAGATGCATAGGAAATGAGAGGCACCTGAGGATGGGAATCAGGGATGTCAAACTCCCATTTTGGCTTTCAGACTGAAAATCCATTTTGCTGAGTTGTTTACAAAGCTTGGGAAGCACTTTGGTGCTTGAGGCATCAAATCTGCTGAGCTAGCTATTGGAAGGTATCTCATAAACAAACCTTACAGTGTTACGGTATGTTCTGGGGGTAGTAGTGCTGTTTGCCACAAGCTGTTCTTCCAGGCAGCACTGCCATTTTATCTGTTTGTTTTCTTCTGGTAAGTCGCTAAAAGAGACTCAGAACGAATGTCTGTTGTGCAGGGAGCAATGTAATGGATGGGGGAAACAAATCTGTTTAGGCATTTCTATAAATGCTAATGAGTTCAGTGAGATAATACTTCAGTTTTTAATTCAGATGCACTGTTATATTCTGGTTCCCTGAGCACTATTTGTACAAATTTTATTCGTCTTGGTATTAAAACAGACAATAAAATGGGTGTTCTACTTGCTAAATTGCTGCATCTGCAGCTGTAACAACTGAATTGCAACAGGTACCAACAGCAATGCATCCTGGCATGGCTGCACAAACCTTATGGTTGTCAGACACAGAGGCAAGGTGCCAGGAAGCCAGTGGCTGTACCTCCCTCCACAGACTGTGCAGACAACACCAGAGACCCTCTTGTTACCTAAAATAGGTGTACAATGAAGTAATTAAAAGGATTATTGAAATTTGGCAGTGAGATCACCCAGGCTAACAAATCTTCATCCACCTCCCTGTACGCATAATTGTAAATGGAAGTCTGGATTCTGCTATACTTCTCATGTGAATCTCAGAAACATCATCTTTCCCCTTGATTAGCATTATTGTGTTGCAAGATCTCAAAATTAGAAATAAATCAAGGTAAAGAGGAGCAGGATATGATTCCCAGGCCTGTCTTAATGTAGACAGACTGTTTAAACCAATTTTCCTGCTAGCAGTGGATGTCTTGAAGCATAATTGTCTGGCCTGAGATGTCTATGGCCTTGCTGACAGCAGCAGAATTGCAGAACTGGAGGCACTTTGAAATCCTGCAGTCCTTTCCCATCTCCCCCTCAAAAAGTTGGGGCGACTTTTATTAACTGTTTTTTTTTCCCACTGGACATTTATTATGAGAAAATAATGTTTTGATCATTATAGATTCAGGTTGAATTTGGAAATTCTAATTCTGATTTAATTACATTTTTCTGAAGGGGAGAAGAGGCAAGAGAAATGAGTTTTCACTTGCAGTTGTATGGCAGTTTCAGCCTTCAGGCAGGGAAGGTTAGCCGTGGGCTCCATTCTTGGCCCAGCAAGTAAATCTGTTTTTGCTTGTAGCTGATGGGAGGAGGATGGGAGGACGCATTATCCTTGCAGTACTGCTGTGCTATGCCTCTCTTGTGCAGATCCCAGGTGTGCTTTCAGGCAGGAAGCCTGGAGGATTTCATGGCTGGCAGAGGTCACAGCTTTGGTGAGAGGAAGCCCTCAAATCAAATGCCTTGTGTGGTTAAGTAATGAGATGGAGCCTCATGTCATCTTCGTAGCCCTGCTGGCTGCTGCTCACTTCCCCTTCAGTGTGAAAGTAGCTCTCCATTTCTGTTCTGTTTTTCTTTTTCTTTTTTCTTCCCAAAGTGCATCTAATATTCTCCATTTTGAACTGAATGAAAAGTGAATGCTTGCACCTCTAGAGTACTGGTCTTCGGGTATCCCAGACTGTAGTTGTTCTCAAGCCACCCTCTGGTGAAGAATCTTTTCCTAATTCTCAAACCAAAGATAAAATATCACAGAGATAGGAAAGTGTTTGTGGCAGGTATGGGTAGACAACACTAACGACAGCACTTCCTGCCTTTATTTTTCCTAATTAAATCAGAATGACTTGTTCTTAACCCAGCTATTACCTGGCTTTTTTCCATCCTTTTTTTCCTGAGACATTGCTCAGCCATTTTAGTCTGAGCACAAGGGAGGCAGGTATAACATCCTGTTTAAAGTAATTTCATAAACATACAAAAAAAAAAAATGTTGAAAATGATTAAAATGAAGGTCACACATTGTATACCTGACTGCCAGGTCAAGGCCAGAGCTACTGAAAACTTTAACATAAATATTGATACTGCAGGCAGTTTAATTAGCTGTGCCCTTCAATTATGAGTTGTTTGGCCCCTTGGTATCCATCTTGAGCCTTCACAGAATGGGATGACCCCTGCTTGTCAAGTCAGATTTGATTCAATTTATCTAATTACTTTTGGGATCATTTTAATGCATGCTGCACAGAGCACTAAGATTGTCCAGCTCTAGATCTTTTCCTGAACTCAAATCTGTAACGCAGGATGCAAAATGCACATCAGAACTTTCCCTAAACACATGCATTGCCCACTTCAAGCTGTAGCTATTAATGATTTCTTGCTTCCATTCAATAGAAATAGCTGCAAGCAAATGAACTTCATTTTTTCTCCTGTTATTGCTTTTGTCTTTATTTCAGTCTCCCTTCCTCCAAGGCTGCTTTTGCCCCAGAGTTAACCAACAGAGAACTGAAATACTGTTGGAGAGCATAGCACTGAAATGTAACCTTTAGGAAGGTGCTGGTACTGGTGGAAAAACCACTTTTTAGATCCAACTCTGTCATGTGGCAGTGATTCCTGAATGGGTAAGCTGCAGTCTCAATCTCATTGGTGTTTTTTTGCAGCTTACTGTTCTCTACTAGCTATGTAGGTATTTAATACACTTAACAATAAAAGAAAATAAGGTTTTTTTCTTAGCTAACATGCAAATTCTTTAGAATTAGTCTACAAGCCCTAGACTCTCTGCAAATCATGTCAAGTCTTCAAAAAATTTAAATATTAAGACCACATGAAACGTTCAGATTTAAAACACTGTTCTCTGTTACAATCACTTTTTGTCCATCAGAACACCCCTGGCTTTAATATAACAACAGATTCACCATTGTCTACTTTCTAGTCTCTTTCCTTAAATAGAGTGGCTTTAAAGACAGGTGTAGTGTGACCAAGGTAGTGGTGGGAGGTGAAAGGGAGAGGTAAAGACAGTGGAAAAGTGAATCAGTCAGACTCACAAAAATTGTTCAAAAATAAACTTTTGAAAGTGAGGAGTGATGTCTTGTGATATGCAACTTTTTTTTTTTATTCATAAGTTCTTGTTTCTAAAAATACTGAGGATTGGAAAGAGAACAATTTGCTTGTTTTGAGGGGAAACAAGCCAGCTGCTTAACAGGACATGGCAATTTTAAACAGTCCTCACCAGGAGGGGAAGCACAGCATGCTGCTCAGCTGAAGTTCAAGGGCAATTTAGAGAGGTAGAAAATATCTACTACTATAAAGTTCACATTCTTTGTTACAGATTATTTTTCAGATGATACATGTGGAATTTGACATTTTTTTTTCCTGCACCAACGGGTACCCATTGGGATGCTGGGCTTGGTTGTACCAGCAGTCCCTTCTTGCAGAAGATTCTGCAGGCTGTTATAGGCCTGTGTAACTGGTGAGATTGGATGTCTCCACATCCCTGGGTATTATTATGATTGCAGTCATACTATATAAATATAATATATTTGTATTTACTACTGAAGAGTAAACAGCAGTATTGAACTTAAATAGATTTACTGCACCCTCCCCACAAAAGATTTCTTTCTGTTTCAATTACACACACGTGTACACACAGTGCCTCAAATCTCTGTATTTATCTATTAACAGGATATAGCTTTGGAAAAGTGGTTGGGCAGTCAGAAACTGAAATTCAAATGTTACAGATTCCTGTGAGTGAGGCTTGGGCATCTGCAGAAGTGTGGACCATGATCTAAGAAACCTGTCAACAAAGCCAGTGAGCATGTTGCTTATAAATACTGCTTTCTGTAATACTTTCAGTATTACTTTCTCTGGATACCTTCTTGTAACTTTAATGCTTTTTTAATGCGTTAGTGGAGCTAAAGAAGTTTATACTAAGGGTAATGTGAAGGGAGGGCAGTCTATAAACTGTCTTCAACAAACCTGCTCAATTCCTAGTTATACAGGATGTTACTGCTGTGAAGTTATGATATTTATATTGTGATGTTTAGGATGGGTTTTAAGAATGAGTATTCTTATATGCATTTATTGAATATAATGCACAGAATACACTTGAACGCATGCATATTTTTGAATGAGAGTATTTTTAAGGCAAGTCAGTGTTTGTTGCAGCGATTCTGATAGTACATTCTGCATCCAAAGAGTCCCTCTAGTCTTTCCAAGTTGCAGGTGTGGCCTGAAACTTTACACAGGCCTGAAAGTGCTATGGACATTATATTACAAGATAATTCTATGATTCTATGATAGTAATTTAAATTTAAGAATGGAAAAAAAGGGGGAAAAGGTGTTTTTATGTAGTTCCTATAGAGAGATTATAGGATAGATGGGTCATCTCTTCTTCAACTGAAATGACACAACTGATTCAAGTTGTTCAAATGTTTTTTCAAATGAAAACAAGAGTTGTTTACTAAATGTCTTCTGTTTGTTTTTTTTTTTAAGTTTGTTTTCTGTAGAAAAGTGTTGGCTTTTTTTTTTTCTTCACTGAGTCAGTGTTTCCAAACCACTCTTCTCAAGTTTTCAAGTGTTAATTTTCAGCCTACTATTGAGAATATTTTCTGAAAGATGGAATCTCAATGTCCTGTAGTCTGATGGTAGACTCGTGCTGTGGTGAAACCTTTGGACCTTACTGAAAGTGAATTTGGTAAAGTCTGATTCAGATTATTCAGCGGGAAGTATATCAGGCCCTTAACTAAAAGCTTTGAGCCTTTTCATTGCGAAGGAAAGGAACTGCTTGTATTTCATCCTGTAACTGGATTGCAATCGATACATCATGCACAGATGTGACCTCTGCCTTCACAAGTGAAGGCCTACAAGTGAAACCACCAACTTCCAGAATGTTTAAAAATTATCCATCCTCCTTTGTCGTTTTATGGAGTGCTGCTAATACAATGGAATGGGCACAGCAGAGAGACTTCCCTGTGCCAATTTGAACACAAAGGTTTTGGCTGCCTTTCAGGCTGAAAATAGTAGGTGCTTACATTTTTAATCGCAGAATGAGCAAGAGCTCACGTACGTGCATACGCATGCACACAACACGCACACTGACGTGTCAGTGTGGGTCTGGAGGTTTGTTGTTGACAGCAGGAACACATTCAACAGTGGCTGTCTGATTAAACAAAAGTAGGCTGCAGCGTGGCAAACAAATTGTGCTCTGAGTTTCTGATCTATCAGCAGCCTTGCCAAAATGCCAGCTAGCTGAAAAGAAGTTTTCATTGTTTCTAATGAAACATGCTGTGCTTGCTTGTCTACTGTGAGCTTTAGGAAGCGAATGCAACTGGACCCCTTTCATTTGCACTGTTCATTCTGTGCTGTTGCCTCCTTTTCCTCTCACATGAAACAGTGTTAGTTGCTTTCGCAGCAGCTTTATATACAGTTTAATCTTTAAGTGTGGGGAAATAACTGTTCCACCCTACAGAGAAGATGTGATGATTTCTCTGCAATTTGTGGTTACAGAAATGCTAATTGCTTGGGAAGGGAAAAATCGAAAAAGAAGCATTGTGTCCTCCAAAGTAGCCTTTGTAATTATCTTGAGAAACATTCCTTGCACACACATACAGAAATCTAAATGGATGAGCTTAATGCCTTTAGATTCATGAGCAATATTGCATGAGTACAGCATATTATCACAGAGATTTTTCTGTTGCCTAAATGCAAATGAGATGGTAGGTCGTTATGCTAACATAATGTTTAACTTCCTGCAAACAGATCTGTTGTAGACCAAGACTCTTAAGCTTAATATGGTAGATAAGAATCTTATTAACCGAAGTGATTCTCATTTAACTGTGGAATATATCAGGTGTAATAGGAAAAGCACAATCAGAAGATTTTCCTGTTACCTCCATGCTCAGACCACTCATTTCCAAACCCTGGAGATTATTGATAGGGAAGGAGATAAGTAACAGTATGTAACAAGCATACATAAAGGACAGACAATACCAGACGATCATGCAATCAGAATCTGTTCCTGCCTGTGCTGAACAACAGGCATTTGATATGACAGGAGGGAAACAATCACCATCAAGCAAGGAAAGACAGCAAGAACATTCAGATGTTTAGAAAACATGTCCCATGTATCAAGCCTTGAAGAGCTGAGGCTGTCTGGAAAACAACTGGTTAGAAGGAAGGGAGTAACAGTATTCAGGTAAACATGGTACAAGTGCAGAGTGGAAGGACCAGCACATGTCCATGTTGCAGTGGTCTAGCTAGAGCACAGCATGTGGTTCTTGTACTACACATTAAATGTATTTTTCTAGCTATTTGATAGTCAAGTACTGGAATGGATTCTTTGTGATCCACATTACTGAAGGTTTTACAAGCAGCATTTGGGACCCACACAAGAAATGAGCTGATCATTCTAGAAGAGGGGAAAGGGATCAAGTGCCCTCTGAAGAAACTCCTAGTTGGTAATGGGGCTGAGATTTATACCTGGTGCTCGTGGCATTACCACAGCTGTTGCTACCACAGCAAAACCAAAAACAAAACAAGAGAACAGAAATCAAAGGATAAGAGTAGAACATGGCCAATTGGCTTCCCCAGTTGTGCCATGGCTGTGTTTCAAAGTCAAAGAGCATCCTTAATGCTTTCCTTTAGATGAATAAGAAATGCTGCTCAAAGTGACAGCCTGTGGCAGATGGTTAGATTCTAGAGCTGACTGCAGCAAAGATCAATCTTTGTCTTTACTGGAGGGGCCTTAAGAATTGCAAACAAATCAATTGCTAGGAAATGTTAGCAATATGAATAATGTACGTATTCAGCAGTCATTCTGAGCAACCTGATCTAGCTGTGGGTGTCCCTGTTCATTGTAGGGGGTTTGGGCTAGATGACTTTTAAAGGTCCCTTCCAAGTCAGATGATTTTATGAATTCTATGAATTGACATCTTTTTAAGAAACCTTCCAGTGCCTAGCTAAATTCCGAGTATGGTACCTCTCTAAGTATTCACTTTTGTGGCTGATTCTGGCTTCATCTGATGCTGCTGAAAATCCTTCTTGTCATTTGTTATATGAGCACATCAGGATGTTTTCAAAGAAGTGTGTTATTTCATCAGGTGCAATATATTCTTCAGGAGTGTGTTAGTTTTAGTAAAGTTAGAGAGATTAAAAGTCCCTGACGTTTTTTCTGGTATTTTTATAGTTGAATAACAAAGCTTCTGGCGTGAGATGTGAGAGACCATTTATTGGAAATGTTCTGCTGTGACACCTCAGCTAGGCTCAGTAACATTATATGCTGTTGCCCTAAGCACATATGATCATCTGGGATTTTCCTGTGGGTGAAAAAGGCTTTGAGATACTTTTGGTTTCTGCAAAAGTATGCCAGGTTTTACTTTTTGTAGTGAGGGGTAAAAAGCTTGAAAATTTCTGCAAAATAGAGTCATTTTTTTGTGTAGCAATTTGCGAAGTACCTGAGGCACTTGCTACTTCCCATGACTCCGTATCATATTGTTCCTTGTGCTTTGTTCAGGAATTTCTTTGTCCTCTCCCTTTAACCAAGTCTGGATGGAATTGGTGTTTCAACTCTCAGGTCTGTGCAAGTGACAGAAAGTTACCGCTACTCTTTTCACAGCTTGCAGTCAGACAACTGGTAACTATATTAACCGCATGTGAATTTACTTGGTCGTTTATTTGGTTTACTTAGGTTCTTTACCCTTCCTGAGCCCAGATCTTGATCCTTATGTAGCCTAACTCATTTCTGCCTTTTTGTCCCTGCTTCTCCTTTCCTGTTCTTGGACTACGAATACTTTAAGGCTTTGATGTTTTGCAATAGGTGAGATGACTCAGTGTTTTACAGCATGGTTCCACAATGCAATGTGGCTTAAAAACTGAGAGGACAGGAAAGGGACAGGGCTCCTTTGCCAGCCTCACCTTCCTTCTAGTGTGTGACTTACGGAACAGACTGTCAAGAGTACTGTTTCTAGGGCTGCCGGTACCGGACTGTATAGTAGTCTGCGCCCCAACAGACTTTTTAACACACCATAAACTTGTATTTTTTTAGGCTATATATTTTAATACAGATTTTTCTTCTGTCTTTAACAAAGAGAAAATGTGTGGCTGTTTGGTTGTGATGCCTCTGTAGTACCTACCACAATTCAACTGTGAACCTGAAACTAGAGGTGAGAAGAAACAGCAATAATAAAGCACGAAGGACTTCCTAGGCTGCCATGGAAGAGATTAAAGCTCTAACTTCTGCCTATATCCAGCAGATATGTATCTGTCAACTTGATTCCCTGTTGACTTTTTTTTCTAAGCTGTGGCTGTTTTGGAAAATAGAAACCTCTTTGAAATGTAGGATGCCCAGACATTATGGATTTTTACTCAAAACAAAATATTCAGTCTTATTGTAACTGGGAATCCTGAATAATATTTTTCCTTTACTTATTGGTCTAGAGAGCTGGTGTTCCATGCTGTGTTGTAGCATACTGTCACAGGAAGTGTTTTCTTATTTATTCAATTTCTTACTTATTGAATAAACATTAACATCCAACAAAGGAAGTGTTACTGCAGAGAGAGACAAGAAATGTTCACAATAAATGTATTGCCTGCAGGTCACCATTCTGGTCAGCATTTTAATGTTAGTTTTTTTCCAGGCTTTAGTAATAAAAGATTATTTCAAGAAGCTTTTAAAATAATTTTCCTCATTTCTTTCCCCTATCACGTAGGGCTAGTCTACATGCAAGCTGATACCAAGAGCATTAAATGTGTTTTGGTATTAAGTTTGCTTATAGATTGGTCTTTTTCTCTTAGTTTTGAAGTCTTTCCTAGACCAAGAAATTACTCCTGATGAGTTGTGAGCAATGTATGCAGTTGAGCAGATAATGAACATAACTTGTCTGCAGGAGTCAACCAGGATAAAACACCTTCTACTCCTTACAGGAATTGTGTCTGAAATAAAATATAAACTAGAGATTTCTCAGTACAGACTTCACGAGCTTTGTTTTCTAGTGCAGACATGTGAAGATGGTTCTGCCTTTCCTATGACTATTTGCTTTCTACTTCCTCTGTACTGTTAGGGAAATGTAATGGTTTCCAAAGCAACTGGTTCTTTCTAGTACTGCATACCCTTCCCTGCAGGCTGGGGCAGGAGGTGATGTTCCTGACTCTTCAGGCAAACATCTCACAGCTGTAAAGAATTGAGACTGCCTGCGGATTTCTCAGGTGATCCATTTGCTAAGGTTGCTCTAGCAGCCCAGGTATGCAAGAGCAAAAAAATATGGTTTCTTCTTGTTAGATGTATTTGGTTGCCTTGGTAACCAGAGAGTAATTCATCTGAAAAGCAACTGGATAGGATAATTGATATATTTTTGAGGAATGCCTACAGGCAACAATAGGGATTTATCTGCCACCAACTGTTACAAGCTTAAAATAAAAAAATAAATAAAATACAATAAAAAAGCTCAGCTCTGAAACAGTAACAAGCATGTTTTCTACAAGTCTGAATGTAAAGGTAGCACTGTCCTTCTTCATGCATGTGAGGGAGCCTTGGTAGACTTCTCTGCAACTTCAGTACTGATCAAACTGCATCTATGATTGCTGTTGAATATATATTTTGGATAATCCAAAGAGTTTATAAAACCTCTGAAGTAATGACTTCTCACTGTTGCTTTGTTTCTCTGATCTATGAATGAACTTCCTTGCAGCAATCTCAGAGGCTTCTGCATAGGAAATTCCCATTGATGTTGGTGATCCATTATTATAGATAGCAATAACTGGCTATCATGCATTAAAGCCCTTGATTGGTAAGCTAGCTCACTGTACTTTAGCCTCCATGGACAGTTTATGAATCTTGATCATCCAGTACCTGACATTACTTAAACCACCTCATGTTTTGAACATCCCGTTAGCTTTCTGCCAAACCCCGTGCAGGTCACAGTGCAGGACCTACTTCCCAGTGAATGAGAGGTAAAAATTTGACCTGTTTTCACCTCCTTCTGCAAAAAGGCTAACTGTAAGGGGTATAAGAATGGCATGGGAGAAGTATATGGGGAGAGTGCTTTTGGGAAGATCGAACAGATGACCCACATTTCTGAGACTCTTTGGGTACGTACTGGAGCACAGCTCCTTATGACTTCACAGTTAGCTAATTATTGTATTGTAACACCAACTTCTTGAGAGCAATATTTTTCTTGCTAAGCTATTCTCTTAGTGGACTTCGCTTTCTTACCTGACTTAGTTTGTTCCTCCATGACTAGTGTGAAATCTCTTGCTGGATCATGTCAGAACGTCTTAGAGCTTCTTCCAGTAGTTTCTACCATTCCCAAACAAGAAATAAAGCTGGCATCTAACTTAAACGAGGAATGTTCCGCCTGGTTTTAGGTCTATGTGAATTCGTCAGTCTTGACAGTTTAATAACATTTCTGGGTTATAATATCAATTGTTCTTGACATTTTATTAATTTCACCTTTTTTCGTTCTTGATACAGCATCTGATAGCAAGAAAATTCTCCATTCATTTTAAACTAGCTCCGAATCAGGTAGAGCTCCGAATGATATCTGTATTCCTGGAGAGGGAAACTATAACTTCTCAGAGTTTCCCAGGAATATAAATTCCAGTGGCAGTAGATCACAAGGTCAATATGATTAGAAAAAGAAAATATTTACTTTGTTATAGTGAGGCACCAAATAGTATCTGCTTTCACCTTGAGGACCCTAGAAGGAAAATGTTTCCAGAAAAAGAAAAGTTAAAGCCCTAATGAAAGCAGAAATATTTTTCATTCCCTCTAGACACTGTTTATTGTGTTAGTATACAATCCATCAACAGCAGTAAATAGACTCAATAAATAAGGTAGCTAAAAATCTCCAAGTGTATTAGAAGACTAAGAGAAATATGATTCTCTTTCTAGTACAAGACATTTCTTTAGTCACAGAGGAGGACAGAATGAATGGATAATATGCCTATTCCTGAATCTTTACAATAAAATTTACATCTGGTTGGCCATTGAAAATCCTTCTAAATTTATCTGGGTAAGCCTACAAACCACCTAAAAACTTGTGACTTGGAGAGTTTACAAGTAACTTTGCAAGTCCAGTCAACAGTGTGCATGGATTCCTTTATCAGGTAAAATTTTCATTTCACTCTTGTTGAACAGTTTATCACTAAAAAAAAATAATAAAAAAAAATGTAAAAAATCTTATTGAGGAATTCTAATACCAGAAAAATCTCAGAGACTAGTACAGAGGTAATAAAAATGCATAAATAATACAATCATTCTGAAAACAGAAGGATTTATTGTACAGATTAGGTTGTTTTTTTGTTTTTTTTTTTTAATTTGCTGATTCTTGTTTGCATTTTCTCTTCCCCATCAGACAGCCTACTTTCAATGCAGAGAGGAATAAGAGAGAAGTGGAACAGGAAGTAATAATTAATCAGGGCCAGGTCTAGGCACTGTTAAAATAATCAAAGATAAGGTAACTCAATGTGTTTACATACATATTTGTGCTAGGAAAAGATGTCTGGGCCTCTTCAGCCTTGCTGACACAAGTAACAAGAGCCAGTGGCTGGAAGATGAAGCTAAACAGATCCAACCTTGAAATTAAATGTACTTCTCTAGCTGTGAAAGTAACTAAATAGTTGACCTGCTGTCCAGTAGAAGGGGGGGGTTAGAATCACCAGGCTTTACTATTTTTAAAATGGACTACATGGACTTTATTTCAGGTTTTGGCAGGTATCTTACAGCCTCTGTGCATAGATGGAAACTGAATACCTACACAGGCAAAATAGAGAGCCTCCACTCTTACGTGATTCTCTGGGAAGGAGACAGGCAGGAGAAGACTGTCCACATGGCTCTCAACATCCTTTGCTTATGCTACTTTGCAGTATAACTATAATCAAATGTCATCATTCAGACTTTCGCACATTGCCTGCCTAGGTCAGGGAAAGGGAAAAGGTGATTGGCTTTTCCTTCCTCCTCATGTGCAGTTAATTGCCTTGGATATATCTGAATCATTAGAGATTGTGTGGAGTGTGGCAGATGCTAATGCAATGAAATGGTGGTGGTGGTGGTGGAACCTCACAGTTGCCTGCCTTGTGTTGCTTTCAGGTTCATGCTGTGAATCAGATTTATGGAACTTTTCCACAGGCTTGATTATCTGTAGTTTTGGATTTTTTTTCACCCCCCAATCTGCTACTAATTGAATGTTTTGCCTGCTGGATCATTGACTGTATGTTACCTAAACATATGGCAACCTGAAAGGAAGTTGCTGTTTTGGAAGTTTGTTTTTCTCCTTCACTCATAACTTGTGAGAGCTTAACTAAACTGAAGAGTAGTAAAGTGATTAAATTTAACTAAAGTTTTGTGGTTTAGTACAGGGTATGTGTATGAAACAAAGCAGCATGGAGGAAGAGACGTTTGACTAGACAGAATAATTGCTCCCTGCAGCCTCAGGCTTGAGTAAGCGGTAAATGCTCTGTACAATGTGCTTGTCTGAGCTGGAGTACCAGGCAGGCAGATGGCCAGGCACCACAGTCCATACAGCTTTTTTGTCTTACCAAGAAAGCACCTCTAAAAATGGGGTTTGCTATGCTCTGAGCTGCTGCAACTGCTACAGTCAAGTCATTCACACAGAGGTGACCTTCACTTAATCCTGTTGATTTTTCCCTTAAGACAAATAAATAGAAGTGGCTGCCTCTTACTGCTGTTGAATTGGCTGTCTCCTGGAGGAAGCAGACAGACTTGGGAAGAGTAATGCTTTGAACACTTTCAATTCTGTTCCCAGAAGATGAGGTGATTTGGGAAAGAGAAAAGCAGGCATTGGAGCTTGTGATTGTGACCACAAGAGGGGACAGAGAAAAGAAGCCTGGACTTAGTAATGAAGACTGGGACCTTGTGGATCCATTGCTTAGGAATATATTTTGCTGAGAGCTGGAGTGCTAACTGCACCTCTTTAGATAATTACAGTAGTGCCTTTGGTAAACGTACATTTATAAAAGCATACTGTCAGTGCTTAACAGCTACCCAGCTATACCTCTACACCATTTTCCTATGAAAGAAGCGCAGTTTCTAAGTACTACAGTATAATCATAGAGCAAGATCTTAAAGATCATCTATGTCCAATGCTCCTGCTGTGGGCGGGGCTGCCCCCCACCAGATCAGGCTACCTAGGGTCCCATCCAGTCTGGCCTTGACTGCCTTCAGAGATGGAGCATCCACAACTTCTCTGGGCAACCTGTGCCAGTGCCTCAGCACTCTCTTGTTAATCACTGGTGAAAATGCATAGCTAATAGTGATGCTTATGTTGAAAACTGCTGTTTTATAGTTGAGAATTTCCTCTATCAAATAGTGTTATTGTAGTTGTAGTATCTCTGTAGTATATCTGTTGTAGTTTCTACGGAAATAAATAGGAGGCATTAATTTCAGAGCAATCTATGTATTTGCTTAATCATTTTTAAGTGCTTCTCTCCCAGAACTGCCTCCTGCTCAGAAGTATTAGGTATAAGCCTAAAAGCAAAATTGGTCTTCTTCAGCCTAAAATAAAGATCATCTGTTAAGAAACTGCCCCTAAACTTGTCGGTAGCTCAAATGCTCACTTACACAGGGTTCCCTGACAGACATTAACAGCTGCCCAGGCAGAGACAAATCTCTACATTTCAGGCAGGATTACAAGAGTAGGCCAGAGAGAAGTCAGATAATGAGTGTCCTTCACTTGTTAAGAAAGCAGCAGAGCCCTTATGAGGTGAAACATAAATTCTGGACCTTGGACGTAACAAGTTACGGGCCTCACAAGAAGCTTGTTAGCAGCTGCAGCCCTATCGCTCCTGTTAAGAGTATATATTTATTTTGACATTGAGATGATATTCTCAACAAAATCTCACAGGACATGAGGAATACTCAGTTTTTTCTTGGTTTTGGCTGGCTACAGGCAATCTTTGCTGAAGTTTACCATGACCATGTGTGTAAAAAAACTGAAGTGTCTTGCCTGATAGAAATCTTGCCCTAAGATAACTATATTTGCTATAAAGCTAAAGGGCGCTGTTCTCCCTTCTTCTCTTCCTTATATCTAAACAACTGTGCAGCTGCCAGTGGGCAGAATAATTTCCAGCAAAACAGCAGGGCACCAAGTTTCAGTTATCTCAGAAAACATTTGACATATTATTACAGACAACATTTTCTCCTTACACGTGCATGTGTTTGACAAACATTGATTATTATGTGGACATTTTAACCACTATTTTCAATGTAGTTTTCTTCTCAAGGAGCACATTACTGATAATACTGGATTTTATGATATGCTGATATAACAATATCAGCAACAACGTATGTTATTTTCTCATTATCTTTCCCTTCCAATATATTTGAAGCTGAGCGTCAGTATCCATAGCTTTTAAAATAGCATGGAGTTTCCTGGGAAGTTGGTAGAGCTGAAGATTACAGAAATTTACAGCTTATTCAAAGATAAATAGTAAAACAGTTATTTTGTAATCCAGTTGAGCTACCTGCCCTGCTTATCTCTTGCAGTAGAAAAAGCCCAACCCTCTATGGCAACCTTCTTCAAAGACAGTAGCTCATGAACCATACATAAAATTGTAGCCAATATGACTAGAGACAACTCCAAAGCTGAGGCTATGAAGCACTCTTTAAAATCCTGCAGTACAGGTGCAAGTGAAGCTTCTCAACAGATTGAGTGACAATAGGATGGGAAGCCTAACAGACAACACCTGCTTCATATGGAGATCATGTTCTTCAGATGTAGGAGCTATCAGTTACATCTTCCTACTGCTTTGTAAGTATATGTTGATAGTTCTTTGTGACTCATCAAAATATTTTGCCTGGTAAATTCCTGATATTCCATATCCCCCTTTCACATCTGAATTATATTGGAGGCTCAACATGCATGACCTTGCACTTGGTACTAATGACATTCATTCCATCTGTCTTGTTTCCATTTTCAAGGTCATTCGGCTTTTTTTCTGACAACAGTTTGATCTTCTTTTGTATTGATGCCTTTATCTGTGGAGATGCCAGCAGATTTTAATGGTGCCATCACATTTTTTTGCACCAGATTTGTTAAAGAAATTATGAATCAAAGTTGTTAAACATAGCCCTGAGAAACTGCCTATTAATTTCGCTTTATATCTAGGCTTTTCATTTCCCTGTAATTTCCCCTTTAGAGAGTTCTTCTTCTAACTTAAAATCTCACAGGCTTTTGATGGAATTATTACTTTTTTATGCTCTGTCACACTAGGTATTGTACTAGTGTCCAGGTAGACTGAATCAGCTGCCTCTCCTCACTCTTAATAATTTGTTTAGTCTTGCCTATTCTACTTTTAGTAAACCTGAGCAGTGTTTCTTTCCTCTTTCTTCCATGTCTTTAATTGTGCTTTACATCTAAGATTGTTCTATAAAGCTGTTTACAATAGTGGCTAGATTAATGATCCTCTATTTAACCACGCTATGTTTCTTCCTCCTTTGTGGTTCTCTGACTGTATGATCTTTTGGAAGATTTGACAATGAATTCTCTGTAGTGGCTCCTGAAGTTGCAGGTCCGTTTCTTTTAGAGACTTAATAATAAGTTGAAACGCGTGGAGGTCTTCAGCCTCTTACCATTCTAACACACTGACTTCAATTCCTTTTTTGTTCTTTTTAGCTACTCTTCTCTTAAATCTCCATTCAATATTACCATCATATTTGATCACTGACATAAAGCATTTAGGATTTGGTCTAAACTGTGGTTTTCTTGAATCTTCATCATACTTCATTATGGTTTTAGCGCTTACCCTTACTTTATTTTTCTTATATGTATGAGCATTACATTGCTGTCTCTTAGAATGCCCAAAATTGTTATTTTATCCTCATAAAAAACTGTTCTGTTATCTGTTATGAGGATAACAGAACAATTTGTACTGTTTTTACTTCTGTAGTTTGTAGATTGACTTTACATTTTAAAATGACTTGCAAAAGAAATACCATGGGATCTAAGCACTTGTTGTTTGTTTCTTGTTAGGAAGATGTCATGCCAGGTTACTGAGTTTTACCTATCTGAATATTGCCTAGGAAATGGCAACTTGCTGAGATTTTACCTTCCCTTTCCTGAATTTTGAAGGATTCTCTGCATGGCTTATAAATATTTTGAGAGTTTTATTCAGCATTGAAGGAATAGAGAGGAGCAAATCACAATAAAAAATGATTTTCTTGGTTGCTCCTATTTTGTTCTGGTTTACCATATGTTTCAGTAACTTCAAGGGTAGCTGAATCCTGAGTTTTAACATAAAAAACACAGCTAAGAAAAGGATTAAGATAAAGGACATGGTATTTTTCCTAATTATCAGCTAAAGCAAGCTTGGTGCAGTAATCATTGTGGGGATGCGGAGAAGAAGAGAAGGAAGACAGGACAGTTCTAGGGCTATCTGATTGAGTTTGAGTACAAAAGAATTTAATTGGCCTTAATCCATTTTGTTCCACTTTGAGACTTCAAAGAATTTATCAAGATTATGTTGTTTTTCCAGGATGACAATTTCCTTCTCAGTTGCAGTTAGCTTATTTTCATTACCATCTAAACCTCATAATTAATGGTGAGTTAATTTTGAGGCAGCGGTCCTTGTTTATTATGTTTATTGCATAAGAGCACCTGGCATGGTCCAGGAGGACATGTAAACGATACAAGAGGAAAAAAGTGGTCCTTGCCTGAGGAAAGTTGGGAATGATCAGGGAGTTCTGGAGAAAGATGCTGAAATGAAGTTTTGGTATATATTGCTGTGGTGCATATATTTTCACAGAGGCCTTCTTTCTGCACAGGAGTAGATTCTGTCTTGAATTAATAAACATTCCAGTACTCAGTGAAATGAATATTGAGGGCTTTTGAGCTCAGTAATCCATAAAGAATTAAAAAAAAAAAAAAATAGTGTAGAAGTTGTCAATGTGCCGTGGGGTCTTCACAGGCAGCAGGGCAGGATCTGGCAGGCACAGCCATCCCAGTGTCCCAGCCAGGAGCAAGGCAGCCAGGGGCACTGGCACAGCCCTCAGCCTCAGGCACCAGCCAGCTCTCTAAGTTGGCTCACACTGAACCTTAGCTGTGGGGAGCTGGAGCCCAGCTGTGCTGTGGCCTCAATGGGACTGGGGCTGGCAGCCCCAGGGCTGATGTAGGTTCCTGTGCTTGCACAAAGTGGAGGGAGCCCAGTGGGCCTGGCAGGGACAGCCAAGCTGGTTAATGCCCTATGGGCCGTGACAGACGTTAGAGTCTTCTGTATGATTCTCCCGGGCACTTTTACTTAAATTCAGCATTTATCCAGATGCTTCCTCTAATCTGGTATATTTCAAATATCAAGTAAAATTGAACTAATTCAGCCCCATAAAATGTGTGATTTCTGTGATTTGGCCACCAGAACTTGGTGTATTTATGCAGGCTCAAAGTGATACGGTAATATGACTCATTTGAGTTCAGAAACTCACACGGAATGATTCTGATTTGGGGTAAAAGCTGTTAACAATTTAAATAAAATATGATCAGGATTTGCACTCAGTGTCATGGAAATATCAGTAAGACAGAAACTCCAATTACAGAAGCTTGCATTTGATGCTGTGAGGCACTTAGAAGTACATCATTCTAAAACTAAACATAAGAGCTGTAATGTTCAAATGAAATTATTTCCCAAGCTTATACAGATCCCAAATTTCATGAAATTCAGACCTATCTTATTATGGTTTTGATCTTTCAAGAAAAAGGAGAAAGAAAGGGAATTCTTGTGCTTCCCCTTCTTAATACTCTTTATCTTTCTTGACTTTGAGTTACAACTGTGACATTCAATTAGGTGCTGAAAACGTACCAGTTGATTTTCCACTGAAAGGAAAAATATGACTAATTTGTCATAAAAATACAATTCCCGCAGGACTTCAAGTCCCTGCTTAATGATATGAAGCAGATTTTTTGCTACTCTCCTGCAAAGATTTTAATGGGAATTTATAGGTATTAAACATAGCCAGAGGAGGGAGCCTCTAACTGTCCTATGAATGTGATGCAAACCTGTTGGGAATTAGTAAAAAGTGAGGAACATTTCAATTTAAAAAAATAGTAAGCAAGCAGTGCCTTTTTTGATTCCTATATATTTATTACAGAAATGCCCTCCATCAGAGCACCCTTACTGTAGTATCATTTTCAGTGACTTGGTGCAATGCCTCTTAGAAATCCAGCCTGTGAAATGCTCACAGCTGGTATTGCAAGTGCTGTCCAAACTTCCGAATGCTTATTTTTGCCTTCAAAACTGCGTCTGTCTCTTTTCCTCTGTCACAGAAGAGCAGCAGTGCTGGTCCTTTTCAGCCCAGCTGTACTCCCCTTCCTTGTTTGACATCCTTTCTGCCTTTCTTATCCCAGGTCCATCCTGATCATGACTCCTGCTGCCTACTTTATAAGGGGATACATGTGGGATGGGGAGCCTGGCAATGAGTGCTGCTCAAGGGAGAGAGGTGAGGAGCAGGTAGGCTGGTGATAGTCATGGGGGAAGCAATTCATAGGAGGCTGCAGTCATCTAAATCAGGTCACTCTGCTTTGAAGAGTGCAGACACAGCTTTCTCTCCACATCCTGAAAATGATCTAATCTGTAGCTGATGGTTAGTCATTACAGCTGTTAATTCCTATTTGTGGTTTTAACCGCTCTTCCTGAATGTAGCTAAATATAGTATTTGAGCAAATCTTTACTTGAAATTACAGTCTTGAGAATAATTCAGTTTGTGTATGTCCTTTCTGACTGTTGTAGTGTTCTGAACCTTCAAATTGCCACACTTGTACATATGTGATCTTCATATCGCTTACTGCTTCAGTGTAGAAAAACACTTGAGAGGGTATGGGCCCAAAGGCTAGCAAATTCTATACAGGATGGGCTTGCCTTATGGGTGAGTTGGGATTTTGTACTGAATTGGGCAGTGGGGTAAAGAGTTCATTTGAAAAGATACAGTGTGGTTTCATGGTAAGATAACTGGAGGATGTTCTGACAAAACAAGTGTCTTATTCCTGTTGCTATGACAGAGATCCATACGGTGTTATGGAAAGTGACATAAGTAGAATTTTTTGTAAGTGACCACTTCCCCTCTTTTCCTAATGTTCTTTGTGCCTTGTGTTTGGCTTTTATTCCGATGTGCATGTGCCAGCTAGATCTCAAGACAGTGGGATGAGGGATTTCTGAACAGGTGAAGTCCTCTGTGATGGTTTGCTCTCTGGAAAGCATTGCTTCCAGGATGTCTACTCAAGTACAGAAATTATTAGATTCTTTTTAGCCATATGCCCAAGTTTGATGTATGTGAAATGAGGCCCACTCTGCTTCCTTCACTCATGGTGTAAAATGGAATTGGTAAAATTTATAGAAATATCTGATGGGTGAACAGAGTGGATTGGATCCTTTCCCATTGAAGCTGTACTGCTGAAATACTTCTCACAGATGAGACTTCTCTTTAAAAATGTCCAGTAATTACTCTTGGAGCACCAGCTTAAGGAACAGCTCTTCAGGTGAGTAGTACTTCCCAAAGTAAATAGTCTCACTGTACCAACAGTGCTTTCACTTCTGTGATGCATTAAAGTTCAGGAGGTTTTCTTCAATGACAGTGCTTGAATCCATCAGCTGGGTAAAATTTACCCATTGTTGATAAAATCTCACACATCTGCACTCTTTGATCATATGTGCAATGCATTTTGAGCTTGTGCTTGAGTCTTGCACAGAAACAAGAATGATTTCACTGCTGCCTTTCTTTTTCCTTGTCAAAAGAAGCAGGACAGACAAGAACTGAAAATAAGCATATGGGAAAGTAGCTTGATGGACTTCTTATTTTAGAGCTTTCAGCAGTGGTTAAATGCTTAAAAATATTTTTTTCTTTTGTTATAAAAATCACTCATAATTATTTTAAAATACATAACTATGGTTCACTGAACAGCAATTAAAGAGAAGCCTTCCACAAACTAGCTCAGTGATATTGGCCCTTCCTCTCTTGTCCATAAATGACTTCTAGCAAAACCTCCAGAGCTCAAAGAATGAGCAATTATAGCTTAAGCTAAAGGGTTAAGACACTGAGATCAAAAGCTGTAACAACTACTACCATTAATGGACTGGCATTGAAGGGGAATTATAATTTTTACCAGTGAGGTCACTTTTGCCTTCATTTTGCTTTTCTGTTCTCACGCTGATAAGTTGTTTTAACAGTCATTTGAATTCCATTGCTGCCTGGTTATGATCAAAGTCTTAACATGCAGTGAAAATTTTCTGCAGATACCCTCCACCTGGTGCTGAACCCTTTCCATTTCCTTTTTGACTGGAATTCTTTTCCAGGGGTTCTTCCTGTGTACTAGAGACACATGATAAAAAATCTGCTTCCAGAACTTCCAGAGGAAGCCTTCATTTGACACTTGTTCATTCTGCGATTGCAGGTACCTGTTTAGATTCCACCACATGTGGTTTTAGTTTCCTTCTGTTTATTTGTTTTAAGAGAAGTATCCAAGACATAATGTTAAAATTGAGATCTTGGATCTTCCCTAAACTTGCAAGTCAATGTTTTGCTTTATTCAATTGCTGAAATCGAACTTTATTTTCCTGAATAACAACTGAACAAGGAGCCTAAGGATTAGGTGTCAGCTTCAAAAGTAGTAGTACAACTAAGTGGTAGTTTCACTTCATAATAAAATTCATTGTTTGCTTTCATTTTTCAGTTTTACAACTCAAGTAATTATCATGCAAATCTCTTTTAGGTTCTGTAGATGATAAGTTTTCAGGTAAAAATCATAGCATTTTTCATGTTTTTCCTCTGAATCTTTCATCTCATCCTGATTTGCTTGAACTTGTAAATTCGGCTCCTTCCAGACTCCTGGAGGTCCAGTTAGATGTTCTCAGTCTGTTGCAAGACTTTCACTTCAGGTTGATCATGATGGTTTTTCCCATCTGATAGCAAAGATCAATTAATGCTCAAATTTCACTATGGATAGATATTTTCAGTGTAAAAGAAGGGAAGAAAATAGGCTTGAAAATGTCACCATTTCTTTTCTGATAGAATTACACGAACATGTCTTTGTTGCATGGGAGTGAAGTGCTGCTGTCTGTGTTTCTCAAAACTCACTAAAATCATCTTAACTTGCTGTACCACAGACAAAGCTTTTCAGTGCTCATTTCTTCTCACTGTTTTCCTTCTTTGGCTGTCAGCCACAGACTAATAATCTGTAACCAAGCTCTCTCTCAAAAATGTCAAATTTAATTGAAAAAGGAAAATCAGAAAATAAGAAGTTATCTCACATGATTCCTCTGAGTCCCACTCTTACAAGCTCTGCAGGTTCCCCTGCTTCGTTAACCAACCCTGTTTTGGAAGGCTAAGCCACTACTATTGCAATCCCACTGCAGCTTCTGCCTGGAGTACCTGGGGCACCACCCAGCTGTGATGGCACTGGAGGAACCCAGTCAGCTTCAGTTCTGGCTGCAAAAATCAGCTGTGGCCCGGAGCAGTAACAAAGAACTGTTGACTTTGTTCCCCTCCCCCCTATCTCTCCTTTGTAACCTGAGGAAAAGCAATAGCATGAACTCTTACATGGCTAAGTATGTAGGCTGCCATCAGCACTCTGTTGTTTTGATGTTTTAACATTATGCTTGCCATGTAGGTGGGAAATGGAACTGCCAAATACGGGGGTGTGGTCAGTGAAGTCCTTTAAGGAGATTATGGAGAGAGTTTTCCCAGGAAACAAAAAGGGGTGATCAGGATGCATTTGGTACAGAATCTTCTGTTTTGCTGTGCTTTGGATGCAGTGAAAATTGTGAAGAGTTGTACATCTGTTTTGGTGAGCTGAAAATCTGAGAAAATGATGAATTGAGCTCACCATGTTGCTGTAGAACTGATCGCTACAAGTCCTTATTGGTCTGCAGACTTGCCTTCCTGGTCAATTTTATCATATGCACAACCTTGGAAACTGGTAGGAATGTGGACACCATAATCACAATCTTGTGTGAATTTACTGAAGAGTAGAACACTGGGTTATTGGCTCATTCTCATACTGTGAGAAGCTGTCAAAGCAGAGAATTCTGTCTGGGAAGCAGCTAGCTGTTTATAGCTGTTGTGAGCAAGCACCAGTCCCATGTTCAGTTTGATAGATAATATATGCCCTCAGTTTTCAAAGCTTTCCAAAGTTTTTATTTGATTTTTGAATACCTGCAGAATCCTCCAAGATCCTGCAAAGAAATTTTCTGTTGTATGAACTTGGTGTTATGGTAGTAGTGCCTTGTCAGGAGATGGGTCCAGAGTATAATGGAGTGCCACCAGGCCTAGAAGGACCTCTTCAGGTGGGCATTCACCTGGCTGCTGATTTTGGATGTCAGCAAATCCTAATGGTCCCCACTTTTGGCCTGCAGATAGAAAAGTGTTTTGATTTAGAAAGAAGTGTGTTGTTGAAGATTATTGATTTGGGGGGGAGCACATACAAGGCTTTTTTTTTTTTTGCCTGTGACATTCTTACAAGAATTCTTACAATTCCTTTTCAGTATTTGATCTCAGAGGGAGGTAAAATACAGCAAAGGAATAGCTGAAGCCAAGTTAAAAAATTGAGTTCTCAGTCCAAGGCAGGTGTCCCTACAAGCATCTACAGCTGTAGATGCTTTTTTTTTTTTTTTAAATAAATATCTTCACACAGTCTACAAAATTGCATTTTCCTGGACAGAAACTCATTGCTGATCACGAGCCATTGTGAAACTTACTTGTCTGTTTGCTGTTGAATTTGTTGTTCTGCACAGATAAAATTTTAAGGCACTGAGACTCGCACGTGTGGGGATTTCATTAAGAGAAGAGTTCGTTTTCTTAGAATTCTTCTTAAATATTTATTTTATTTTTATTTTTATATCATTTTGGGCTTCATACTCTAATAGCAGTTTTCAATAAACAGGTAAGAGCATTTCGTTCAGAAAGAGGAGGTCACTCTTAGGTAAAGCATTCAGAAATACAGCCTGCATTTTCCTGAGCATGATTTGGCTCTTGTTTCAGCTGGACTTGTCTCCAGACAGTCCTGTTAGAGAGGGGAGGACTGGGTTTCTGCTGGGAACCCAAAGTGGAGAGGCGGGGAGAGTCTTCAGGAGCCTTGGGACTTTCTCCAGTGCTGACTGAAGCACGGAGGCCTCCCTTGGCAGGAACTAGGGCTTGTAGGACATTTTTAGCAGATGGAAGAGTGCCAGAACAGAGATAAGACACTCACCCATGATCTGTATTCTCTGGCTTTGTGAGAAAGTGATAGGGTGTAGCTGCCAAAATAGCCTTTCCTTTAAGCCTGGAGATTGCTGCTTAGTTGCTATAGTGGGGTAAAGAAGATTCTCTTCACAGGTCTGTCACTGATCTGCACAGGCCCAGTTGCCTCACTTCCCTTATTCCAAAGTGTCTTAAGTTGTAGACTGTGAATAACATTATTTGTGCCTTTGCAAAGACCACTCAAGGAGTTAAGCAATAGAAACTGAGTATCATCCTGAGGACTAGACTCAGACTGCCTTCCTGTGGGTGGACAGTGTTTTTTTCCCAGCACTCCAAACAGCTGCAGCCTGTGAGTGGTAATTTTTTGTTGTTCACTTCTGCATGTTGCATGTCCTCATCTAGAAGTAGGTTTTTAACGTTCACTTCTGCTTAGCTCTAAATATTCTGGTCAGCATAAGTTTTACTTGGTCCCCTCTGTTTCTTGGGTACGGTGAAGCTGGGTGTTGGTAGAAAAATCAGGCTTTCTGTTTTTATCTTTGTCACAGGAGTTTAAGGCAATTAATCTCAAGGTTTCTTTTGTGAGAATGGAAAATAACCTGCAATGGCAACAGTTGTTATGCAGCACTTCTCCATAGATGTAGAGAACCCACTGCAGACTCCTGTGTTCATGCAGAGCTTTGCATTTTTAATTATTTCTAAGAAGTTCTGCATTCCCATCAATTCAGCAAATGCTCTGCCTGAGTCTTCTCATATGAGAGGGCCAGCTCAAGCCTTCATTAACCAAATTAGGATTGCTTTTACAGAGGTTTGCTGGTAGAAATTAGGTAAACTATTCTCAGGAAAATAATTATCCTTCTTAAAGTAGCACTTGATAAAAGCTGAAGAACAGCACGCACATTCTACAAACGACACTAGACAGCTAGACTCTAGGAGAATATAATGTATTTTCAAGGTTACATTGAAGGGCATTTACTACTTACACACAGTTTTCAATTTGAACAACTTCATACAGGCCGTAAGAACAGTCTGCAGACATTTGTAGAGAAACACTAGCATCCAATCTTAAAAGACTGGGGAAATAACTAGATAAATTTCATTTATAAGGCTGCTTTCCAAACTCCTTAAATGTTAAATACCTTAAATTTAATTTGCGGTCCAGCTCAGTGTTAAGTCTGTAAAGTATCTGTGTTTGATCCTCAACCTCACAAAAGAGATGGAAGGAAATGAAAGTAGCTGCCTGACAGTAATAACTGCTTCCTAATGAATAAGGACTGCAACTGACTGAGACAACAGGGGATCTTCTTGTTCTCATCTGGGTGGTATACCATAGAAACAGAAGTATCTTCCAGCTGTCTTTGAAAGAGATCATATGGTTATGAGTCAGGGCAAGAGTTAGTGGGCTGCAAATGCTCTGTCACAATGGTTTATTTGGGGTTATGGGACATTGTCAAATCCATTTCTGAAGAAACAGGTCTGAGTCATTAGATGCTGTTGGGGATATGGAAGTTATAAGGAACATGTTATTTCAAGCACTCCCAATTATCCAAGCAAAAAATTCTTAAAGAGATCTGTGTTTCCTTCAAGATGCAATTAGTGTTGTTTTTTATCAGTATATTGGACACACACAAGGATTTGAAATCTCATTCAAAATTGCTGGTTACAGTTACATCTACTTTCTTCATTAGTTATCAGAGAAATAACGAATTCCGCTTGGTGCCATTTAATAAGGATGTACAAGCTATCTCTGAAGTGCTAGCAGACCCGTAATTCCTCAGCGTTATTCTGACATAACGTGTGTTCATCTTCCTTTCAAGGCTTTAAGCCCTTCTGTTTATCAAGAAAATCAGCAAATAAGTCAAAGCACAACTCTAAAACTGAAGCAGCCTTATCAGCAGTGCAGGAAATAGAATTCTGCTACTATTTTATGGCACCCAGGGCCATCAAAGAACACTCTTTATCCAAATCAGATAAGTTTTACCAATAGATCAAATAATAGTAAATTATGGAGAAAGGTAAACGTGGAGGAAAAAGTTCCTGATTTCCAAATGTAACATGTCTCTGCTGTGACATGTCACTGTTTCAAAAAGCCAAAATTGAGAAATGAAGACAGACCTACAACATTCCTCTATAACCCAATGGAAACATTATTTACAGTCCTTAAGGCATTCAAGGAGAGAAAGTCGTTATTAAAGCAGAATAGTGATAGAAAAGGAGGATAAGTGTTGCTTTTTGGGAAAATTCTGATGCCTTGTCTACATGGAGCCGTGTTTGTTGTTTTTCCACTCTTACCCAATTTCATGATACTAGTGAGTGTAAAGAGTCTGTCCACTCTGCTTACCTCAGGTAAGTTCCCAATGAGTAAGAAAGAGATCCACACATTTCTGGACTTTCTCATAAGAACTGCATTCCATCATGCGTGCAACGTCCATTAGACTTTGCTTTCTGGGGCCTTTCTCATTGTTGGCTGCCTATTAGAACTTACTGTATTTGTCATTCTCAGGGTCAAATTCAAAAGGTCCTGTGATTCCTGTGATACTTCAGTTGATTTTAATTCACTGAAATGAGTTACCCAGAGAAACTGTGGATGCCTCATCCCTGAAGACATTCATGGCCAGGCTGAATGAGGCCCTGGGCAGCCTGAACTAGTGGGTGACAGCCCCGTCCACAGCAGGAGGCTTGGAACTATATGATCTTTAAGGTCATCCTCCAACCTAAGACAGTTCCTTATCATTCAGCGCAGCCCAGGGAAGCCAAAAGGCTGGGCACCTATGCTGTAAGAGATGGAGTGGAGGAAAAGCCATAGATAGCCATTTGAAGGCCCTTCTAGCAAAGTATCCTGTTTCCAGCAGTGACTGGACAGTTATGCCAAATAGCAAATGTATGAACAGGACAGAATGAAACTACACTTTTCTGTCTCGTTCTTTCAGGTTATTTTGTGTGTTGTGAAGTGTTTTCATGCTGATGTATTAGTTCTTTTGGTCAAGGAGTGCTGATGACTAACACAGGCAGATGTTTTGCCTGCAAAATGACAATGGCCAGAAGTGGCTGCAGACCAGCAGGATCTGGAAGACCCTTTGCAGAATGCAAGTCATCTAAGAGCATCTGTGGCACAACACCAGCCTTAGGTTCCCTTCCAGCAGAGATGGGCAGCTGTCAGCTGCCTTCCTCATCCATGTTACTCCTGAGGACTAGTTGCTGATTACAGACCAGTTCAGTGCGTTTTTTGAGGTGTTAGGGCTGCAGTCACTGATGATAGTGCTATTTAAGAGATGGCTCTGCCTTCATTTACAGCACTAGGTACTACAGAGAAAAAGAAACAATAGATTTGCAAGATTGTGACAGTGGTTGCTGATGGGGCCTGGCTACCAGATTTTCCAATGCATTCAAGTGCTTATCTCCCACTGAAGTTGCCAGCTTATTTGTTCATATGAAATTCCAAAGCATAATCTAAAATTAAACTTCTGATTTTGTCTATAGTGGAAGTTAATTAGCACATCTCAACTTGCCCACCAATATCATTTTCACTTGGTGTTAAGAGCAAGTTTAGCACTGAAGTCTCCTTTTTTTTTCATAGCAAACAGTCTGTGCTTATTATCATATTAAAGGAATGCCACTGGTTAAATCAAGCAATGAATATAAATAGCTGTATTACTGCCATCAGGCATCAGTGTTTATTTAGTGGATGTGAATCATGAGTGCCTCTTTGATCTGGCTTTGACTAAGCCATTGCTGTTTTCATACAAAAAAGGTTATTTGCAAACACTGCAAGACTATCATATACATTAAAGATGGAACTAATCAATATGGAAGGCTCTCTGCTGCTTTGGCAGTGCTGTGTGCTGCCACAGTGTCTTTAAGTGTTTTGAATTTCTCTGTGAGTACCTGGATCCCTGAAGATGCTCTCAGATCTTTCCTAAGGACTAGGGAATATCAAGATTGAGATCTGTGCCCCACTGAATTCAGAAGCCATATCACTATCAGGTCCCAGTGAAGGATACATAACTGGCAGAAGAAGGACAAAAACAATCAAGGACAACACTGATTTATTTGTGGACTGGTTTGATTACAGTGCATGCGGGAGAATATTTGAAAGAGAAATTTGAGAATAATCAGATAAGCAAATAGACTCAAACCTACTTGTGCTCATTACCCACACTGAACCTTTAATTACTTTTTCTAAAATAAAGCTCCAGTGTTGAATTTCTGAACCCATATACTTTCCCTTCAGCAAGGTATATGCAGACTGTTGTGTGCACTGGAAGAGCAACTGATAAAGATACTGCCAAAGTAATGTTATCACAGTCATTGTGACAAGCAACTTAGCATTCTGCATGCTGAAGCCAAAAATTAACCTAGGTGAAATAGATGAAAGGAATGATGCTTATTGGACCACAAGACATGACTGACCTCAAATGCTCTCTAATAACTGGAACTGGAGTAAAAGATGGAACTCAAATAATTAGGTGGCTTGTGAGTCCCAAATGTACATCATTCCTTTCTTCACTGTGTTACTTCTACCATAATACAAGGTCATAAAAAGGCTATAGGATTCAAAGCCGAACCTCAAGGTTTTGGGAAAATTTGGTCTTTGTTCCTACATTTGTACCGGAGTTAGATTAATTCTGCAACATTTGGGATTTCTTTGCTACCATTTTATGTCATTTTAAGTACTAATCCCCCTCCATGTCTCTCTTGCAGAGAAATAATTTTGAATTAATTTGGAATTATAGGTGTACTTGGAAAATATAGCGGGCAAGCAAAATATTTCTCTTTCATTCTCTGATATTTTGGACTGTAACTTTGTCTAATCTAGGAAAAATGGTGAGAATTGTTAGGATGAAAGTGAGAAGTTATCATTTTGAAAAGTGAAAAGGACGGAGTTGTGTTATTTCATAAGAATTATATGCTCTTCATGTTGATGGTATCATATTCTCTATCCTGTCTATTATTACATCAGAGGTTTTGTCAAACAAACCCATCCAGAAAGGCCAAACAATGACCCAGAGAAGAGCCCTTGAGGAAGCAACAGAGATTATGTTACTGTGCAATACCTTCTAGCTGGCTTCATCCCAAATAGGAATGATTTATTCTTCATAGGGCTGAATATAGAACCCCCAAAGTGATGGAATTTTTGAGCTTCTGATAAATTCTTGGTAGGTATCCTTCTATGGAAGGAATAGATTTTTTTTTTTTTTTAAGCTTTCAGAGCTTAAATTGAGAAGTAAACCAAACAGCTTGTTTCTTCTGGCCCAGAAATGGGAACTACTAAGAATGAGGGGAGCAGAGGGGGACAAATCTCACTTATTTTATGGGATGTTCCTCATTTCATCCAATGCTGAATGAATAAAGAAAAGATGGGTTAATCAATCAAAGTTTTGTAGAACAACTCTGAAGGATATAACTATTGATCAAAATTGTTTTTCACTATGAATTTCAGCCTGAAGAAATGTAGTATGCCAAAGAAATACACTATGCCAAAACTTTGAGGTACATATGAAACTACATACCTTAAATGAGAATCATGGCTGTGACTTCATGGCAGGAATTTAGCCTGTTAAACATGACATTACCTCAGACTTTTGCTTCTTGCACATTTACCTAGGCAAGGAAATGGAATGCATGGAAGAATATCTCTAAGAAAGATGAATTAATAGTTATGTAGCCTAGAACAGTTTCACTGACTCTGTAGAAGTGATATAATCCCAATCTGTGTGAGCGCTTCCTCACCCCAGTACTAGACAACTGCTGTGCCTTTACGTTGGTTGAGTTTTGTCACTATACAAGCAGGGTAGAACATTTACACACTCAGCCCATTTCTCAAGATATTTTGAAATTTTAAAATTCATCATTCTTTTAGTCACAAGCTGTTTCTGATGGAAAAAAAAAAATAATCCAGATGAGGGTACTCTTTCCAGCCCTCCCCATAGTGGCTTCCTTCTAGAGTTTCTCACCAATGGTACTGAAGTTCAGACTACAGTCCCAATGAATGTTATAACAATTGAAATCTTAAGAAACAGCCTTTTTCCTGCCTTAATTTTTGATGAGCAAACTAGGGGTGACATTGTGAAACCTAGCTTCAACCTTTACCCTCAGCACTGCTGCCTCCATGTGCTTTGGTGGCAGCTTCAGTGGGATCTCACCTCAAATGGAGGAGAACTGGAGGTGTGCGTTGCAGTGGGAACATGTGAGTGCTCAGGCAACGAGTGTACTCACCTTGCCCCAATTCAGGTGCAGAACCAACTATTCTATAACATCATAAAACAAACAGCAGAAACTGTTGGTCAGAAAGATAAATATTTGCTACATTACAGAATCTTATCAGAGAGAATGTGTTCTTGCTGTTTGTTGGTGGGATTTTCCAGGAACTAGAGATACACAGGGTCAGAAAACCGTGTCAGCTTCAGTGGAGCTGAGTTGCCACCCTCTATGTCTACTACTTGAAACCACAGCTTTTTTTTTTTTTTTTTTTTTTTTTTTGCCTCTCTTTTTAACTTTCTGCTTGCTTTCCTTGCTCTCTCTCACAGTTCTGTTTCACTTCTCTATCAATTACAAGATGTGGACAAGGCACATAACTTTCATTTCTGTCCATGCCTAACGTGCCTGAGAGCAGGTTTTGGCAATGCTTTTTAAAAATACATGATCTCATTTCTCAAGATAGTAGAAGCCATCCTGTTACTGTTAAAAATTAGATCCTCTTTACAAATCACTTCTTGAGAAGACTGGATTATTTATGAGAATATATATAATATAGATTACCAGGACCCTAACTCTATAACACATGGAAGAAAACAGCTATCTCTACTAGTGTCTTAGAACCTACAAAGAGATATTCTTCAGGAATTTACAACTTAGTTTGCCAGAGTTGTCCTGGTTTTCTTACATGAGCATACTTAGATCAGCTAGCCAGTTTCAATGGGGGACTGCAGAACTTTATGATTAAAAAAAGTCAAGTTAGTCTGTCAATAGCCCTGCAGAAGAAAAGATTGCCATGTGACCTCAACACTACTAGATACTAAATAATCAATTTACGTGGCAGGTTTTATGAATTCTTATCTACAGCAAAAACTAGAGTCCAAGGCTGCACAATACTGGACAAAAGAAATTCCATCCAGAAGAATCAGCACTACGGTGAGCCAAACTCAATCTGTTGTGCTGCTTGTAGTGCTCCATGTAATTGCTCATGTAGAAGTATAATAGGAAGCTTGTGTATTATCTGAATATTATATGCCCTTGCTACCATGAATTTCATTTTCAAGGTTAGTCAACTGCTTGGTTAAAGAAGAGTTAAAAAAAATTACCTGACTTTCAAGCTAAAGCACACATCACAGTATTCAAATGGTCGGTTAGATCCAATCCTGTAAAAAAAATTGTTGCATGAAGTCATTCTGAAAGCTGTGCGTCTCTACACAGGTGAATAGCTCTGCCACATCATATTTTATTGAGGGACTACAATCTCATCAGGTAGTTAAGACATGTGTCATGAGTCCATTGTGCCAGTGAGAGTTTTCAGATAATGTGATAGTGTGACACTGTGTTTAGATATCTGAATATGTGATCAACCAGTATCCCAAGGGGCAGTTCTGTAAGTAGGTTTTCTATCACTGGAGCATTTCTATTTCAGCCTACTCCTGGCATTGAGTTAATTTTCCTAAATAACTGATGTTTTCATTATTTATTTATAGGTGCACTAAACACAGATCCTGAGTCTGATAAAAATGCCCTGTGGTAGTCATTATATTAAAAAACTAGGGGAAGAAGATTTCTCATTTAATTTTTAAACAAGTGCATTTATTGTATTTTGCACTTGCAAATTAAGTTCCTCGTGCTTTCAGTGTGAATGTGCATGTCTCCCAAGCATTTAACATATGTTTGTTCATGGCTTCTTTGTCACTGAATTTCCTAGAGTCAGACTCCGTGCCCTTATCTTTGGTCTGTTCTCAGTCTGAGGAATATTCAGAAACCCCACTGTGGTGGATATGGTTTCAGTATTGCTCCTGCCTGGTTTCTGCTCGAGTGGATGTAGATCAGTCTGTATTTGGAGAAACTATTAATGTGGGAAGGAGTTATCCTCAGCCTGTGGTTACTTGATCTTTTCTGGAGTGCTTCGCTAATAATTTATGAAAGAAAGTGCTGGGGTGCTGCTGGCAGTGTAAGCAGCCTTCCTGGTTTTAGCACAATGTTTTGACCCCAAAGTAGCCCTTCTTCTATCTTAATGCAGTTACCTGGGCACAATTTAGAATACATACCCCGTCATTATGGAATATTCTCACTGAAGTTAAGCAGAGACATCTCAAAAGCCTGGTCTGATTCTGGCTGTGCTGGCTGGCTGGCTGTGGGGCAAAGCAGGGTTAAGTCCTGTCTTTGTAATTACAGGACTGCCCTCCTCTGGGGTCCTCCATAGTCTGGAACTTTCCATGATCTCTCCTACAAATAGACTTTCCAGCCCAAAGAAGGTGACAATTATGAGTTTTGAAGTTACAGTTATTGATATTAAGGACAATGTTATAATCTCACAGATCACTGCCACATCCAGTCAACCCTTTAGCAGCTGTGTATGAGACTTTTGGCAGTAGCAGGGTATGTGATATAGATGCTTCTGTTTTGTTGTTGTTTTTTTTTAACATGAATGTGAAAATATGGGTGGTGATGGTGGTGAAGAGAATTATTCCCTCACAAGATATGAAGGGAAAAGAGACGGAGAAGGATTTGACTGTTGCTACCAACTGCTTACTAGCTTTCTCACACAGTGTCTTCTGATTTTGCAATAAGAAACTGATTTATTCTGCAGAATCTTTATGTGAAATCTACAGGGGGTGATGGGAATAGATGAATTTGGCGGCTTTATTGTCCTGAAGAAATGAGCTGTACTTTATGCTCTGAAATGCCTACAGGTGTAGATCTGTTTAGACTGTAGTCTACCTGGTGAATATATACTGGAAATAAAGGGTCATTAATGGGGCATGGGGACTGGAACTGACAGTGAGTTTTGGATACTGTACCCTACACTTTTTATTTTTATTTTTAAATAGCTTTTTCCATTAGGAAATAGTCCAATTAATTAAGTCCATTAATTTCACTGTGAGATATTCACTGTGAGATGTACAAGAAGGAAAAAGGTCATGGGGAAAGCTCTTCATCTGCTTCTTTTTCTGCTTTTCTTCCAACTATTTATTCCCTGTTTTTTTTTCTCTCTCTCTCCCGTTCTTCTTTTCTGTTTCCCTGTTTCTTTCTACTCCCATCCCCTTCTTTATTATCAGACCCAGTTTGTTCATTTCCATTTATTTCCTTTCTGTCTTGCTCACTCTACTAGTCCTCCATCTTTTGACTAAACAACTTTTTTGACCAATACTTTCCTTTCATGACCTCATTCAAATTCTTGCAGTGTTCTTCTCCCCACTGTTCACTTTCAGAGCAGTATAACCCTTTCCTCTTGCCCTTGCACCCAGAAAAATACTTTTAGATGCAGATGTCCACTGACTTTTCAGCTGCACACATATTCTTACCTGCCTTGAAACTTCACACCAAGGCTGGGAGTCCGGGACTTGAATTGTCCCCTAAGAGCGACAGAGGTAGGATGACCCATCCTACTTCTGAAACTTGGATTCCAACACCAAACACATTTAGGATTGCTTGAAATAGTTATTTTCAAGAATTTACTTATCTTCCTCATAAAATATTTACTGTGAAGTCAGCTGAGTTCTGTGTCCAGAATTACTTAGCTGAAACAGTTATTCAGAAAATTCATTTATGAGAAACTGCCCCAAAAGGCCTTTTAACGAGAGCAGTATGATAACTTCTGGAAGTTTAGTTCTTAGTGGATTATCGTGTTCCTGGGAGACCAAGAGATGAGGAGGACACTTATTTTTCCACGTCTCACAAAGGCACAGAAGGAGGTGAATATCTCATGATAACCACACCCCTTGTCATCCTCTATTAGTCACATCATACACTTCCTGAACACAACACTTCTTTATATTCTCCTGACATTCTGCACGTCTTACAAGAGCAGTGATTAGTTGTTGTCCTTAGGACTAACACCAACTCAAAACACAGCTCATTGAGCATTTACAGGAATCGCCAATTGTCTCCAGTATACAAGTCAAGTACAGTATACAAGTTTATCAGTGAAGAAGTCTTTCACTACAGAACTGTGATGACTACAAGCTACAGCTCTGCTCTGTAGCTTTTCAAGGAAACAAAGAGAATTAGGGACTGAAATCCTTAAATGGTTTGCAGTGTGAGTTTAGTGGGTTTCAGTAGGCCTGGTGCCCAAATGCTTCTTTGTCCTTGGGATTTTTGTATCTGAAAATTTCATTTTTACAGATATGACAGCACTATATTATGATGCTGTTCTGTCAATAAAGATAAAAAGGGTATGTGACACTAACTACTCCCATTACGAGCAGTATAGTCTTCACACATATGCCTGGCCTAGAATATTGAGTAGGTGATTTTTTCTTTATTTTTATTTACTGCCACATAGTGAATAAAGACACATAGAGAAACTGGACTGGATTTTGTGCTAAGAGCACCCTGACTCCAGTCCTTCATAGAAGTGCAGACAGAGTACTGCAATACTCCTCAAAAATTGTTCTTCCTACTTTGATAGATTGAGTTAAAAAAAGCGAGTTAATACTGGGCAACTGCTACTTATAAAAAAACACAGCTAAATGGAGTTGTGGTTTGAGACCCGAACAAAAACATTATGTCCACACAGAAGCTTAATACCTTTTCCTGGAATATAGGATGCTTTCTTTTGTGTGTCAGGCTCTGACCACTGAGTCACTTCCTGTGGGTTTGCATTGTGTAGATTAACAGGTGCAACTCTATGCACGTATAGAAACTTCCTTTCTTACTGCTCTCACAAGGTTTATCCTCAGCTTCCTATGAAGTTCAGACTTCTCTGCTTCCATATCTACAGTACATCTCTCTTCATCTCTGTCCCTGTCCCTCTTTGTCACTATTATCTGCCTATGCCTTCTTCCTGACAGCTTCTTTCACTTCTTTCTTTCCTTTGACCAGCAATCTTAGGAAAGATAGCCAAGCTACTCTGTTGACTAATAAAGCTAACTGTTTACAAGGGAATATTTACTCTGTGTTTTAACAAATACAGCCATGGCCCCTGTACCTGGTATTCCTCTGGAATTACATTTGGTGGGTAGTTTTTTAAAAAGGGAAGTATACAGATGGGGAGAGATTGTCAAAGATAGAACAAACACAGAACAATGCTTGTTTAGGATTCCTACACCTTCAGAATTTCTTACTGAAGTTATGGTCTGCATATCTTGGTACCAGAGGAGCAATGTCAGGTAAAGCATTGAGGTTTTTGTGAAAATGTCTAAGCCAGTACAATCCACCGTGAATGCACAGTCCTCCTTTCTACTCTTGTTCTGTTCTGCTGCCTGCATGGGAATAACTACATTGGAATGTTGCATTTACTATCTCAGAATAGGCAGCACAGTTTAACGTTTGTATGCAGGTGACTTCTCTGTCTTATATTTACTTACCTTATGAGTAATTGTGGGTGTCCCTCATCTGGTTTTGTTTTACAGAAAAGAAACAGAAATTCTTCAGGTACAAATTCATCCCTTCTTTGTTTCTTTTCCTTGTTGAATTCTGTAGCTTAACCATAGGCAGCTCTTTTAAAATGTCTCTAGGACCGATTTCTTTTTATCAACAAAACAACAAAACACCTGAGTGTACATTCAAAAAAGAAAGCTAGAAAAATGAACCTTCCATTTTGAAAACATCTTTTATTTATAAGGACTGATTGTCTTATACTCTATCAGATAAATAGGAGAACATGGTGATGAGTTTTCTGAACAAAAGCTTGCCAAAATGGGAGTTAGTAACTTATCATGAAGAACAATGCTGCAGTTTTGCTGATATTCTGGAACAACAGTGTTTAAAAGAACACTTTCAGAAGCAAATGGTTTCAAACTTTGCCAATATAATGAGCACAGTATAGAAGCTGAGAACAATCCTGCCTACGTTCTTCATGTTTTCTGGAGCTTGCCTCTGGCCAGGGATGGGTAAGGGATGGGAAGGACCTAGGCTTAGAAGTGTGCCGAATGTTTGTTTGTTTTTTCAGAGGAAAAAGAGAAGTGATTGAGATGATGGTGCTTCACATCCCAGAGGGAGTTTCGTTTTACAGATAAGCACCCTGAGTCATGAGATGAATACGTGCCTAAACCATTTGGAGGTTGAAGGAAATCCTATCAAAGTTTTCTGTTGTGGTTGAACGTGCTGACTCAAAGCACTTACTACATGAACTACTGGAGAGAAAATGTGGCTGGCAGTAAGTTGTATGGTGGGCCAGGTGGAAATCAGAAAGCAGAAATTATTTTTCACATGAAGGGGAAGCAATCTTGATATGTGAAAATGCAAGCTGTTTGTTTCAGTGGAGAGGCTGGGTTTGGCTTTACTCCATGTAGTTATATGAACACTGTTGAGAAATGCAAATCATGATTTATTTTTACTGTGCTATGTGATGAGACTCGAACTTTAGAGGCAGTGAGACAAGTTTTGGACTCCATCCATATACTAGCTAAGCTAAGTTATTTTTAAAAAATTCACATAACTTATGTGGTTTGTTTTTAAATCATTACAAATATCTTAAAAAAAAAAAAAAAAAAGACCTACAAAGACAGAAACCGGTAATGATCCAGGCTGCAGGAGATACATTTTGGTCTGGTGAACAAGGGACAGTCTTCTGGGGGCTCTAGACTGTTGTTTAATGTACATGTATTTTACTCTTAGACACCAAAGACCTCATCTGGTATTTTGTATTCTGGCTGAGAAGAGAGTTGGCACAATTTAGAGTTGGCACAAATATAGTTGGCACTGTAAAAAGTGATTTTAGGGGACTGAGGAGGTTAGTTGACAATGCAGGCATACAAGTAATTTTTGAGATAGCATGAAAAGTTTTTTTCAGGTTACTTTTGGAGTATAGTATATAAATTTTATCCTGATCCATGGATAAATGCTTTATTCTGATGAAGCAAAAAGAGTGTGACTTTACTAATGTATTAAGATGTTCTCTGCTCAGTAAGAGGGACTAAGACAAACATGTTTAATGCCATTTTCTTTCTTTTTTACTCCAACACACTTGAATGGCTGTGTAAACTTGAGAGAAACTGGCAATGAAAACAATCATAGAATCACTTGGGTTGATCACCTGCTTCATTCTCCTCCTTATAGGAAGTCAATTTTAAATGGAAATACTTTAAACTTGCTGTCCTTTCATAATACTTTCCATATTGACCCACTTACCTTCACGGCTGTTTGCAAGACCATAAGCACTAATGAGACTACTCATTGAAAAGTGATTGAAGGTAGTATTCTTGCCTGAGCACAGCTGGAGAATTGTGTGATGTCAGAAGCAGAAGTAGGCATATGCTTGTGCTGCATAGGAGAATGTTGGGGCTTTGGTTACAAACTTTTCCTTCAGGATTCTCATTCCCACTTTCCATCAGTAAGGGCAAACTCTCATCTCTGAATTTTAGTCCAACACTGCCTGTGAGAACAATCCCTTGTTGTCAGAGTTCAAACAGTAGAAGCTATCAGACCACCCCTGACTTGGCCTAGGAGCCTCCTCAACAACACAGGCCTGTAGGCACATAGCTGGCAAATTCTGGTGCCTTGCCATTACTTGCTTATATGTGGATATGCCCACATTTTCCAAGAGGCAATACAGTCAGTATTGTTCCATGCTTAATATTGGCATTAAACAGTTGGTCTGTCTATGTAACTTTGCTGGAAACAAACTGCCATGTTATACCAGCTGCACCAGTGATTCTATTTTCCTAATGTCTTTTTCAAAGAAGACTTCCCTGTGAAGAAGTGGAAGTTGCAAAGAGATCTGTGAAATTTCCCACCTAAATGGTGTGATCGATATTGCTGGCCTTCTTCCAAATTTGTGAGTTCTTTGTAAGAATTAGGGAGCACTCCTAACAGTCAAGCTAGGATTCTAATGTGAGGCGAGGGAGAAGGCAGAGGTTCTTTTGGCTTATTCGTATAAAACCCTTAATCACGTTTTGGGCGCCTAAGTATTCTCATTAGGAGTGAACTAGAAATGCTTAAAATTATTAACAAGATCATTTTGTGCTTTCTAGTCACAGAGATCTCCTTTATTCTCTGGATATGCCAGTAATGAGCAGTTCCGACGCTGTGTGGGGCAGGAAGACCACTCAGCAGAGACTGTAGGCGCATTCAGTTAAGCAGTGAGTTGGCAGCTGGCTGGCGCACACTGCAAAATATGCTGTATTACTTTATCAAATCAACAATAAGTGTTCATGTTTGTTCTGGTCTGTGTGCAAGAGCTCACGTATGCCTGCATACCACACAACTCTGCCCAAGCAATTACATCCCATACTTCCCTTTTCTGTGTGGCTGCATTAAGAGTTACAACACTGCATAGCTATACAAAGAATAAGCCTATCAAAATACTTACAAATATACAGCATTTCCTTTCCCATTTATTATTGTTTTGAAGCAAGCTGCAGCATTTCTTCCTACTTCTTTTCTTCACTCTTAATTAATTGTCTTTATGGCATCTTCTGCCTTTACAGTTATGCCTTTGTTCTTTCCTATGCCTACATTCTGGCACTTGACTTTGAAATCTTCTCTCTCTTGTTGCTAGTTTAACAACTAATGGTGGAGAGTTAGAAAGGCTTCTCTAATAAAAAGAAGCAGAAAAAAGAGACCTATGGAGAGAGGCAGAACTACCTGATGAGCCTGGTACATTTATAAAGTAATTAATAGAGTGCCTAAAGGTCAGTCCTCATGATTACTGTCATAGGGTCTTGGAAAACAGGGCCAGAAATACAGCATTTAGCAGTTCTGGTGACAGTCTAATTTTAAAAACAGACTAGAATTTGCTTAGCTCCATCTCTTTGTCCTTACAGTACCACTGTATGTTTTTTGTGCTCTTTTTAGAAGTCAGTTGACATGTCAGTTCTGTCCTTGACCACCTTCCTGTTCTAGCACCAAAGAGAGGTCTTCTCTCAGCAGTTATCGTTGTTAGCAATATGACTTTTCAAATTTGCTTGCTACTCTGTGGGAATGTTCTGTAACCCTATAATTATCCCTGTTTACGTGATGGAAGTCTTTTTGCATGTCCTATTTAGCATTTGCTAACTGTTGTTTGTGCTTGCCTCTCCCTGCTTACAATGGACTTTGGACTTTTTTTTCTGTATGATTGGGACTTTAGTTTTAACTCTTGAGTAGTTGGGCTGAACTACTTAGCAAGTACTGAATGTGATAGTTGAACAACTGTTCCTTTGCAAGAGTCCAGTTTGAACACATCAACTGAAATTGACCATGAAATTACAGGCAAGATTGAAATCTCATGCTAATTCAGTGTGATAGGAAACCATACCATGCAAAACTTTGCTTTTCTACATATCTGTGCAGATGTTAGATTGGTTGACTGCTCTTTGCCCTACTCATGCCTGTTGTTACAGCAGTACTGGATGCAACTTCAGTATTGCTGAGGTGGCTGCACAGTGCATATTCTTCCCTGCCAACTGATATGGGGTGTTTTTAACACCAAGCTGGTGACTTGGGAGGGGAAGATGATAAAAGAGAAAATTACATCTTGCTGAAGTATAGTGTATATCTTAGAAGAACGCTGCTGAGGCGAGGTCATAATAGAACCCTTCAGATCTGCGTGGGCCCAAACATGGCAATTCATCTTAAATATATTCTGTAGCATATTGTAAGCTATTGTGATTAATTAACATTGAAAGGAACGGAAATACAGTTGCTAAAAATGAGTAGGCAATTCACCTAGGGAATAATCAAAGTGATATTTCTCCTTTTGTATTTGGCCACCAAGAAGAATTGATGTGGGTGTGAATTGCCTAAAATGTGCCTGCAAAACTAAAAAGTCAGCAGGAAACCTCAGATGTAGCTGAAGTGCGGTTTGGGCTGTACTGGTTCCATCTAGTAGCTGTGGCCACTCTACATCTGTTGCTTTCTTTTCTGGGCTGTTAGTCTATGTCTACCTGAGATGACTGTAGTGATTACTGATTTCCTGGGACATAGTTTTCACCTTGGACTGACAAGATTTGGGGAGATTTCAGTGGCAAGGAGGTGGGGCTAGTTGGTGCTCTGTCAGTGATGTTCATCCACGCTGATATTAAAACAGTGTTCTTGGCTGGAACAAGTTTTATCTAAATATTTAAAAAGCACATACCCATTTCAGAGTACTTTCCCATGCTGCTGCAAAGTGTTTTATGAACATGCTAGATACAGTGGTAGTTAAAAAGATACATTTCTTAAAAGTAAAGGAAGTTCCTCAGGTTCTTTCTGAAACAGCATGGGAAAACATTTTGGGGTGTCTTTTGCACCCTTCAGCCACTTTCAGTATTTGTTTCAGAAAATGTATGTTCAAAGGTAGTTCAGCTTCCTCCTGTAGACATGGCTCTGAAGTGAACATGCTTGTCTCCAAACGAGATGGTGCCATGACTTGGTACTGAAAGCAGTCACAGGCAGTAAACATTCCTCCTCTGAGATATGTATTCATAGCAAGCAGTCAAAATAAAGCGACACAAACAGAGAACAAATGAATCAGCACCTTACTGCCTTTAGAATGGGATTCTCCTTCCTTAGCATTCTTACTACTTTTCCATGCAAATAGGTGACAAATGTAAGAGGAAGTTAACTCCTATTTTTTTTTTTTTGTCTTTAAAGACAGACTAAATGACACTTTAAAGTTTATATATGAGGATAAGTATTCTGTTTATCTTAAAAAGGCCACCCATGTAGGTTCTCTAACTTGAGACTTTTCTTCTGTTCCTAAAGAACCATTAACTGAAATCTTTTTGAAGGTATTGGATTAGCTGGGAAATAAAAAAAAACGCTTCTTGTAGTAACATGTCGAGTGATTCTTAATTACAAAGCAGACAGAAAAACAAAGCAAAAAAAATTGCAAATGAATGACCAGAGTTCTGATGTTCGGTTAATATTGAATTGCCTTAAATTGCAGCAGAACATTTATGAAAATGCTTTCGTATGGTAATATAATACACTTACAGTATTTTCTGTACTTTATTTCAAAAATTACGTTCAGGACTTTCCCACTGTGTTACTTTCATATCAAATATCAGATGTGAGTGTAATCTTGTGTCCCTATTTCTCATTTAAGTTAACGTGCTTCTTTCGTGTGCTAGCAAATGGAAAATGTTCAGATATATTCTGTTGAGTACAGTGCTGGGAGACTGCAAATGTGATTTGGTTCAGCAGTGGTATTGCTGTTACTTGTTACTGTGACAACAGAACTGTAGTGCTCTCTGACTAGTAGTAAATCTCCTAATTTAAAATATTTAGAAATTGGTTACCCTCTTGGGTTCTTTGCTAGTTTTATCGAGTGTCCAGGTGAATGTTTTCTCTGTGTGCATCTATTTCCCAATTGAATGCCACAGTAACAAGATGTGATTGTGCATCTATATGAGACTTTTCATCCCACTGAGTTGCAAATGAAATCTTTAAGCTATAATGTCAACCACTGGTGTGTATGTGTAGGACAGTATACTTCAAAATTTGTGAAGGGCAGCACTGTGGTAATTTCACAGATGGCAAAGGAAGCAGTAGGTAGTAAAGAACAGTGCACATTGGAGTGCAGGTATATGTAGCACAATTAAGTGAACTGGAGATCGCACAGATGATGGGGGCTAACAAAAGGACAAAGACTGGTGAAGGGATAAACCAGAATTTCACAAGACTATGGCCTAAAGCTCTCCTTCTGCAACAAGATGGCCCATAACTTTAGAGTTCCAAAGTACAATGGTTAACTAGTCAGACTGTTTTAGGATGGAAAGAGCTTCTCATGATCCTTCTTGAAAGAGATAATGTCAGTGATTAATCATCTTCTTTCTGATTTATGAAACATCTAAGATCTAAAGATAGAACTTCAGAGACAGGGAAGTCACTCAGGAAGGGTAAAGTGCTATGTAGTTCATATGTGCCTCAGACTTTGTCCTACTAGTGTGTATATAGTACGACAAACTTCTTTGGCACAAAACATAGTTATAAAATTTAGTAGCACAGCTTTCTGGGAAAATGGGAATTTCTTAAACTGTCTCTGTTTTTATTTGATACTGTAATCATACCCTTTGAATGAAGGAGACATTTACCTCGAAATAGGCAAAAGATTATTGACATTATTGAAGACTGTCTCGGGTGTCCAACAGCACATATGAGCCCCATGGATAGATAAGGAACCATTAAATTCAGCTCTTCAACCTGAAGAAAGTGATTCTAGGTGAACTGGTGACTCGATTTAAGCCAAAAGAAGTACTTTTCATCCAGTGTATACTAGTGTGATTTGTCTAGATAGGAAATGTAAGACATACTAGACATGGAGCTTTAAGAAGAAAAGTTTTTCAGCCTGGTCTGAAAGCCAAAGCAGGGTCCAGTTAAACAGTGTGGATACATTGCTGTAGTTTTGGTCAAAATTCAGAAAAAGTAAAGAGAAAGAGATCACAGATAATTTTCCTTAAGCCATTGGAACTTTTTTTTCTTTTTCATTAAAGACTCAATTGTTTAACATTTGTGAACTTGGTAACTAATGAGGCTGAATTAACTACTGGTAAAGTAAAATGTTCTCTAAGCCTGCATCCATTCCTCACAGACTGCATTATAGCAATCAAGAACACATTTGAAGACTCTGAACTTCAGAGATGTTTTAACTTCAATGAACAAACTATTGTTTAGTGTGGCCATTTCTCCATATGTGCAATGCATTAGGAAGAGTGGGTTATAGAAGGACTGCTTTTGAACTCTGCCTCAAATAGTTTCCTGCCGCTCCATTTAAAGCAATTTGGAATATAAAATAAGGTGATCAAATGCAATTTCCACTTAAGTCACTGGGAATTTTTGCTTGAAGAAGAACAGCAGGGTTTCATACACAGGGATTCACAGTAGTTATTTATTTTAGTGAGAATTTATTTTAATTCTAAGTGCAATTGAAAAAAAAAAAAAAAAAGGAAGAAAAAAAAAGGGAAGAAATTAAGTTGGGATAGAGGACTAATATGAAGGTTCCTGTGTTTGCATAAGAATTATCCTAGTTATTTTTTAACATTTTCCCCTCTTGTAACACCTGTGTTGTGATAATCTAAAACAATGTTGCATTTTAAAGTTAGCTCTCTTAATTTTTTTTCTTCCTCCATTACTCACATTTCTTTTCCGGTTTTTATTATCCTGTCCCAATGGGGATTTTCTTTTATCTTTGTTATAATATAATTGTTAGTGTGCATACATGAAAATATCACTGACCTTATACTGACTTGTGAGTCACAGGATTAATGACTCTCAAATCAACCTTCTGAATACAGTGGAAAATTTTCCCTTAACCACTCTTCAGGTGAAGAAATGTTGAAAATCCTACTCAGTATTTTTTCCTCCTTTACTATACTGCATAAGTATCCTGTTTTTCTCAAGTTGGATATTTTGTTTAGTAATCTATAGTTAAACAGATATTCTGACAATATAGTAACAATATAGTTGTGTGTTGCATTTTGTTTTTAAAATGTAGACATTCTGTGCATTTTCATGACATAGCTCTGTATGTGAAGTTATTTAGAACTGTTTTCTTAAGGTCAGTCTCTGGACTCATGAATATCTTCACTTATGTGAACAGTTTCATTGGAATATATTAAAAAATCCAGAGCTGGTGATTCTATTGGTCATACTGCTGGGAATATTACAAACACGAGGGACGTGATCTTGCAGTTACAGGCACAAAATAGATAAACATGTATTTAAGCAATGGAAGAGCAAGGAGGCTATGACTTCCATTTGTAATCCAGCCAGCAAATGCCAAAGCCAGCATTAGGACTTTTGCAGAGGCCTTTAGGGCAAATCAGACAAGTAGAAATTTTCAGAAATAATTCCTACTTTTAGAAGTTCTGCTTTCTCTGAACTTCATGGGAACTAAATGCTTCATCCCAGCACGTCATTGGTTTCAGGCACTGCGTGCATGGACACCCGAAAGTCACTTGGGTGAATTTCTTGCTTTGAACTCTGTGTCTGTGAAACCTTTCGACGTAACAAGTAAAGGTTATGAAAAGTGAGAGGTATTGTGGGATATATTTATTTTGCAGTGGCATTTGCTGCAGAGAAAGAGAAAATAAGAAATAAAGGGATGCAAATAGCAAGAGGCTGCCTGGACTCAGTAGAAGAGGGAACAAAACAGTATAAACAGTTTTCAGATGGAACAACACTCAACCTATTTAACACCCATTTTCCAGGTGCATTATGCAGCCTATAGACAGACTTTCAATAGCACTGTACCTAGTGCTTGGGACGATGTATACATATAAACTGTCATTTACACATTATTTGATTTTTATCCTTTCTTTAGGTTGTTTTCAGTAGCATAGGGCTTTCATTATTTGCTGAAAGCCAGACTTCTTGTGAGTCAGACTTGCTGAGAACATGGGGGTAGACCAAGGAAGTGTATCCCATAGCAACAGAAAGCAAGTTAGGGTTCTTCAAAACTTCCCTATTCATGTTTCTCTCATTGTTAATAGGGCTTTTACAGAGAAATTGGCTCACACTTCATTTGGAGTGCTTTAGACCCAAATTTTAGTCAGTTTTAATGAGACAATTCTATGAATTTCATTTGATGCCATGCAGTTACTGAAAATCATGTACTGGGATACAGTTACTGTTTCACTTCTAGCATATGATAACATGCACAAGACAATTAAAAGCAGGCATCGTATGGATTCTCAGTCTTACCTCCTGAGACATTGCATGTTTTTCTGTAACAAGTCCTTCCTGCTGGACTTCCCATGGTTGTCACTGTTACTGTCACTCTTTCTTCCCACAGCCTCCCCTCTCCTTCTTGTCTGAGATCTCACAAATGCAAGAGGTCTCAACAGCAAAGGTTAGGGGACCTGGTTTGCCCTGGTGCCCATCTCCCAGAGTGTAGCCCAAGACAGATCAGTTTTACTGTAGTCTATATATTTTCCCATGCAAGGCAGCAGTTAGCACCCTGTGCTTTTCAGTCTGTCTGGACTTTTGATGACACGTTTTACCACACTGATAATGGGTGACAAACCCTAACCCAGTGACCCCTCTTCATATTTATTGCACCCTGAACTCAACCTCTTAGGTACATGTTTAATGAAAAAAAAACACCATAGGTAAAAGGTAATGGCTTCCTCTGTTGTCCCTTCACTATAATAAATCATATGACAAAATCACTAAAGGCTAAGTGGCCCAAGTAGCACAGATAGGAAAGGGAGAAATTGGAGAGGAAAATATTTGCCGTAAATCATAGAATCACAGAATGGCTTGGGTTGAAAGGGAAGCCCATCCCATTCCAGCCCCCAGCCATGGGCGGGGCTGCTCCCCACCTGCTCAGTCTGCCCAGGACTCCATCCAACCTGGCTCCAGGGATGGGATACCCACAGCTTCTCTGGGCAGCCTGTGCCAGTGCCTCACTGCCCCCCAAGTGAAGAATTCCCCCTAACGTCTAATCTAAGTCTCCCCTCATTTATTTTAAAGCCACTCCCCTTGTCCTATCACTCTCACACCATATTAAAAAGTCAGTCTCTGTCCTACTTGTAAGCTCCCTTCAGGTACTGGAAGTCTGCAGTAAGGTGTCCCTGAAGCCTTCTCATTTCCAAACTTAACAAGCCCAGTTCCCTCAACCTTTCTTCATAACAGAGGTGCTCCAGACCTTTGACCATCCTTGTGGCCCTCCTCTAGTCCTACTCCCTCCTCCTCCCTTTAAACGGAGGTAAAAAGACTATTTTGGGTGCCTTTTCTTGTTAGTGGCATAATTCACTACAGTATATAACTGTTCTGAATGAGACTGTAGAATTTTAAACTTTCAAAAGCAATCTCAGTGAGCTAAAGAAAAACAAGGGTCTCTAACTGTGTCATTTAAATGAAGTGTGTTGCATATTCCAACTTCAGACCTTTCTTTAAGTGTCTTTTCTGGATTGTTGATTCAGTGAATACTTCATTTATTTTTTGGCAGGTTTCCTGAAAGTAAAGCCAAGGAACATCATCTGAATAAATAATTGTGGTTTATTTTGAAAATATCTTGTAGAAGCTCAAATGGTCAAGTATTTTGTTTTTTAACTGAAGGACTCCCATCATCTTGGATTGTTACCACCCACCTTCTGCCACTTGAAAATTTGGCTGTTTTGCTCTGTTACCTGATCAGATTTTTGCAGTTCTTGCAAGGATTTATAACTAATTTTTGCTGCTTCTAGTTTATGATGTCTATCTTAAAAGTTGTAAGACTAACATTACTAATAGTAATATCTTTGTGGTTCACTGAGGGATATGGCTGATATGCTCACAGGCATTGTATTTGTGGCAAATACACAAAAGATTTACGTGGAATAACTTTTTAAACATAATAGACAAAGAAAGGACCCATGCTCCTACACTTTCTGGTATTTTTTTTTTCTAGTAGTTTTGTGTAAAAGTATCCTCAGAATCTCAGATCTGGGTAAGTTTTGAGTCAAATACTGATGCGTAACTATATTTTACCAAACCTTTGGAAGAATATTAAAAAAAAAAAAGGCAAATGTTTCCTTTGAAATAATCTTTGTTTTCCAAGAGAAAAGAAAGAGGGAAAAAAGAGAGAAAAAGGAGAGAGAAAAAAAAAAAAAGAGAGAAAGGGAAAGAGAAAAGGAAAGAGGGAGGAAAAAAGAGAAAGGGAAAGAGAAAGAGAAAAAAGAGAAAGGGAAAGAGAAAAGGAAAGAGGCTTCAGCTACAAGGTCGATTTTTTTTTGTTGTTTGTTTGTTTTAATTGGAGGATAATTTTCATTAAAAAGAAATAAGTAGCCCTCTTGGTTTATGCTTGACTAAAAGATTATGTAAGTGTATTTCTAAAGGCAATAATGAAAGATAATTAATTAAGCTGCTAACACACGGTGTGGATTTTACCAAACCGTTGCTATATGTAATGCATCAGCCATCCCTGGGACTGTGTATGGGCTGGGGGAGAGGTTTTGCACAGTATCTCTTGACAGTACTGGGACAAAGAGTTGGAACCCGTGAGCTGAGGAGACATGCAGTATTCTTGCTGTAATCTTGCCCTGATCTTGCCATAAACTACGGACTGTACTAAGATTTCTTGACAGAGCTACTTTTTGAAAAAGGGAGAGTCTGCAGAGTTACTATCTCACCATAAATGTCCTTCCTTCACTTCTGTTTCTGTGGATGGTCTTGGCAGAAAATTCACACCATAAGAGAAAGTAATAAAGAGAAAGCAATTCCTTGAGTCTTTTTTTGTTTGTTTGTTTTTCCCTCTCCCATCTCTAGCTTTTTTCTTCCTTTCTTTCAAAGGGAGCTATAAAATGTGAAACTAAATCTGTATGCTTTCAGAGATTCTTTAAGGAAATCAGACTTTAAAGTTCTGGTGAGTTCTGCCTTGGCTTAGCATGAAATGCAGCTTTGCCTACTTCATGCATCACAGGTCTGTTTGCTTATCGGGAAAAATGTCTCTACCTGAAAAACCTCCCTGTCATCTTCATAAAGAGAAGCAATGACACAATCTCTTATTGCTAAGCTCACTGGGTGAGACCAGCTGGCCTGACCTTGGGAGTCAAAGGAGCTGAACTCCAGGTCTTTGACCCCTGACAGGCTGTTTTGCAGAAGTATGTCTGTGCTGGACATTCTCTCAGACAAAATGAACTTGCTTAGTGTTTCCTTCAGCTTTTAAGTGGAAGTGGTGCGAAGCAGCTTCTCTAAGCTCATACAGTGCTACTCAGAGATGTTTTGTTACAACGCATGCTGCTTGAACTTCCCCTCCCCACCTCTGCCAAGAAGCACTGCAAGTTGGATACAAACAAATGCAGGCAGAAGCTGGGTGGGGAAATGTGCAGTAGGTTGTACTGCCTTAGCTGTCAGGGTGCTGAAATGTGGGTCTGTTAGTCCTGGGCTCTGGTTCCAGGTCAAGGAGAGATTTCCAATGTGATCTCAAAGTACTGAGTCTGTGCCACTCAAATAGACACCATCCTTGCTGGAGTTGCTGTTGTTTTTGTTTTGTCATCATTATTGTCATTTTAATACAAGCTTAGGCTGTATCTGAATGTAAAGGAATTTGAGTGAATAAAGAATATTTTGGAGGCTGGAGGTGGGTTACATTTTCAGAGTTGGGAAACTGAATCTTATTTCCTGGAAGGCAGGGGGAGGGTGGCAACAACAATCAATGTGTTAAACCATTAGTCACCAACTGCTGGAGGACAAATATTGACAGGTGCAAAGGTTTGGTGGTCTTGTTTTTCTGTGTTAATATCAGCAATCTGTCCCACATAGCTTGCCTGTACTTTCAGTAGTTCTGTCCATGGGAAACATGATTATTGTGGTTTAACAGGGAGAAAAATGGTTAGACGTGGGTAACACACCTTCCAGTGAACCTACATTACCCAGTATCTGATTATACAGAGTTTTGCCTTGCAACACACATCATAAACACTCTGGTTCTAAAATCAGCAGCTTGTATCCCTGCATCACGTTTCCTCCTGAGGACAGTCTCACAAGTTCACATCTAATCAGTTGATTGTGGTTTTCTGATCTCCATCTTTGCTTTAAAAACATCATATGCTCTGAGGGACATCCCCCAGGAAGAATGCTGTGGATATGTTGTTCACATGCTAGGAATAGAATCACTGTGGGAACTGAAGCACCCTGCTGTGAGATCTGTGAAATCAATGGTCAGTGGGCTCTAAACAGGGATCTGCAAGCAGAGGACTAGACAGTAGTCTCAAAAATTGTGTCTACATATATATAAAAACAAAATTTGAAAACATTCCACTGTTGGCTAAGCTCCATCAGCTTACAGCACTGAGTCATTGTATTAAATGAGTTACTGGGTTCTGTGGGCACTGTTACATCCTAGTTGATGGGACTTGCTCTGAACAAGTCTGGAAGTCCTGGTGTTGGAGGTCTCTGCATAGGAAACAGGTGAAGCCAAGGAAAGATGTGTAATTTTGGTCCACTGCACTGTATATCTTCAGCCAAACTGCATATTTGTTGTCCCTTCTGCCCCTATCATTCCAAAGTGGAGTATCCCCTGTAAGTATATTGTGCTGTCACTTCTTTTCGGAAAATCATAAATCCCTCTCTGTATAAATCTGTTTTTACCAGACTCCGCAACATTGCTTGAATCTTACCTTCTAAGAACAGTACTGCTGCAACACATGTATATACGTATTTGTACACAGGTAGATAGCTGCAGAATAAGGAGGAGCAGCATTGATTAAGACTGAAATTGACAGCAGATAAAATCACAGTTCTGTGCCCAGCTGAACTGTTAAAAATATGTCTGGCAAGTTTCAGTCTCTTTTGGTGTCAGTCTCTTCTGGAAGCCACACTGCATGGGTTTAGCTGGGCAAATAGCAGATTGGTGCCTCCATCTTCCTGGGCTGAGACTTAGAAATCCACGAGGTGGACAGATTTTTGGTTGCTTTTTCTTTGATTCTACACATTTGTTATAGATGGCTTAGCTAACTGTTTCAGGTACTCCCTCCAGGATTGTTATATGTAACTCCTTTGTTATACATGACTCCTTAAAATCTAAGGAGACTTAGGGTTTCAGCTAAGCTTTTCGAAATTATCTAAAACTACCATACTCAGATACAGCCCCAGTGACATTAATTGGTCTTCTCCTCTGAGTAATGTTGGATTTAGTTTGCTCTTGTGCAGGCTGCATGTTAGATTCTCATTAGTAGAAAAACTCAATAATGGAAGCCTCCATTCTTCAGAAGGCCTCCTGTGCTTTGCTGGATTTCGATCCATAAAGTTAATTCACTCCATTTAATTTCTTTTGCCAAAAAAAGTCTTCTTCAATCAGCTATGTTATATCATCAATTATCTATCAGCTCTACAATAAATGTGTACTTAGGGGTCATGATCTGCCTCTTGGAACAGTACAATGACTCTTACACTCACGGCCTTCCCTTGTGAAAGTATCCTTCTTAATGCAAAAGAAAACTTTGCCTGAAGAGGAACTGAACAAACTGAGTGAAGAATCAGGTTTTGGCTGTGGGATGATTTATGTGCATTAGATTTTATGTATGTGTCCATGCAAGTTGTATCATTGGAATTGAGGACATTGTCTCAAGCACTTGCTAATCATAAAGAGCTGAAAACATGCTCCCCTCAATGTCGTTACGCTAGTAGGCAATTAGATATATGTCTGTCATCCGTGAGTATGCTTAGAAATACTTTTAGTATGACACAACTGTCTGGAGTTGGGATGCTGAGAATCAACTGTTTCCAGTACATCATCAAGTGTATTTTCTTTGTCATGTCAAGTTTTAATCTGGTGCTATAGACACATGTAGGAGATACGCTGTTCATGGATGTGCAAGTCAGTTGTTGAAGTGGCTGTTTCCAAGATCAGATTCTTTTCAGAATTCTTTGCCTGAAATTTACATCTGGAAACTAATATCTTGGTGACTGATTCTTTCTAAGGTGTTTTCTTTTTTTCTGTGTGTGTATGTGTGATATGTTAATCATATTCTATTTCTGATCATTAACCTTGACATTGTTATGAGGCATGTTTTGTAGAGTGGAAGGTTGTACAAGTCTGAGGGTATTTGGTTACAAGTTCTGGCAAGGTGGCTAAGAGGCTTTGCTTTCTTAGCAGGCGTTGGGGTTAGTGTGGTTTATTATTTTCTTATTGTGCAGTGGATTGAAGCTTATCATTTCCAATGGGTTAAAAGACCCATTTGGAGCACCTGAAATATGTGATTACGTGTCAGAACTATGCCCTTTTTAGTTATTTTAAATAATTCCAAACCACCAGTTTAGTTCCAAACCATCAGGCTCCTCTTCTTGGGATTATCCTAATTAGAGTTTACTGTTTATTACATTGCGTAAACGCATTGCACCACATAACTCCCACAGTGTTTTAAATTGTAGAATTTGTAATGCTATTCTGTCAGAAAAAAATCACAGACAACATTTCTGGAGAGATGAGATAGGGTTGGAGACTCACTGCAACAGCAATAGGGCAGTAAACTTGTTGACTGCTATTTTCCTTCTGAAGAGAAGCTAGGAATATTTGTCTAGTTTATCCATAAGCTGAAGGGAGATGTGGTCTTGAGGATGAAATCCCAGACTTGCTAACAAAATTCCTACTCGGTGTAAGATTTTTTCTCCCATGCTACTTATTTTGCTATAGATAACTTCTATACAGTTACACACAACTTCCTGCAAAAGATATATGCCTTTCTATGGAAATTTTAAAGATACAGGGCAGTATAAAGATGAAAGCTGCGGGAAAGAAGAAATCTAGCATGCGGATAAGTATTGTATTTCTAAAGCACAGACCACCAGCTTTGAAACTACTTTGTTATCCAAGCCACATTCTCCCAGTGAAGTTGTGCTGTACAAAGGCTTTTAAAGGAAAGGTCTGTGCAGCCTCAGCCAACTTCATAGTTTTAGAACTGACACTTGTGTCTGAGTGCTTTGCGAATGAAAGAAAGCAGAAAACAAAGTCTCAAACATTTTGTGCACCTGGTACATTATGGTTAGTTTTGCCCTTTTCCCTGCGCTTTCAGTTGAGCAACTGCTTTCCTGGGAAGTTTGGGGATTTTTCAAAATGTGAAATCATGTGTTGCTATTTATAACTGCTTTGGGTTGTGAAAGCAGACGATTTATTGCGGAGAACAGAAGCTGATGTAAACTGTTTGCAGATGATTCGGTTGGGTAGAGGGATAGTGGAAATGTCCTTCTTTCTACTGCAACATGTAGATTTTCAGACCTGCAGAGAACACAGAGCATTGTGAAAGGAAACAGTAAGAGCACATATTCTCTTAGAAGTTACAGCATCTGTATGTGGCTATTGTGTGTACATGGGTCAGATATTAACAGCTAGGAGAACACAGATCTGCTCAGCTGTGGTTTGCCTGTTTGGCTCTGTCCAGCTGGTAGAGGCAGTGGGTGATCTTCTGAGGTCCGTTTCTGCCCTTATTTCTGTAATTCCAAAAGCTACATGCAAACAACACCTGTTAAACTTAAAAAGCCATCAGGTGAAAGACAGTGGCTGTGATAAAACCATTCATAGCTCAAATGCTTGTCAAATACCACAGCAAAATAAAATAAATGGTGTAGAGCTATGTTCTTGGAAATAAAACCTCAGTCTCACATTTTTTTTTTTCCTGTATTTGTGAAAGATGATGGAATAAATGTGAAAATGGATGCACTTACATAAAAGAAGGAAAATAAAAAGATACTTCTGTGAAATACTGCTGTTTTGTCAGTTTAGCTAATTACCACACCAATATAAACATGAACCTTAAATCAGCACTGCTAATTCCTTCATTGCTTGGGTACTCAAGCTCTACAAAATCAGCATATCACAGGACATTTATTACCTATTATTTCTTATGTATCATTGTGGAAAGCAGCAGTCACATTGAACTAAAATGTAAGTAGAAGAATTGGCTACAATAATGTCCATACAAAGTAATGGTGTATGACATAGCAAGTAATTCTAGCCATTTGAGAAACTTCATGAGTCAATAAACATTAAGATGACAAGCACCCAGCGGTGTGCTCCATGTTGTATCTTATAAAAAATGAATACAGCAAATGTATCTGCAAAACAGGGTGCCTTATATTATACAGCATACCTCTAACACTGAAAAGGGCTGGGCTGGACTAGTACCTGCATAGAAAATCCACAAATGCTCCTGTATATAGGAATATTTGACAAATCTGAATTAAGCTCCAAAGTGTAGTAAATGGTATTTATCCCCCTGTATGGATGCTCTTATTCAGAATGAAAGTAGCTTAAATATCATTTCTTCCCATAGGACTCGATTCAAACAAGGATTTAGGAGTGTATATCTGGAGTTATTTCAAGACCTGTGTCTCAAGTGTAAGGAGCATTACCTGCTAGACAGGGATATCTTTCACTTGACAAGTAGGACTGAAAATATTTGGACTCCTTTCAATTTATTTTACAAGTGTTAGTGCTTGCCCTGGCTAAATTCCAAGCAGCAGTAAAAGTGGATTTAAGGAAGAGAGTTGGAAGACATGAGGGATGTCCTCTTGTGAAGACTCTAGATACTCTGAATTCAATTATCTGCTTAAACATATTTTTTCTTTGTCACCTTGGCTCGTCAAGAGTTTCTATCTCCTTTCTTTGAATTTAGTAAAAGAGAAGGATTGGTGGCTGGAGGATGGGGAATAATTGTACTTTTCAGAGGGCAATCCTATGAAGGCATCTTCAAGATTGTCAGGTGTTCAGGGGTACTGTTGGGGAAAAATAGGGACCCAAGAGGGCTGAGAGGCTGAGCTGTGTGAAAGATGTTGCACAGAGATTATAGTGGAATTGGAAAGAAAAAAACATGATTAATGGAGCAGTGTGTCTAGACAAGCATATGGACTACTTAGGGATGGAGAGAAAAAGTCTGCAGAGGAAAAGAGACTAAAGAAGTTGATAGGTGGCTGGCTGCTCAAGGTCCTAAATGATATTACAGTTATTCCAGCAGGAATTCTCAATCTCTCTCTCCATGTTTTGCAGCTCTGGAACTGATTTACAGATTAAAGTATTTGTTGACTCAGTGTATCTGGCACTGAATTTGTAAATCCATCCTTTCTGTTTCAGCCAGGCATGATTGGGGGAAAAACCTCTATACGTAAAAGAAGTTACGTGAATAAGTCTTTCTTGAAATAAGGTCAGTGTTATCCGCGTGTGATTTAAGCTGTTGGAAGAAACAAAGAACCTCCATCAACCTTCTGCTATTAGCAACTCTGGGTACAGGTGTGTTTTGTTATAAGTCTCAGCTAATAGAGTCATTACAGTTAGCTCAGTTTTCACAAGAACCACACTACGTTTTCATAGAAATGTGTACCTGCATCAAATTCACCTAGAGGTAAAAGAAATTTTAACTTATTACTGAAAAACTTTTGTGTTTTGCCCAAAGCTCTGTTTTCATAGTCAACATTTACTAAAAGTTATTTTAGGATTCATATTCTGCTTGGTCTTTTTCACTGCAAATCTTTTTTGTGACAAGCTTTTCTTGTGACACTAGAATGCAGCTTATAGATTTTTTGTTTAGTTTCCTGTTCTTCTGTGTTCTTCTTTGGACTTCCTATTTCAATATATGATACAACTGATCTGAACTGCTGTCGCCAGCTATCTTTCCTATCCAAATTTTAAATGTGAAAAAAAAATAAATAATGGTTGGTACTGGTACAACTCAGTAGATGGCCATAGAACAGCGAAATGCTGTTTTGTATTTTATTTTATTTTGCTGTAGAAAATGACAGTATCCTTTGAAAAATGAACATGTAGAGTTTTCTGATTGTTACAATTATCCTGGACCAAATAATAGGTAATCTCTTTAGAAATGTTTGTTATCAGTTTCACTGCGGTATTATACTTCTACTTATCTGTCAATATTGGTTAACATTCTGCACTGTGTCTGTCTAAGCCTGTGAAGGCACATATTTTTACATTGGAAGACCTACATTATTTTATTTTCAGCTTCATTACTTATTTGTAACTACTCAGCAAAAATTAAACAGCATAGGTAAGAAAAATTATCTTTCTCATATATATATTGTTTTTTTTTTCATTTCTATGCATTGTATTAAATCTATGCTATATGATTTTTACAAACATAAAGCCAGCTTCAAAAACATAGGACTTTTAGTTTGTGTAAAGCTCACAATATGCTATCATATCATCATGAAAATTCTCTCTACCACATAGCCCCTGTGGTTTAGCACAGGGCCAAAAATAAAATCTGCAGTTATTAGGGCAATTCTTAGCTTTGCGTGCTCAGTGTTAGTCTTGGGATATGGGAGAAAAATCCCAGTCCAAATTGATGATGATCCCAGCTATCTTTGCCTGCAGAGGCTATGGCAAAAGCTGAGGATAGGGAAGGAGCAGGTGCACGAAGAGTACACTTCCCATCATCCAAAATAATGTTGAGCAACTCACAAAAGCAAAATCACAGGTAGTATATGGGAATCCCAGAGCCTGCCTAAATGTTCCTATTACAAAGCATTTATGTCATGCACATCTGAAAGACTTGTGTACAGATTGCTGCCAGTTGTGAGAGTAGAATGAGGCCAGCTACCATGTGTGCTGGAGGTCTGTGCTGTAGCACCTCAAGGCAGAGGATGCCCCCTCACTGCTCCCCAAAGGTATCACAGTGAATGCTTGATCTGCACTAGCCTCAGCAGACACTTAAAATAGAATCATGGAATCATTAAGGTTGAAAAAGACCGCTGACATCATCTAGTCCAACTGTGAACTCATAATGCCCACTAAACCATGTCCCCCAGTGCCATGTCTATCCTTTTCTTGAAAACTTTCAGGGATTGTGACTCCACCACATCCCTGGGCAGCCTGTTCCAATGCATCACCACTGTTTCTGAGCAGAAATTTTTCCTGGTAAGCAACCTGAACCTCCCCTGGAACAACTTAAAACCATTACCTCTCATCCTACTGCTGTTATCTGGGAGAAGAGACCAACCTCCACCTCACCCCAACCTCCTTTCAGGGAACTGTGGAAAGTGATAAAGTCTCCCCTGAGCCTCCTCTTCTTCTGACTAAACAATCCCAGTTCCATCAGTCTCTCAGCTGTTCTACCAACATTTTTCTCTGCAGGGCCCTGCCTCCAGGTTCTGATGCAGGGCAGTCAATGGTGAGACTTGCATATCCTAACTGTATTTAGACTGATTTGTCAGAAAAGAAACCGAGTCTGATCTCCAAATTTGACCTCACATCTAAACAATACATCATACTGAAGCCATTAGCTCTTTAGCACTAAACTTAGCAATGAAGAATTCCCTAGATGATTTTTTGCATTCCAGGGCTGCTACTATGCAAGTTGCATGATGATGTGAGGAAGATTCAAGATGCTGAACACACACATACGTATATAAAAATTATGTTACTCCTCAAACTGCTTGGTGAGCTAACATTCAGCTTCAACATCCCTAATTAGGTCTTGAAAAATTCTGTGGTTTCACAGATGTTACTGCAGAGGTAACCACACTGGCAAGCAAGGAGGAAATAGTAACTGCACCTTTCTTAACAATACAAATGTCTTAATCCTTCTAGTGTTAGGATTGGGTCTGATGTTTCATATTAAATGTTTTCATCCATTTAAAGGTGTTACTATTTTTTTTTTCTGAAAAGATTCTCAGAAAAAGCTGGACATTTCATATAGGCTCAATTTATTTTTCTCCCCATAGCCAAATCCTACCATACTCTTAGTTTCAGCTGAGATGGAATTGTTTTCCATCCAGTGTCTGGTATGATACTATGTTCTGGCTCTAGTTGATAACACACCAACGTTTATAGTTGCTGCTAAGCAGTGTTGTACAGAGCCAAGGTTATTCACAGCAAAGGGCCCAAGCAGTTGGGAGGGAACATAATTAGGACAACTGACTTAAACTGCCCAGGGGATATTCCATACCATATGACATCATGCAGAAGGAGTTCTGAAGGGGTGAGAGTTCATCTCTCTCTTCCGCTGCTCAGGGACTAGCTGGACATTGGTCTGTGGGTGGCAAGCAATTGCTTGCGCATCACTTGCTATATACATTCATATCTATGTATATATGGATATAGTCATAACTATTATCCTTTTCATTTTCTCTTTCTTAGTAAATAGCTTTATCTCAAAGTTCTACTTCTTTCTTTTTTCCTGATTCTCTCCCCCCATTCCACTGGGAATGTGATGAGTGAGCAAATGACTGTGTAGTGCTGGGCCATGTGCTGGGTTAAACCACAACACATAGCAGAAGATGAGTCCTTAAGTAGCTGAAGGACACCAGATCATGGGTACTTTAGAATGATCAGAGTTCAGACCCCACTGATATAACTCAGAGCAAAGACTAGCTCCACAGACCAGGGTGAAAGTTCGGGCTGTGATACAGGTACAGAATAGTCACATGGTATAATTTTCAAAAGTATTTGCAAGTAATGCTGGCAGCAAGTTTGTTTTGCTGTGTAATGACCCACTCGTTCTTCTCTGTTCTCTGTTGCCTTTCTTTTCTGCTGGGAAGTTTCTAATTCACGTGTATGTACTTCAAGTGGAAAAATCTGTTTCTGCATTTGATAAGTTATTTCCTTTGCTACTCCACCTTTTGCTATTCCACCTGAAAAGGACGCTTTGGCTTCTAGCCATTGGATTGTCTTGTATTTGTATACCAAATCGAAGACTTTTCTCACTGTGGAGTAATGCATTCTCCTCAGACTCCCTGTAAAGCAGGTTTTCTGCCATTCCTGTCATTCTTTTTAGAAACGTTTCTATTTTTTTTCTACATTTTCTTTTATAACTGTGAACACTGGACTGTACTGTTCCATCCAAGGCTTGTATACTGCTGTGAATAGTAGCTTCAAAGGTACCTCTGTTAACACATGCCAGATGCTAATGCTTCTATCTCTCTAGTTCTACCCAGAAGTTAGCTAAAGATGCAGACTACTGAGGCAGAAGGTTATTGATTTTGTTAAGTCCCCAAAAATACTGCTGGTAGAGCAGCTGATTCTGAGTTCACCTCCCTTTTTGTGTCTCAACTCTTTTCTCCATGTGGCAGTATGTGGGTGGCATGCCTGGAGGTGCACCCTGTGTGGACACCCAGTGTCCTGCATCTTACTTGGTACTGTCATGCCTTGCTAGAAACACCAGTGGTATAGCTGTGATATAAGTCAAGTAGCTATGAGGTCCATCCCACTGCCTGCCTTGAGCAGCCTTGGTTCCAGCTGCTGGACACCTACCTGGGCATGGGCACAGGGCCTGTCCTTGGGATCAGAGTTAGGCCCAAGGAGAAGAAACAGGCTCAGACATAACTATGGGTTGACAACTCAGGCAGGTGGCAAATGTTAGAGATTTAACTTAAAGAAGCTCCCATAGGTGTCAGCCTCTGCCTGAGTCCCACAGCCAGACCCCTGCGAGCGAGAATGCACTGGAGGCCCTGGCAGCACATAGACCGTCATCACCAGTGGGAGTTTGAGGTTCAAACACCAGCTTCTGCTTCATTTAATCCATTAATTTATTTGCTGGTCTCATTCCTAAACCCTCTTTACCCACGTGGATGAGTAGCTCAGCCCTTTCCCCTGGTAACATCAGAGTCTACCTTGATGTAGTGAGAAGGATACTGGTGTCTGTTCCCAAGGGCAGAGAACAGGGGTGGAGGAAGCAGTGTCTCTGGTGGTGAGTGCCATGTTTGTGGTACAGACTCATGATTAGGTTAATCTGGTAGTTATATTGGCCAGTGAGAAGAATAAACTCTCAGGGAACATCATATTCTTGGAGATGCAGAAATTATAGCAAGAATGGACATGGAGGCCATAGTCCCCATTTGAACTCATTCCAAATTCCTAATTGATCATGAGTGCTAATTTTTGTGTCATCCTCACCCACTTCCTGGAAAGGTAACTGAAAGTTATCTCACATGTAACAACAGGACACGAGAGATGTCTCTGTGCCCTCAGCCCGAGCTGAGGAAGTACCTGGCAGCATAGCACTCAGACACTTAGGAAACATTTGGCAAGTTGTAAGGACGGACTCCTCCCATCTCTGATCACCTTGTTGACATTTGTGATGCTAATCATGGTACTGACTGTCCTTGCATGTCCTGTCCTTTCCAGACTGGTGAAATGCAGTGCTCTTTTCCTGCTCAGCGTCAACAAGTGACAAGTAGTCACAGAGGGCGTGGAGCTTGTCTGTAGGAGCATCTCACAATGCAGTTTCAGCTCAACAAAAAAATTACTGAACTACCACTCCTACCCGGTTTTTGTTACAGAAAGTTTGTTAAACCAAAAGTTCTTCACTAGCCCACAAAGCGTCCTGAAGAAGCTGTCTGTTCACCCTGAGTAGGTAGGTTTGTCATTTCAGATGGAGATGGGGAGTGCAGCACTAACTAATTCTGAGAGATGATAACGATACAGTATTTCCTTGACTCAGTGATTGCAAAGCCATTCCCCAGTATCTATCTGTACCATCTCTATTATTCATCTCCTGTCTATTATTATGGTTATCACTTACAATAAAAGGACATTGATTTACAAAACAATTGAAATTTATTAAAGAGGTATTGTTGTGAGGTGAAGAAGCCAACTGAGAGCTCCACAGGAGAAAAAAGCAACTCAGTGGAGTGAGATGCAGGTGTTGGGTGGTGGCAATAGCTTGCATTCCTTTAGCTTTGTAACTCAGAGGCTATATTTCCTGTAGTTGCCAGAGTTTTCTGTATTCCCTACTATTGTTTCCAGTAGTTCTGACTTGTGTTTCATTGTCTGAATTGCTTCCAGCTGCACGTCTCTACCCTTTTTCTTCTCTTTCAGGACTCTTTGCCATTCCTATGAGGATGACCATCCAGCCCAGTTCCTCAGCATCCTTGTGGCAGCAGTAGATGTTTGGGGAAAACACACAATAACAGGACACATCTGGAGAGATCCTTTCCCAGGTACACCATCCTAACTTTCTGCAGTTGACACCATAGGATTTTTTCCACTTCTGTCGGTGTTCTGTTGGCCTCTGGAGATAAAACTTACAAAATATACACTGACTAACACCCACAAGAAATTTTGCAAGGATGTAGAAGGGTATTGCAGAAATTAGCTCCTTGAGGTCACAGATGAGTTGAGAAAAACAGAGAACAGATAATTGTTCCTAGTCCTTTTATTTCCCCACTTAAAAACATATATTTAAACCTTAATTAATGTCTTGAAGCCAATGCTACATTTAAGGCCTTGGGTGCTGAGTTCTTGCTATGCAAGATCAGCATCTTGTTAAACTTCTCTTGAGAATACTGAAATAAAGAGATAGAAAAGGGAAAGCAGAGGAAGCTTTTAGTGAAGGAAGTTAAGCTATTCCAGACTGAATCCTTGAGGGAATATCTTTCAAGAAGAATTTCTAAGTGGTGGGATGTAATCTGGGAAAATATGCAGCCAGTATCTTTTATATCCTTCTGAGAAGTGCTGGTGAAATAATAAAGGAGTGTTTTATTTTCTTGGCACATGGAATATTTTTTTCCTCTGTGCTATATGAGCAAAGTGTTAAGCAGCCTGCAAAGTATTGCCTTTAAATATAGGAGTGATAGAAGTCTTCAGCTGTTGTAAGCCATGGGATGGAGCATGGCTACTTCCTGTGAATTTTTACAGGCCTCTGCCAAGCTACCTCATTGCTGCTGTTTCCTGTTCTGTAAATAAATACTGCTGTAATATGTAGTGAGATGGACAGAGCGTTAGCCTGATATGCGCGGGGCACAATCTAGTACTTAAATCTGTGTCTGAACTAAAAGGTGGGCCTCTCATACACGCATATGGTAAGTCTGTGTATCTGTGGCTGAGTCAAATCTGTGACAGCCAAATAAATTAATAAATAATCCTGCTCTAGTTTAAAACCACAAGTATTAGCTGGAAAATAAGATAATTATTTCTGTAAGCTATCCTGGATGCCTCCTTTTCCTTTAGTTACTGTGCATGTGCATCACATTTCATACCATACTTTCATTCATGAGCAAATTAGTATGTTTTGTGTGTTCTTGTCATATAATTTACTCCTCTACTTTTCTGTATGATGGCATTACAGTAAATTAGTTTTGTTGTACTGACTGCATTACAAACACTGCACAATACATTTCACATCGGTTTAATATGTTTCATTAATTGAATTTAATTGTGTGCTTTGCAAAGATCAATGTACTATCATTTGCTACATCACTAAAATGAAAATGCTGCCATCCTCAAGTACAGTCTTTTGCTCTTGCTTTCAGCATAACCTTTTGGCAATATTAAAGGTGCCTACTTGAGTTATGTGAGGATAAATGAGGCCACTTGCTGGATCTTACTGAAGTTTAAAAGAGGATTTCGGTGAGTTTGAGGAACCCTGTGATCCAGGTTCAGGGAACTGTCTTTTTAGGTAGCAAAACAGAAAAAAAATCTTGCCAGAGAGAAATGGAAGATGTTTTGGAAGCATGCCAATGAGCTTGGAAAAAGACAGGACCCCTGCATTTTTACTTATAATGACCTTCATCTGCTGGGAAGGTAGGGACCAGAAATATTCATATAAAATTTAATGAAGTAAGCATTAGTTTGAATTCAAGGTTTTTTTTGTTGTTGTTGTTTTTGTTTTTACTCAGGAATTTGTTAGGGATTATTGTGCATGTCAAATGTTTAGCTGAGTTTCTTTTCTTGCAAAGTAATAAAAATTGAGGCATTTGAAGGAGATTTTGAACTCTGTCTCTATATTAGGACTGGACCTGGACCAATGCTGGGCTTTCAGACAATTCATTGCACACATTCTTTGCCTCTCTGGCCAAGACAAGCCATGGCTTCCTCTCTGCACCTCACCAACCATGCAGCTCCTGTTTGACAGGGAAGAGATGTGGGAGTATGGCAAGTCTTTTAATATCCAGTACTTTGCATTATGGATAGTGGTGTTCCAGGTTACCAGGTATGTGGCTGTTGAGCGTGAGAAAGTCTTGTATCCATGCAAGTCTCCATTTCCAGTGCTCTGATGTGGCCCACTGGGAAGGGTTTGTACTACTGCTGGAAAACAGTATGCTGAATTATCAGCAGAATGTGTCACTGTCAGGTAGAGAGCACAGTGTGTATCTCTACTAGAGCAAAGTGAATTCTCATAGTGTAATTCCTATGCTTAGACCAACAGCTGTATCCCTGCAAAGCAGACTTATGTTCCCTGACCTTTGTGGCCTTACCACTAAGGTCTTTTGAAAATCGCCGAGGTATATATATCCTGAAGCACAAAATAATACATAGCGTAGCGTTTATGCTTTAAAATACACGCACTCACAAACTTCTATGTTCTTTGCTTCTTAGTGCGTGAATTTACTTTTGTCTGCACAAAAACGTGTTGTTCAAATGAGGCAGGTTAGCAAGATGGTCCACTTCATAGAATCATAGAATATCCCAAGCTGGACTCTGCAAAATCAGCCCACCCTTGTTACTGATGCAGTAACTACTCCCAGTCGCATCTTCAATACACATACATTCAGATATCTTGTTGCTATTTCAGCACCTTACTGTGTAAGATGATATTTAAAATGTTTATTTATTTTTTCTGTCTTCCAGAGGGAAAGGAATGGGAGTTTTTAGCAGAAACTCCGAGGAAAAAAAGAACATGAACTGATCCACTCTGTAATCAACATACGTAGGTAACTCTAAAAATAATGCTCCCTGTTTATTTCTATGGAATCTATAACAGATACCAAGAGTACAGTAACACAGCATTGCCATCACTGCTGAAATGCACACCCTACTCACACTGTTTGATCAAAACTGTTTGATCTCAGCAAGTGTCAATGAATGTCAGTGGGTGCAATTTGTTCTGCGTGGAGGAATTAAATGATACACCTTTGCTTCATACACACTTCTGTGTCAGACTCCATTTTGTCCAACTGCCCGTCTGCTGCTATCTGTTGCATGGCATCAAAATGTAATGGAGTATTGATGGGAAAGCTCAGCTTCTTCAGTCACCAATGTCTGCCTCTGACATCATGGGCCATGCCTCCAGATAGGAGGCAATACTTTCAGAGCAGCCCTCAATCTATTGAGATTCTGGCCTCTAGGAAAATCAATAACTCTTCAGAAGATATATGCATGCTTTTCCTCATGGAGACTTTATTGAGGTTACATGCAACACTTTGATGGACTTTTTATCAGGCAGTTTGCTCTTATATTTAAAGAGCAGAGTAACTCCTGGAATACACCATGGTGTTGAGGACAGACTCCTGGGCCCCCAGGACAGACTCGTACCTAGAGCAAGCTGCAAGAAAAAAAGTACAATCAACCTCTCAAATTACAGCACAATGTGGCACGGATCTCTCTGATTCCTCACCAAGCCAGAAGGCATAATCACATAATAATTTCTGGTTAAGTTAGGGCGTGGTCATCTGCTAAAATCTTTGTTCACAAAACATAAACAAGTTTTTCTTCCTTAGGGAAGAGAGAAAAGGAACAATATTATGAGTTTTTTTCTCATCCAGGCCATAACATCAGACTGTTCAGAGCACAGCAGGACAGATAAGAGTTCAGATGAAGTTTCTGTACCTCAACACACAATGGAGAGACAAGCTTAATCATGAGTGCTCTCCCAGTGTTTTTTCTCTTCTTTTCATATACCCAGATAAAGTAGATATTTCCTCTCAAAATTGCTAAGGAATGAATCACGTAGTGGCTCACTTAACATAGCCCTACAGATTTGAACATGTGCCTGGCTTCTTCTGTCTCTGCACGTGGCAATTACCTGGTATCTGCTCACACTATCTTAAATCAAGGGAAGCCTTCGCTGAACACATTGACTGCCATCTTCTGCTTTGGGCACCCAGATCCCCAAATGTGGTGTTGCTGTGTGCTGTCCAGGCTTGAGCTCCCTTGAGGTTGCTACTGACCCTCCACTGGTCTTCAGTCAATAAATAGCTACTAACCCTCCGACTTGCCAAGAAAGGCAGTGAAGGAACTGTGAAGTAGGATTGATCTATTTACTGACATTAAGTAAAAACAACTAGATGATCTTTAGCATCCCTTCCCACCTAAGCCATTCTGTGATCCTATGAACTGAGCCTGATTATGGATTTTTTTTTGTGCAGGAAAGGTGCAGATCATGGTCAGCATGTCTAGTGGTCTTATTTGGTCACACTACAGAATCCTGAAATGCTAACATTTCATTATCAAACAGACAGTGAAAAAAAACCAAACAACAAAACCCACCACAATTATTTAACAGCAATCTCTATGGAGAGATAATGGAAAACATGAATCAAGGACAATTAATCCATCGTGAGAAGGATTTAGGAACCTGTTTTGGCCACATTATTAGTTGTGGGAGCACTGGCTTTTCTACCCAATTAATACTTTAAAAATATATGAATTAAATCATAAGTAAAATCAGCACCTTAATCGGTGACTTCCACTGGTTGTAATATTTTCCATTTATTTTACTTTTTAAGTAATTGACAACACTTGCTCCACAAAGTCTTTCTCCATTAAAGCCCCTTATCTAGCAGTAAAGTCACCACATTGTGCCTGCAGCACTCCGACTCCTTTTCACTTTTTCCAAAGGACTCTGTAAGCCACAATAAAAATAATTCCGGCACTTAAGAAAGTATTGACGGTATCATTTTTTCCACAACATTTGAAAAACTTTCTTAAGGGCCTATCTTTTCCACTCACTACGTGCAGTCTTGGGTTTTCTTTTCTGCACTCCTATCTGAAAGGTTCACTGAGGGAAACTGCTGCTGGCTGGGAGGAAACAACAAAGCATATTTGAAAAGGCGTTTTTTAATAATACTTGATGGTGGTGGTTTTTTTTTTGCTGAGCTGCAAGTGGTATGTGCTGTGCTGAAAGGTGCCATCATTTTATCAGCCAAGAGAGTGGGAGTCACGTGTCAGAGAACGTGAAGCTGCCTCCACCCTGTCCAGACACCAGGACAGGGGCTTGGAATTTAAGAGGAATGGTGTATCTCAGTGCGAGCTGAGAGATGTGCAAGTGTGGAAACTGGTCTGAATTCTGACTGTAAAACTTTTAACACGATTATCACCTAATACCATCAATTTTTTTGCTACGATGCAGCTGGGAAGCTTGCTATCAACACTTCAGGCAGGAAAAGATTTAAAGGATAAAACCAACTGCCTATCAGAGGATCAAATGTATGAAAAAGATCCTCAGAAGTGCATCTTAATTAAACCTTACTTACAAAAAAGAAATTCAAATTCTAAATAGAATAAAGCATATGTCCTGCCATTAGGGTGTTTGAAACTGTGCCCAGGACAGACCGGCTGCAGTTTAGTCTTAAGACTGAGTCTGCAACTGTTTGTGTAAATTGTGTAAACTGTTAATTTTATAGCTTGTTATGAACACGTATTTTACATTTTAAGCAGCCAAAGTAATACTGAGACAGTACTTGCCCAGAATAACATCTGGCAAACATCTGACAAAATTGATGCCAAATACTACTTTAATTTTGTGACGAATTTTATTAGAAACTTATTATTTTAAGAAAAGAAAACAAATTTTTGATGTTTTATTATCAAGCCATTCAGAAGAAAATTTGGGAACAGTGCTTTCGTGGTTCTGCATTAGGAGGAGAAATTGCTTTAACTCTATATGGTAAGCGATCAGTTCTGAATGCTGTGATTAGGACAGCTTTGGTAATTACGTGTACAATAACATGTCCAAGATCATGAACATCTGTTCATAATCATCAAACTCAGAAAAAAAGAATAAGATTACATTTATATTTACTTTTTATCTCCCCACAAACCAATATCCCCCAATAGAACTTTTTACTGTGATCTTTATTTTTTATTTAGTAATAAATAAATAAGTAGCAAAGCAGCTGCTATATATTCTTCAACAAAACTGAGGAAATTTTTGTGATACACATAAGCATTTAGGTATGCAGAGGTAACATATAATTCATGACCTGGCTGCGCACAACTTTTACAATCAATTCATGTATTTTTTGGATAAAATAATTATCTTGATACAACTACTGGAGTGGATGTAATTGTAGCAATTTTAATATGCCTCATATTTGATAGGATATTCTCCTTCCAATTCAAAGAAGCCAAGATTATACTAGGTGTATAAATACACCAATAGCTGTGAGATAGAAAGAAAAGGGCAGAAATACGCTGCTTTAATTATCTTAAATAATGCAGTGGAAGACATTGTGACTTCTCGCTCAGGCAGTTTTAAAAATCTTGGGTTTGTTTGTTAGCACTGATTTAGCTTGAATCATGCAGTATTATAAGGACAAAGAAGGCAGAGCACCATAATTCTTCAAGTAAGGCTTGACAGTTAAAATGCACATATATTGAGCCCCTCCATATTTTTGACTGGTAAGCACGGAGGTAAAATAAGATAAAGTGGAAGGATTTGGGAGTGTTGGTTGATGAAAGATTCAATATGAGCCAGCAACGTGCATTTGCAGCCCAGAAAACCAACCATATTTTGGGTTGCATCAAGAGCAGTGTGACCAGCAGGTTGAGAGAGGTGATTCTGCCCTTCTACTCTACTCTCATGAGACCCCTCCTGGAGTACTGCATCCAGTTCTGGGGCCCCCAACACAAGAGGACATGGAGTTGTTGGAGTGGGTCCAGAGGAGGGCCACAAAGATTGTCAGAGGACTGGAGAACCTCCCCTATGAGTACAGGCTGAGAGAGCTGGGGATCGTCAGCCTACAGAAGAGAAGGCTCCTGGGGGACCTTATAGCACCCTTCCAGTACCTGAGGGGGGCCTACAGGAAAGCTGGGGAGGGACTTTTCATAAGGGCATGTAACAACAAGATGAGGGGAAATGGCTTTAAGCTGGAGAAGGGTAGATTTAGACTAGATATTAGGAAGAAATTCTTTATTGTGAGGGTGGTGAGACACTGGAACAGGCTGCCCAGGTTGTGGATGTCCCCTCCCCAGAAGCGCTTAAGGCCAGGCTGGATGGGGCTTTGTGCAACCTGGTCTAGAGGGAGGTATCCCTGCCTATAGCAGGGGGGTTGGAACTGAATGATCTTAAAGTTCTCTTCCAACCCAAACCATTCTATGATTCTATGAAAGAAATATCACTGCTCAACATACTGAACGTGGTGTTTTTGTAGCCATTTGGATCAGAAAGATGGGAAAAGAACCAGAGTTCTGATTCTTTTCCCCCATTATAAAGTCTTTTGCTGTTTTCTGTTTTAGCAACTTACACAGACAAACAGCCAGGCAACCAAAGAAACAAAACCCAACCCAGACAACTCTGCTAGCTTACTGGTACTTCCATAAGGCAGTAAGTGTGGAAAGCCAACAGTATTTTTCATTTCCAGCAAGAGTTTTCTCAGCAATTGAGTTTGTCTGTACTGACAATTTCACATTGGAGGCTTACATTCAGATAATAAGTTATTGCTCATTCATGGACTAAAAGAGCTAAGAAAAGGGAAGTCTGTTCCCTAAAACTGACGGGCTGAAGAGTATGCCTGTAGGGAAAGACTGAAAGACTACACCTTTTTTTTAGCATCAGCCCCACGTCCTTTTTTTTTTTTCTTCTTCTTCTTTGTCTTTTACTTCTTTTTTGAAAAGATGATTTTTTTTTTTCCCAAATATCACACTCAATTCTTATTTTCCTTGGAGAAAAAGAAGTGTGAAAACTCAACAACTGCAAACCAGCAGTGAAGATGGAGAGGATGAGGACTGTTTTGAACACTTCATCTCTGGCTTTATTCTTTGTCATCACCTATGCTGATGTTCAATGAGAGCCTGACAACTTCGAGAAATTAAAAACAAAGTACAGATTTCAATAATTTTAGTAAAAATCCTTTTAATGCTCAGAACTTTGCTTTTTGGTGAGGCAAACTCTTTCTGAGGACTGTCTGGTTTGTAACCCCAGGCAATGCACCCAGCTCAGCTACAGCTTTATTCTTCTGGCTGGTGGGTTGATATTGTCTTGGACAGATTCTGTTTTATTATGGTGTGCTGTTTGAGACAGACTTACTTCTCTGTAGTTGGGATTTACAGTTTAATCCCAGAAAAATGTTACTATCGGTGGTAACAAAGGATATGGTTTCTGCAGAGAAATATCTGCTTTAAGAGTGAATCTGTTTAAAGACAAACAGAACATTATTTATGGTAGCTTGTATTTCCTTTTAAATATAAGTGCTGAATGTAGTTCTTATCACTCTGGATCACAAAGGTAAGATAAATCTCTCTAAAGCATGAAAAAATATATATGGATTTTGGCACAGTCAGATTCCTAAGAAGGAGCTGGTATTTAAGAATCGCTGTGTTTTTGTTTTATAAAAATCCTGTATTATTGAAGTTTACTGCTTTGACACATTTTCCCTCATGCTAGCTGAGCTTCATTAGTGCTAACATCATTAAAGGCTTGTGGTATTTAGAGTTGTTTTTCCCAAGATGAGGATTTGGAAGGTCCTTACTGGCTCATCCATTAACATGTGTCAACAGCCTCCCACGAATGAGGTGCTCTTCAGCAGATGTAAAGCTGCTCAGGTCAAAGCCCAGCCTCAACTTTATCCCATGTAACTAATTCTGAATCTGGAACACAGGTTCCACCTGAATCCTGAATTCAGGATCCATCCAAAGCTGAAACACAGGATCAATCTGAAGCTCAAACAGACTGGAGAAGAGTGTCCTTGCAGAGAGGCTGCTGAAGTGTCCATGCCTGCCCACGGAGTCTGGTCTTCCAACATCTCTATCCCATTCTTAGCATGGTTCTCATAAGGTTCAACCTGAGACAGATCAACTCGGAGACATGGCAGAAAATTACTCTTTCTGAATTGGTTTGTTTAGGAATGCTTTTCTGCCACCTTGGCAAGCAGCACTGGCTGTGGATGAATCTGAGGTGTGCCAAAGCAAGTGCAGGAAGGGTGCGGGGGAAAGACAGAACAAGTTGCTGGATCAGCTCAAGCTGTGACATGTACCTTTGCCCTTACATCTGCTTTGAGGATGACATAATATTAATGGTGCTGACAAAGGAGCTTGAGCAGATCTTGGTGTTGTAGGTGAGGGAGACATCACAACACACCGAGCTGGCATGCCTTCTGCCAGAAGTCACTGGTGGCAGAACACAAGTGTGGGGGTGATGCTTTAGCTACTGCAGGGCAGAACAAAGCCCTGTGTGGTGAGGTATGAAAAACTCATTTTTCAGTTTCTAACTGATATTAAGAATACTATTCCCCTTTCTCCCTCTGAGGCTTTGGCAATCCAGCTCTTGGTACTGAAGCAGTTTGGCCTCCAGAGATGAAGAATCTGAAAACAAGAGCATCTTTAAAACTCTCTGCTCTAAAGAAATATGCATCTATAAACTGCTGGCAATAAATACATCACTGTGTAACAAGGTGTCCGGGCTTCACTGTCACCTACCAATTGTTCCTGTCCTTTAAAACACGTCTCCCCAGGATCACCCTGCCTGCACGGTGCTGCCCTCCTGCTGTCTCTGCACTCCCTCGGTGTACTCTGGAGGCAGGTGCAGGGGGTGGAGGCACACCGTGCAGAGGTGCAGAGGGGAAAAGACAAGCTTCTACAGCATAGGAGTGAACAGAACTTTACGTGGCAGAGGGATAGCTCATATGTAATTGAAAGATATGTAGTATTTAATTAGAACGTGGAGATGTCCACATGCCTGTGATACATGCACTGCAAACAACCCTTGTATGCGCCCACAGGTGCAAGTGACACCATCAGCTGCCTCAGTGCACACCTGATTCATACCTTTTTTGATGACCTGTGCGGCACTGTTACACAGTGTGCTGTGCCCTGCCCTACTTTTGTCTGGGGACTGTGGAGCAGATGTAAAAGTGCTCAGGAGGGTCACAGCCTGGTCCCACTCTGGCTCTGCTGTTCCTCTTGTCAGGGAGAATGTAGTGGAGACTTCTTTGCTTCCTGCATTGGCAACCCCATCGCTTAGCTTGGGAGCTACTGCAGTCATAGTCTATCATCTCTCCAGTGTTCTTGTCACTTGTTTCTCCCTGTGGTTTATCTTCATGTGGGAAATTAATGGGTTGGCTGTCACTGCACTTTGAGTGCTACTGCAGGCTTCAGGGTGAAGGAAGAATCAAGCCATGCTTCAAGAACATAAGCACGCAGCCCACCAGAAACCCAATTGCTGGTGAAAAGACACAAATTTTGTCACATCACAAGTTTGACGTGACAAAAATGTATGAATGCAGCAACACAACAAGAATGTTTCCTAACATTCCAAATTCATCACACTGGCATTTTGCAGCTGAATTCGTCTTGCAGCCCTTGCTGATTGCCATAGCTGTGTGTTGCTTACCATGCCTGGCTGATTTTTCAGATAAGCATTTAGGGATTCAGACTTTTATCATATTAATTATAACCACACTTTAACGTGTGTACTTAAATCAAGCCAAGTCCTTGGATAACCCACAGCTCACTGCACGTGTGTATATCTGATGGTAAAACCTTGCATCGGTCCTGGGCAGAAGTGTCAGGGAACAGCTCCAGTGGAGCAGAGGTATGCTTGGTGTTAGGCATGGGGATACAAGGAGATCAGGGGTGGGATACACCCACTTGCCCAGGCCTCAGGCACAGGCTGCCCAGGGTCCCAGCAAGCAGTCTTGCACCTAAGTCACGGCAATCCCCACTGTCACTACAAGCTGGGGGGTGGAAGGGGGTGCAGCCCTGCCAAAATGGACTCAGGGGGGCTTGTAGATGGCAAGCTGGACATGAGCAAGCAATGTGCCCTCGCAGCCCAGAATGCCAACGGTGTCCTGGGCTACATCAAAAGAAGCACGGTTGGCGGGTACTCTGCGCTGGTAAGACCTCACCTGGAGTACTGCATCCAGACGTAGAGTCCTCAGTTCAGGAGAGACATGGACCTGTTGGATGATGTCCAGAAGAGGGCCACAGAAACGACGCAAGGGATGGAACACCTCTCCTACGAGGACAGGCTGAGAGAGCCAGGGCTGTTCAGCCTGGAGAAGACAAGGCCCTGGGGAGACCTGAAAGAAGCCTTTCAGTATCTAAAGGGGGGTGATAAGAAAGAAGGGAACAGACACTCTTGCGGGGTCTATTGTGACAAGACAAGGGGAAATGACTTCAAGCCAAAAGAAGGGATATTTAGGTTGCATATAAGGAAGAAATGTTTTATGATAACGGTGGTGAGGTACTGGGAACAGGTTGCCCAGAGATGTGGTGGACATCTGGTCCCTGGAGACGTTCAGGGTCAGGCTGGACCGGGCTCTAAGCAACCTGATCTAGCTTGAGGCATCTCTGTTCATTGTAGGACCAAACATACCTTTAAAGGTCCCTTCTAACTCAAAAGATTCTGTGTTTCTGTGGTTCTATGACCCCAGACCCGATGGTGAGGGAAGAACGACCTGCGTAGATGTTGCCTTCTGGGGTGAAACCAGACAGGTTCTGGCTTCTGGAGGGCAGCAGACGTGAAGCTGATCCCCGTCCAGTACCACACGCAGACAGTCACGGTCACAGCCGTGGCAATGGGCGTCTACACTGGGGAGGTGGCCGAGTGGGACACCGAGTAGGGCGCTGATGGCCGTGCGTAGTGTAGGGGAGAGCAGCGCGGCTCGGAGCGGCCGTGTTGGCTGATCCCGGCGTACCGAGAGCGCAGCCCGGCCGCTGTCTGCCTTTTGCTCTGTCTCTGAATGGAACGTGGAGCTCAGCCGCGACGGGCTGCCTCGCGTGGCTCTGGCGGTACAGCGGGGTGCTGGCAGCCCAGCCCAGGGGCTGCCTTTGTCAGCAGCGCCAGCAATGCAACGAGCCCTGGGGGGTGAATAATAAGGGGAAGCGCTATTTTATTATATAAATCTCTCAGGAAATGTTGTGTTCTTTGCCCTGGGAAGCTGCCCTGATGACCCGTGTTTTCGTCCGTTGTCGACACTCCCCTCGCAGCCGCTTCAGGAGACGAACAGAAAAGGCAGCAGCAGAAAGCCCGTGGACTTTCCGAACCCGCTCGTGGCCGCGCCGCGCCGCGCCGCCGACATGCCGGCAGAGAATTCCTCAATGGCGCTGGCCACGCCCCCTCTCCCGGAGGGGCGGTGCCGGCTGCCTGCAGGCCACGCCCACCCGCTCGCACGTGTGGAAACGCTCGCCGCTTGTACCCCTCGGGCGGGCCCCGCCCCCTGAGCGCCGATTGGCTGCGGTGGCCGCAGGGGGCGTGGTGAAGGCGTGGCGCTCCGTGCCGGGCGGGCTCCACCCACGTGCGGCGGCACGGCGGGAGCGGGCGGGCTGCGAGCACACATCCCGCACGTAGCCCGCGTATTAATCAGCGCGGGGCCATCTGCCGCCCGCCCCTTAAAGCGCCGGGGGCTGCGGGCCTCGCGAGGGAGCGGTTCGGTGTCGTGCGGTAACGGCGATATCGGCGCGGGGCTCCGACGGCGGCGTCGTCTCCGAGGCGCGGGGCTGAGCCGCGGAGCGGAGCTAAGCGCAGCTCGTCCGGGCGTCTGCAAAGTTTGGTCCCGTCCCGGAGTCCCGTCCCGGCCTGGAGCCGGCGGGCATCGCCTCCCAAGGCGGGTGCCTGCCGGGCAGCGGCGCGCCCGTCCCCGCCGCGCCATGCCGCTGGGGCACATCATGCGGCTGGACCTGGAGAGGCTCGCCCTGGAGTACGTCGTGCCGTGTCTGCACGACATCGGCTTCTGCTACCTGGACAACTTCCTGGGGGAGGTGGTGGGCGACTGCGTGCTGGAGCGGGTGAAGCGCATGCACCGCGACGGTGAGCTGGCCGACGGGCAGCTGGCCGGCCCCAGCCGCGGGGTCGCCAAGCGGCATCTCCGCGGCGACCAGATCAAGTGGATCGGGGGCACGGAGGAGGGCTGCGAGGCCATCAACTTCCTTCTCACGCTGATCGACCGCCTGGTGATGTACTGCGGCAGCCGGCTCGGCAAGTACTACGTAAAGGAGCGCTCCAAGGTAAGCGGAGCTGCTCGCGGCTGCGGGAGGTTCCCCGCTCCCGGCCCGGGGACGCCCCGTCGGGCCGATCCCGTGGCGCCGCTCCGGGCGGCACCGAGAGCGCTGTCCTGGGGCCGCCCGCGGCGGGCGGGGAGCACGGACGGCTTCCCGGAGTGGGGCGTCGCGAGGCGGCTGCCCGGTGCCTCGTCCAGGGTGCCGCTCCCTCGTCCGTCGATGTCGTTGTGCCGTGTCCCGGCGGCACCTCGCTTCCCAGCTGCGGGAACCGGCACCGCCGTGCTGGGAGCACCCTGCCGGATCAGCCCGGCCGTGAGCTCGACTGTCCTTCAGGGACTTGGCCAGGTGGACGGAGAGCCCCTCCGTACGCGGCTGGATGGGGCTGCTGGGCTGCTCGCGGCGGTGCGGCAGCGCCGTCCTAACTAGTTTCGGTGTTCGTGCCGGTGTCCTACAGCTGAAGGGGCTATCGCTGCTCCCGCCGGGATTTGGCACAAAGTAAGGGATGCTCTGTCTTAGTGCGGCCAACTTTTTGTTTTGGAAGGGGAGAGTCCATGTTTTGTTCCGAGGCTCTCTCGTTTGAGAATGGAGAGGACGCCTTCGTATTGCCTTTGTAGATTTCTTTCCCAATGAAATTTGTTTGTCCTTTTTATGTCGGTAATTAAGTTTGGCCTAACTTCGTTTTTCTGCCCTTGTCTTGCTGTGGTGAAGCAGGCTGGTTTGGCACTAACTTTATTTCTTTGTCCTGGATGTTGAAAACGTCCCCGTTTCTTTTTTCTTTTCTTTTCTGACTTGAACTCTGTAATATGTAGCACACTTCTGAAAGATCCGTGTCTTCTTTGGAAGTGCAAGGAATAAAAATGATGGCTTTTTTTTTTTTAATAATTAAAAGACAAATGAAAGGTTAATTATTTGGTTGGGTCCTAACTTGCAGCGAACTCGAGGGATGTGTGATTGGCGATGAGATTTTTTTTCCTCAACAGAAGAATGAAGGCACTAACATGCCATGTTTACCAGCTGCTTGGGAACCCCTTAAAACCTGTGTGTGGGGAAGGCCCCCGCGCACCTCCGCACAGTGATGGGAAACGCACAAGGCTGGATGGAGCACGGCTCAATGTGCAGCCCCACTGAACTGCCCATCGATCTGGTTAAAGCTCGGGTAGATCTAGTTTAAAATGAGAGTGGACTGGAGTTCACTTATTTGTGGCGTAGGGAGGTATAAATACCCATTCTGCTTGGGCATGCCTCTAAGGGCATATCAGACCCTTCTCTGGGTGGCTTCTGTTTGCTTGGCTTCTGCTGAAGGTGCAATGCTGTACGTTAGTGAGGTATCTGGGGAAAAACTCAGCTAGGTGTGCCAGGGCTGTTGGTGCTGGCTGGGGAGAAGGGTCTCTTGGGATGTAGGGTCTTTGAAACTGAGTTGTGGTCTTGCCACAACTTTGTGCCAACAGCAGTAACGCATGACAGAACTTGTTTTTTAAATAAGTACCAAGCTGCTTGCTATCAAGTGAGTCTTTTGGCCCCTGTGATTCACCAGGGAAGTATCAGACTCCAAGTAGTACGTGAAAATGCTGCACAACGGCATGAGATTGAAAGGGACTCGATATGGTTTGCAAAACTAAATGCAGAGAAATTTCCATCTGAAATTAAGAGTAACCAATCCCTTAATGACAATAATATAAATGCCATGGATATGGGAGTAGCAGCTGTCATCTGTAGCTGGCATGTGGGACACCTTTGGCAGGAAGATTATTCCCGTGACTAATCAAGCGACTCCTGCAGTGCATGCAGGCTCCCACGTCACCCATGGACATTCTTCTTCCACCATTAAACCAGCCCTTTTTGCTTACTTTCTGAAGACTTGTGAACACATATGCTGAATTTAAAAGTATGATTGTGTGTGTGTGTGTGTGTGTGTGTGTGTATTTTTGTTTTATCAACTCTGCACAGAAATGGATGCTCAGAGAACCTCTCAGAGGGAGGTGTTTCTGAGCAACTGGGCCAACGCTTCTTAGATATAGATGTGCTATTATTTATTGGTTTGTGAAATGAATATTTGACAGATGGGGCTAAGAGTTAACAGAGCAGCCTGTTGAAAGGGTAAGCCTTTGGCTACGTGGTAACTCCTTCTTGTGGAAGTGAATTGGCCTCATCACTGTTGATATATCTAAGTTTTTAAAATAATAGTATGTCCTTAATCTGCAGCCTGAGTATGGGAAAAGTAGGAGAAGTTTTCTTAATAAATGAACTTCTATGAGCTTACTGTCCGCTTATTGTAATGTGCTTCATAGGTTTTGTTTTTTTTGTAGCTAAACAAATGTCAGAAGACAAGAAGGACTCTTGTACAACAAAGGAAGCTTTCCTTGCAGCTACATATGAGAAATGACTCAGAGTAGGATTTTGTTGTTTCCATATGACTTTCAACACCATTGCAAGAAAGTTGAGATTGCATCAAAGAGAATGGATGGAGGTTAAACTTTTACAAGGGTACCGGATATACTCAAGAGCTGTTGGTTGGTATTTGAGGGCTGATAATGAAATGTAACCTTTCATCCTTGCAAAGCAGTGATCCAAATTTATCTTTGGACCAAGTCATATTTAAAAATATTAGCTGACACGGTTAAAAGATAAAAATAACCAGACAACATCCTTCTAGAGTGCTCTTCTATTGCAGACCCCACGTAGTGTTAGTTGGCTTCCGCATTCTCTTAGTTTCCATGTGGTAGTAAAGTAATACAGTGGTTTCCTTTTGCAGTGGCTAAATGTCTGAGGATCTCACCAAGATGTATTTGATCTGGGTTCAGTCTTCTCGGTATGAGGAGATTGACATCCTTGCACAGAGAGTCTCTCTGTGCAAAGGGCAGATGTCACATTCTGGTGACCTATCTGCATGCTGCAGGAACTCTGGCACTTGGTAGGGGGTGGCTGGCTGCTGGCTGGAGCTGAGGAGCAAGGTGGTAGCATGCCCTGTGAGACCAATCACCTGGAGTGCCCTGAGGCTGGTGGCACCTCAGGGGCTGCCCCTGAAGTGCTGATGTATTGCAGCATCTAGCTCCTTCTGTCCCGAAGTCCCTCTTGGTGATAGTTGGGTTCTTCAGGGGCTCTTGGTGCTGGAAATGTTCCTATCTGTGAAAGGCGTGAGCCTACCTGCATGTTACTCAGGCGTGAAGGTGACACAGGGTCCTGCAACGTGTTGTGAAATGATCCAGGGGGCAGGTGTGAAGTTCTGTAGATGAGACGTCTTGTGAAAAATCCCTGTGCATAAGTAAATAATCCAAGGCAACAATAATTTGGAAAAAAAAAAAAAGGGAAATTTTTCCTGTCAGATACAAGAAATGTGATTTTTAAGTTGGAAGCTGCAGGTGTGCTAGTCGCTGTGGAGTTTGGGGTGCTTGCCCTTTCAGCAGCCTGAGAGGTAGTGCAGAGCTCAAGGAGCCCTGGGTGTGTGCAGTCTTTCTGGTGGGAGGCAGGGGATGGGAACCTGCCTGCAGAAATGCCAAACCCCCTCTCCAGAGGGGTGCCTGGGCACCCTGCCTGTGCATGAAGAGATGTGGCTGTTCACATTTTTCTGGAGAAGAGTGGCTTTCCCCACAGTCAGGCAGGGTGCCTGAGTGATGTCCTCTGCCAGCACCTGCTGCTCTGGGCCACTTATGCCAGGTCAGCACTGAAGCCCAGTCTGCACTGGTCCCACAGATGTGAGGGCCTGACAAGCTGGCTTGGTAGAGCTCGGTGTGGACTTTGTACCCCGATCGTGGCAGTGACACAGCCTGCTGCACGTCATCGATACCCTTCTGGTGCTGTTGTGAGCTGAAATCTATGTGAGGGTTGTTTGTGGGGACCTTGAGCTCACCTTGCGCATGCTGGGTGCTGGTGAGCCAAGTGGCTGCAAAATGGGGCAAGAACCCTAATCCTAAGAGCTGACATCTACCGAAGAAAGCCGGAGGCTGACATTTTAAGCTCAGAATCCAAGTGATATTGCTCAATATCAACTATATGGACTGAAGTTAAAAAATATTTTCAATACGAGCTTCGTTTGCTTAGAAGTCCCTGTAGGATGTGAACTCTTGAAAACTCTGCTTCAAAAGCTTTGTGTGGGCTTTTCACTCTTCTTCTGGGACACTTCCTGCATCCTCATGATGCATAGCTTCCAGTCACCCAGACCCAGAGAGGTGGGCCCTCTCTGAAGGTCACAGGAGAAGCAGGCACTGCGTGGTGGTGGTGGCAGCTCTGCATGGCTTATGAGTGACAGCTGAAAAATGAGGCAGGTCCTTCTTGTGTGTGTTCGTAGGTAGGTTTTGAAACCCAGCCTGTCTAGCAGGTCGTTACCAAGATTTCTGTTCCTGAGGATTTGAGAAACACGTAAGATGTCACAGACTGGGTGTTTTTTCTTTCTTCCAAATTCATCAGATAATGAGACAGAGCAGTTTTGTATTTATTTATTTATGAAAAAAGGAAAAATTCTATTCGGTGCTCACGAGAATTCAGATTCTGTCCATTGCAATTAAAATGGGAAGAGGCACTGCTTTTTCTGACTTGAGGTGCAGGTGTAAGGAACGGGACAGCAGAGCTGAAGATCTGCCTATAGAAATATACTGGCTCATTGTTCTTCACAAAGGATTTTTGATACTTGCATAGCAGCATGCCTTGCAATTAGTTGACAATGGGAGGTCTGATGCATACTGCCATCCAGAAGAAATATGCATAATTTTTCTTTCTTTTTTTTCCTAATCAAATGCACATGTTCTGGCATAGTGGGTAGGTTCAAATCTGTTCTGCTGGCTGGCTGCCGGCAGAGTCCAGAGCCACTGGAACTGTAAATACAGCAGACAAGTCATTTTATGATATCAGACTGAGGAATTCGGCATTGGCAGGGATCCTGGAGTGGTTGTTTTGGCTCCGTGTCAAAACTGATGTTTATATCTGTGTTTGTCAAGCAAGATTAGTTAGCTTGGTTAATTATACACAGGAATGTATAATTTTTACTTGACAGTCAGAGCAATAAATGAATATAAACCTGGGTATATTAGCTTGTTTTTGTTCCTCATCAAATTATTCTCAATGACTTTTTGAAAGTTTCAATATATGCTTATTTTCTGCAGTAGGCAAAGATTGCCTCTTAGCTCAGCAGGGACAGGGTATTGGCAAAGTGGGTCAGTATTTTACAGACAGTGATGCATGTGCCCACACGTGAGCTCAGGAGCATGGGTGGCCTTGGTAGGATGTTAATGGAGCTTGTACTTAAGCTGCTTATACGCCACTTCACTTCAACACCTAAGCTTAGTACCTGTTTCGTGTCATCGCTCCTAAGAACCTGAGTTTAGTGCACTGATGATAGGCTTACTTCATGGCAGGAGTGGAGAAACTGCACCATCCTCAGTGAGTGTGGCACCAGAGCTTCTGCCAGCCAGTGGCTGCTGTTGGCCCTCCTGCCCAGACCTTGCTGAGAAGTCTGAAATCACCCACTGGCCTCTTTGAGGAGCCTGTCCCTGCACTGTGCAGTCAGGATGCAGAGGAAGACAGAAGATGGCTATTCCTGAAAGATAGAGGAAACGAGCAGAGGTTAGATGGCATGGAGGGCGCAGTGTTTGTGCACGCATTCATGGTGTCAGGGCAGTTTACTCAATATTTTTCATGTCTGTAGTTTTACAGTCAGGCAGTGCTTGATGACCCTTAATAGACTCCTGAGCTATATAATGGTGGCAGAGCAGTGAAGTTTTCCCACAATCTTCTACATACTGGTAGCACATCTTCCTCAGTACCTGCCTACCCACTGCAATAGCTGTGCTGGTATCAGTCCATTCCAGTGCTGCTATGTCAGCTTGTAAAGCCAGAGACTTGCAGGTGTAGCCATACTGGTGTGCCTGCCAATATCCCTATTACTCACGAGTCCTAAGTAAATAGGTGCCTCTCAATTTGTTTTTGTATAAGGGCTCACTGCTTGTTAGCTGTTGGTATAAGCCTTACCCAGCTGTGTTGGGAAGAATGTGGTAAGCAGGTGGCTTGAGTGCCACTTGGGTCATGGTGTGCTTGTCCTTTGGACTCAATGGGTGTGCGCGGCACTGTCAGGCACAGTGTCCTTGGGAGAGTTGCTAGGGAAAGCTGCGGGATTCAGAGTGCAGTGCCCCCCACTGCCCCTTTGCCTGGCAAGGAGGGCTGAGCTGACAGCTTTTTTCCAAGGTGGTTATTAACGAACAATTGAGTTCATTACAGCTCAGTGCTAATAACAGCATACATTTAAATGAAGATGCACTGATGCTGGTAACACTGATTTGGGGCAACACGTACACAATAAAGTGAACTTGTTCCTTTCTATTACGAATTCTAGCTTCTGGTGTTGACGCTGATGGCCTTACTTGATGGCAAAGTAAGGTCTTGTTTCATCAACTTCCAGACTTACTTGATTGGCACAGCCTTATCCTGGATGTTGCCTCCTGAGCAATTGTCTTAGGTTAATCCCTGGAAGCCTCTTCTCCCTCCCTTTTCTTTAATGCTACACCTTTTCATCTTTCTAGACAGATCTCTTTTTTTTTTTCCTCTCAGCAGTGATCATGGTGATGGGGTTTAGCAGGCTATCCAGGAAGGTGGTGGAGTTAACCTCCCTGGAGGTGTTCAAGAACCATGTAGATGTGGCACTGCAGGACACGGTTTGGTGGGGATGGCGAGGATAGGCTGGTGGTTGGACTGGATGATCTCATTAGCCTTTTCCGACATTAACGATTCTATAATTCCTTCCCACATGTTGAAGGGATGGGGCAGAGGGAAGATAAAATCAGAAAGGAGGTAACATCACAGTGACCCAAACATGAATGAATTTTTAATAGATGAAAAAATGATGCTTGCTGAGTGGGCTGGGCACACTTAGAGATCAACACTGAACAAATATTTCAAGATGACTCTTACAAAGTACTTATTATTATTATTAGATACTCACTTTTCTAAGAAGTTATCTTCTGCTTCTGTTTCAAGAAGGATTGCCTTTTCCTCACTATGTTATAGGTCAAAGGTAAGTTGTCCTTTGGCACCAGCAGGTCGCACAGTGCTTGTCCACCTCGCAGTGGATGGCCTGTGAGAGTCAGGAGGTCAGGAAGGGAAGCTGGTGAATAAGTGTTGCTGGTTTTAGATTTATGGAGGAGGAGATGTGCATGGCAACTTGAGGGAATTGGGACCCCTTCATTGGATTCATCATGACTGCAATCCTTCTGTCTCAGTGCTGAGAACTGAAACAGCGTTGTTAAAAGGCTGCCAGCAGCGTAAGACTCCCTAAGCATCTGGAAAGGCTTTATTGGATTAGCAGAGGAGCTGTAGGGTAGAGGTGCTTCTGGAACTGCTTCTGGTACCTGTGCAAGGGCAGCTTATAACCCTGAGCCCACCAAGGGGATATGAATAACTACTGCAGGGTGGTTTGACAAAAGGTTTTGATTTACGCTTTACATTAGCTAGCAGTTTGTTTCAGATCTTTTATTGCTTTGAAAAGAGACGACAGGGAGCTGGTCAGGAAAGCAAGAAGGTCTCTAGATGTTTAGACAGTGAAGACGAGGAAGAAAAGTAATGAAGAAAGCTCTTGCCAAGTATACTGTCTCCTGCTGCTTAACTATTCACAGACATGCCATTCATACCACTCCTGCAGTGGTCTGGAGAGCTGTAAGCCCCATTTCCCCTCTGTCACTCACTTACATCTGCATCTTCTGTCCCTCGGTGACAGAGGAGCTCTTCCCCACAGTCATTTTTTGTCATCATTGTGTTTTGATAAGATGCACAAAGAAAATCAGTGCCATCACACAAAACACTTAATGGAAAGCATTTGGTTACAGAAGCAGCTCATTCCTCTGATTTTGCACAAGTAAAATAGTGCAAGAAATTTTAACGAACGTAATGATTCCATGAAAGCTCAGCAAACATTTGTGCCACCAGCCGCCCATGGCACAAATGAACAGCACAGATTAGAGGAGTGTATATAGTACACTGTCTACACAGTCTGGATGCAGTTTGCCCAAAGCTTTGTCAGCTAGAAATGGCAGAGTAACCACATCTTTTGGCAAACACCAGGGATTTGCAACCTACTTTGTAGCACTGAATAACTTTTTAAAACGTATATATATATATATAAAAAATATATACATGTGAATATGAAATATTCATATACATATACTATATATATATAGTTCACATCCTTTTTGTTAGGATACTCTTCAGTTTCTTTTCAGATCTGACTAGCCAAACAAAAACCGTTTGCATTTTTTCACTTCTCTAAGTCGCAACAATAATCTTTGCGTAGACCTTATTTCTTGCTCTGTCACTCTTAAAATACAATTTGATAAGATAAAATGAATGTTTCCAAAGGTTTGACTCCACATCAGGAACTCACTGAAGTTTTTTTTAAAGTCCATTTGAAATCAATGGGTCTGAAGCACATCCTTTTGTGCTTGGCTTGGACTGAGATACAGTATTTAGACTACTTCAGGAAAAGTTGTGATTTCTTGTTCTGCCCTTATTCCTCATCTGTTTTGTCTTGGGTTTGAAACACAGAATGCCTTTACTGTTTGGAAGGGAGTAAGGAGCCTTTCTTGATGAAAGGCTAAGTATGTGCGCTGTTAACATTGTAGATGGCAGCAAACCTGCTCATACCAGGAGAGTTATCCCAGCAGTGCATATGGGGAAGTGTGTGCTGCACAGTGCAGGCTGGGGAACGCTGCCATGAACAGGGAGAGCCTGGGATGCACAGCAGTGTTTGGCAGTGAGCTTCAGGCAGTGGGTGCTGGTGGAAAAACATCCAAAACTTGGGAAATTTCATAGAAGTGTGTTGTTTTTTTTTTTTTAAATGTTAGTTTAAATAAGTCTCAGTTCTCAACTCTCCTGTTCCTATGTTCAGTTGTGCTTGTTTTGTTTGCTGCTGCAGACCATGTAAAGTATAACTGCACCTTTCCCTTCTAGTTTCCTATCAGGAATCTGGTAGAAGTGGTTTGAAGGCGGAAAAGGGAGGAGCTTCACTGTAAGTGCTGTAGCATGTCCTTCCATTGGGGCATTCAAGTCGTGATATCTGACCAGCCACGCATGAAGAGAACAGGGTCTCCCAGGATGTATTGATAACTTCGTTCTTCACAGTATTTACCATTGCTTCAATTTTCCTAAGTTAATATGCGTTCTGCCTTCCTTTGGCTGTGCAGCATGTGCACGGTGTCTGTGGAGCTGGTCAACAGGAAGGGTCACTGCCTGGTTAAGTATTTTACACGCTTCCTCTTTGCGGAGGAGCAATGAGAGAATTTGCAAATGCAAGTCCTTACTGGCAAATGTACTGTAATTCAACATATGGTAGTTGTCAAAAGCTGACATGTCGAGGTTTTGTATTTCACTTATATTTCCAAATAGATGACTTGGCACCTAACTAGTGACTTAGAGGCTTGCTGCCTGCCTGACACTTACAGAGATAATTTCTTGGCAAGGATGAAAATGTTGTTGACCTGTATATTGTTGTTCTTTTTTTTTTTAACCATTAATATGCCTGCAAATGATAGAATTATTTCCTATTTCTTGTTCTTCATGTTGCAGTTGTCTTCTGCTAGGACTTGGTTAAAAGTCTGTCTCACTGCTTACAATCCACAGAACAAACTTCAGCTAAGTGTGATGATTTGGCTGCAGTTAGGAAAAACAGCAGTTATACTGATGGTGACCAGAGGTAGAAATGGTGCCCATTTTACTCCCATGCCTACTGATGCTTCCATACCCCTCTATATCTGACTGGCCCTCATATATCTGTATCCCCCCTTGCCAGGGGGTTTCCTACCCCCTGCCTTCTTGCCTCCATCCCAACAAGCAACAGAGGTAGGGACAGGGCTGCTGGCCCTGGCTGCCCAGCAAGTACCCCTGGAAAGCAGCTCCCACCCAGCCCTGTCAGCCACACCTGCAGTGGCTCTGAGGACACACTGCTCCCATCATGCTGGATGCCAGAGAGGAAAGCTTTTGGAGAGGAAGAGGAAAATGAAGGGAACAGAGCCAGAAAGACCTCTCCAGCCTTTCTGCATCCTCAGGAAACGTCCTGAGCCCACACCAGAGACCACACCTCCTCCTCAGCCCTTGCAGTGCTTCCTGCAAAAACTACCTTGCATGCAGAGAAACACTTACTTTAAGTCCTGGTCCCAAATTCGGTCTTGAGACCTCCTGAGGTCTGTTTCAGTGGGAGCTACTGGGTAAGGCTGCAGGAAGCAGCAGGGAAGCAGAGTGAAGGGGGCTGGGAAGGAAACCTACAGCCCATGGCAATGTCCTACATGGGGCCACCGCCTGGCTAGTGTGTCACTGTGAGTGGCCATACTGTCAGCCTGTGGGGCTGGGCTATTTTGTCAGGTGGTGGCAGCATAAATATGTGGGAGAGTCTTGACCAGTGGAAAAAAAGTGGGATTTTAGCAGACTGAGTTCACACCTGGGCTCTGGTGCTGCCTGGCAGCTGGGTTTTAAGACTCAGCTTCCTCGACTGTGGGTTGAGGGCTTTTGTAAATGGTAATGTGCAACTACAAGGGTGTGCAAATGGATGGAGCTCCATTTGCCATGTACATTCATGTGCATCTATGCATGCTTTCTTTGCTCAGAGTTGCCAAGTTCCCGTTGACGCACATCTTGCTGATGTGAGCATCAACTGTGGATAGTGGCGGGGGAGGCATAACCACGTGGATAGATGGATAGATTTATTTATTTACTAATATGGTTTTTATTGCCTAACCTTAGAACAGGTGTATAGTTATATCATCATAAATGGCCTTGAATTCAAACAGCTTCTCTCTTTTTTCTGTGGGGAAAAGTGCTGTGTCACTGTGTACACGTTCACCCTCTTTTATTGCACCCAGACTCAACAGATTGCGTTGGTGTGAGGTACAAGGGTAGCCAGAGCAGCAAAACTTCATGTGTGGGCAAAGCCTTGGAGATAAAGTCCGCTTGTGTTGTTTAGGCACAGCAATATTACTTCTGATGGTAATTTATTATAGGTAACTTTAATGAGTTTATCCATAAATATTAATTTACACAAAATCCTGTGCGGGGTAAACATGTTGCTAGCTAGGCAATGTCCTTCACAAAGGTGGGGGGAGAAGGAGGCGAGTTAGACAGCTTCATTGCAAAGTTAAAGAAGGAGATAACTGGTTTCACCAATTAGCCTTAATTTGGCAATACTGCTGTGATAACAAACACTTGAGAACCATTCAGCTCAGTTTTAGTGCAGTAATGTCTCGGCAGCCTCAGACGCCGGAATGGCTCTCACAGCTTTGTGAGGATCCTTGAGGTGCTTTTAGGGTACTGCTATGTGACAGTGTTTAGTCTGGACCCCTCCTCTGGTATCAAGGAGGGACGCATGCTGCTGAGACGGGCGAAGGGGAACGTCTGTCCCCAGTGAGGCCATCTTCAAGATGGTGGTGGCTCACAGCCACCTTTGGGGTGAGATGCTTGAGGAATGCACTGCAGGTGCCACTTAGCAGGTGTTAGGGGATAAAGCCTTGTGGGCGGTACTGTTCACTCACTCTGGGACCACAGGTTTAAAAGTGAATGACAGGTAATGGGAAAGAAAGAAAAGTAGTTTTGGCCAGCTCAAGCAGCTCTGATAGCAGCAAGAAACCTGCATGGGCTTGCTGTGGTGGCTGTCTTTCTTGACCTTTCTTTAATGCACCTGTAAGAGCTTTGAAATACATAGAAGTCTTGAGATGTTGCAGTGAAAAGTGTGGCATAATCCTCTGGGTGATTAGTAAGTAGCAGAACTGAAAAGGTCTTAATTCCTGACAACGGATGCGAGAATGGAACATTAAAGGAACCGTGACCTTATGTTCTTACAAAATAGGTGGGAATATCCCGCAGAGGATGTATTTGCTGGTTGCCATGCCTTTATTCCCCACTGGGAGCCTGAACACCCAGGGACATCCTTCCATACTTCCTTAATGAGCTCGCACTGATGAATCCCCTTTCCGCGGGGGTGGCCTTCTCCCTGCCTCCCTGGGGCTCATTACAGAGCTTACTACATCTGTGCTGGATGTGCACCTGCACTGGATTTGTACCCATGCTGGATGTGCACCCACGTTAGATGCGTATGGAGCTTTCTCATTAGTGCTGGTCATCCCAGTTTGCTTCTTGGGCGAGCGGGTGAGCAAAATAGTTTTCTGGGTGATGAAAGAGACTTTCAGGTACAGGCAAAAGTAATCCTAAAGTGCACCTTCACAGGGCATTTTTCTGAAGCACAGGTGCTTTAGCACAGCCGTAAGAGGCACACAGGTGTAGGAGACCAGTGAGACCCAGCAAGGAGAAGCGCCCTGCTAATGCGTGCTGCAAACATGGGTTTTTTTTTTTCCCTCTTCCCTCCGCAGCTTCTCTATGAAGTGTACTCTGGAGGAAAGTTTGCGTTTGATTGCCGATAGCCTCACGCTCCGCACGTAGCACTGTCATTAAGCCATCATCTCGCTGGCCGGCAGCCAGGGCTCGGCAGCCGGGGGTGGGCGGTCCTTCCGAACTGAAGCAGCCTTTATTGATACGTTGGGGCACTGCGCATGTTTACAGCTGCTAATTGGGGGCTTAATCTGAATATCCTTGACTGAACTAATTCACTGGCAATAGCCTTTTAAATTTCAGGTCCTGCCGTGATGGCACGTCTGCTCTTCACAGCGCGTTAATCTCTGTTGTAGCCGTATTGTCTCTGCCTGCTTGCAAGGCACAATGGCTGGGTAATGTTTCAGCCTAAGAACTCAGTTTTAGGTCAGAGGATGATGTAAAATAAGTCTTAACCTGATTTTCCTGGTACAGAATGTCAGACAGAAGCACTGAGGAGCTGGGGAAAAGTGTTAATTGACATACGTGCAGGAATATGTGGATTATTAAACATACAAGATAGGAGGCTAATCTTTTTCTCAATTAGAAGAGACAAAGCTGCTTGCTGCAAGTACAGTTGGGATCCTATGACAATTTTAGATTTGTTTCCTTAAACCTTCATCTTTCCTTTTCTCCTGGTCTTGCCAAGAGACTGAAGACAGAGTCTGAGTGGTAGCCTGGAAGCAGGAGATGTTATTTATTTAACTTAACAAAACAATCTGGTCAGTATATGGAAGAAGGTAAATATATGTGACTCTTTCATCTGTGGAATCAAAAATCAGATTCTTCTCAGAAACAGGGAGACCTTCCCCCTCCATCATGTCCTTTGCAGTTTTCTGAATAGCCTTTCCAACTTGGGACCCCAGGAAGCATCCAGCAACAGGGAGATCTCGATGAAGCTCACTGCTGTCTCCAAAACTCAGTTCACAAATGCTCCCTATTCTCTTGGCAGCTGCAAGTGGTTATTGCCAGCTCAGGTCACGTCTGTTCCGTGGCTGCCCTGTGCCTTTCCACTGTGGCAATGGCAATGCCCTGGCAGCCAGCTGGAAACTGAAGGGCATCCAGACTTATCTCAAAGTGGATGTTCTGTTAAGAAAAGAAGAAAAATAGTCTCATCCTGAAGCCGTCCTCCTTAACAGGGCTCTTTAAGCCATGAAGAGCTAAATTTTGTTGTCTATCATTAGAAAAACTTCCTGAACTGTGTTACGGATTCATTTAATGGTTCATTGTTAGGTCAGGGTCAATCTACGATCTAGCTGCCTTACAAATTCTATAAGATTTGAAACCTTATTAGGGGCCCCTTGATCTACCGCTGGATAACATGCCAGTCATCAACATCTGTGTTGTATGATGATAATCCATAAACAGAACTTTCATGTGTAATTTTTTGTTTCTGCTTACTGAACTTCTTCTGGAACTAAGAGTAGAAGCCCTTCTGTCTTACTTCCATAAGAATAGTGAGCAAAGATAACCTCAACACTTTCAAATCTTTTGCTAGAAGATTTATCATCTTTTTCAGCAATATTCTCCCCAGTTCCCACTCAGGGAGCCACTCAAAATTTCTCTAAAATATGTCTCTGTGAACCTTGGAAATGATAATTGAGCAATAGTGGTGCATGTGAAAGACAAAAATGGAATAAAGAGAAGGGCTAACTTTTTGGTCTTGGAAGATCTCAGTTGGACAATCAAGCTCACATCAATTCAAAGAGAAGCAAATACCAGGTCAATTGTCTAAAGACCTGTCCAGAAAACCACAACTGTTTGTACAGGTACAAGTTGTTGTAGCAGGAATAAAGATGTATGTCCAATATACAGTGCTTCAGACTTCCATAGAGAAGGTGTCTGCCAGTACAGGGTCCTTATCAGTCATTCATATCTTGTTTGGCCCTTCAGAAGACTCTTCTCACCTGCTTCCCAGGCACCTTTGTGCTTAGGGCTACTTCTACAAGCTAATGAAGGAAGTTTCAGGCAAACAATGCTTCAAGGTGATTCCATGGAGTTTGATCTGCTTTGTTCTTCATGGAAGAAGGTGGTAGCCCCAGGGTTTTTATTGTTATCTCTATCAGCTTTTTTACTTTTTTAGATGTTTTCCATACTCCTTGGCTTTAGGCCTCAGTATGAAGATGATAGTTGAAGTGAAAAGATATGGGTGACTTCCCCTGCAAAATTCTAGCCCTTTTCCCAGTGTTTCTTAATTATATGTTATATAGCCCTTCCTCACAACCTTCTCCCCTCTTCCCTCCATCCCAGAGCAAGAAGCTGACCAAGCAAAAGGTGGGGCTTAGCTCTGTGAATCCAATGGCTAGTCAACTGCAGACTGAAAACCAAGTTATGGGTGAGGAGTTGAGGTAATGGTTTCTCATGCAGTGCTGCTGCTGAAGCCCATTTTGTGATTTGTGTGAATGAAGTGAGCAGGTTTTTGCCCCCTTGGAACTGATTATTCTGTTTCCAGTAGGCATGGAATTATGTTATTTTTACGTAATTTCCTTCTCTTTGTTCCCAACTGTCTCTACAGGGTAATAAATTAGACCAATTTTCATAGTTCATTTGTCAGTATAGCAGTTGAGTGTTTTAACTTTAATCAATTCAAATAAACTAGTATTTAATAATGTTCATGAAGTTTTTATACTTAACTGTTATGTGCTACACAGTTTAAAAAAACAACAAACACTTGAGCACAATTGGGTGCAACAAGCAAGTACTTAATAAACATCCTGTTGTGCCTGTGTCAGACAAGCCTCAACTGAGTGTCTCTCATCTTTGATCATGAAATGTCAGACTACTCATGTTCTTTTAATGTGGAGCATGCTGTGTGCCTTTTGCTTTCTGACTGTACAGACTGTCGGCAAACCAAAAGCAGTTTGAGTACAATATGCACTCAGAACTAAGTCAATCAAGTGAACCCCAGTAATCCTCATTTCCTAAATTCTGATAAAGTGATTTTTGTTTTCACTTGAGTTGAAGGCTAGAAACCTCATATTGAACTGAAATTTCAGAAACTTGGAAGTGTGCAGCCAAATAAAAATGTATCTGAAAGCTGCAGTGGTTGTAACACAATTTAATTCTTTTTAATAGCTTGGTTTTCCAGACAGCCCCCATAGCAATATTTTGGGTCAGCATTGCTTTCTGTCTCTATAGTAGTTCATTTCATCTGACAGAATTTACAAGTGACTTCTGAATTTAACTGTTTGATGCATGAGCTGTATGCAGAGGTCATCTACGCTAGGGATTAAAAGTGACAGCTGTTCAACAGTATCCACGACTCTGGTGCAGCAAATGGAAAAAAACAAATTTTAGAGTTTCTAGTTAATGGGTCGTATGTGTTGGCAGGATGGAGTTACACGGGTCACTTTTCTGCAGTTGCAGATCACTAGCTCTGAAAGGAAAGGCTGAGATCGATGTGGGGTTGCGCCAGCACCTGTGCAACCGACCCTAGGAGCATGTGGGGGCTGTCGCTGAGCAGTAGGTGAGGAGAGCATCTCCTCCTTACCTGCTGCCATTGTGGTCTCTGGTTCAGCTTGTGTGCATCTTCTAACTGAGGTGTTTTTTGAAGTGTTCTGTTCGAAGCATCAGTCCACTCCAGTGCTGCTTGTTTTCTGAAATGTAGCAGAATGATGCCTCACAGCATGGTCCTGGCTATCAGCTAAGAGAACATGTTTTTTTGCCTTGCTAGAAGCATTGGGAAGCAGGGAAAAAACCTCTCTATGGAACTGTTGTTTTCTTTATCCGTCTCCAAATTTTGCTGGTGTCTTGCTGTTTGACTTGCAGATTTTTCTGGTTGACCTGAGTGTAATACTTAAAACCAAAGGATGAATAACTTACTTTCGCAAGTTCTGTGCAGCGTGGAGCTTCCTGATGATTCCTGGCTCCTTACTAAAGCTGCTGATTACTGCTTGTTTAACTGGTGGTTGCTTGCACCCTCTTGGGATACCTAACATCTCTGATAATGACAGTGCAGAAACTGTAGTGTTGATAATTTGCTTCTTATTTTCCAAGTTTCGTAGGCTTTAATTTATGACTGTCAGCTAAACCACTGGAGCATTGGTCTTCAAAATACAGTGTGTGTGTGATTGCAAATGTGTGCATCTACATGTTGGCTCTTAAATTTCAGCTGTTGTATAAGACAAATCCATCTATTTTAACTCAAAATAAGATGAGTAGCTGAAGAAATTTCCTCTGGCGCTTACTGTGGGAAGTTAAGCCCATGGATTGTATTGCCAAATAAAAGAAGTTCGGTATGTTTCTGCTTACTGCTGTCTGCTGGAGTTAGTTTAGGATTGGAATTGGCTGATGAAAAGAAGTGCTCCCCAAAAAGCAGTGCACTCTTGTGGGCGTAACAGTAAAAAAGTTTTCATTGATGCACCCTCACCTGAGGGGTGAATGGCTTGATTACCATGATCCACCCTCCAGCTTTTGTCTCTAGTCCCTCTACTTAACTGGCAAATACCAGTGTTTACCAATTACCTAAATTAAGTCTGGGTCATTGCAGCTCATCTCCTGTTTCTTGCTTGCTTTGAATGAATCCGAAAGTAGTGCTAACAGCTGGAGTACCCGCTGAAGTGAGCTTGATCTGCTCTGGAGCTGCTCCAGCCAGTTCTCTGATAAAGCCTGATGTAGTTTTAGGAGGACCAGAATGATTTCCCTTCATTGTTTAAGGTTTTGTTCAAATATTCTCCATGCCAGGAACTTTTGCTTTTCTCCCTTTGCTGCTACTAGCAAAATTTCTTTAAGTTAAGCTATAGCACGGTCAGAGCTCTTGGATTCTGTGGGAACTGTACTGCTGGTTGATCCCCAGGGGCTTTGTGTGTTGTGGTTGCAAAAGGTGCCTGCGGTAAATAATGCATCATTGTCTCCAAGTTGAAGCACAAGTTTTGCTAACAGAACATACTATGTGAGGGAAAACTCTGGCATTATGCCCAGATTTCAGTGGTAAGCAAAGTGCCTAAATCCCTTTAAGGATCTAGCCTGAAGTATGTTATTCTCCAGCACCCTTTTGATTATGATGTTTAATAGTAGTGGCACTGGGTAGTTCTGGGGGCAGCTCAGTAATCTTGCAGCATAGGCTGCATCTCCCTGGTGGCAGCTGTGCTGGCTGTGATAGAGGCCTGCATCCCACTCTCGGCCTGCTGCCTGGCTACCGGAAGCCTCTGCCCCCTCTCCTGCCCTCTCAGCTGCCAGGGTCACGTTCCAGACATACAGGGACCAGGTTTAAAGAAGAGTTATTTAAATTTTTAGGCTTCACCCAGCTCACTTGTCATGGGATGGGTTAAGAGCTCCCCTCTGTGAGCTGCTGTGCTAGAATGGGGGGTGTGTGAGAGGGTTGTCCCCCTCAGTATGGGTACAGCTCCCTCAGAGCATCCCTACACTGCAGGTGCAGCTGGCTTGTGACTTCCATCAGCCTATAACAAACTCATTTCCAGTGCTTTGCTTTAGGCTCATAGTGAAGTGTAACCTCAGCTATGAAGCCATTTATAGACCAGAACGACAACAGAACAGACAGCACCAACGGCAAGGCAACGCACCAAGTGCCAGGTGTGATAAGAGAGGGCTTATTACTGAGAATTAAAGGTTTTTACAGTTGTTCAACATGATTTCTTGCCCCTATGAGGCACCAGCCTCAAAGCAGCTGTTGCCTGAGGTGTCTGAGTGCAGAGTGAGTTGTGACTTATTGCTACCTGCAGGTACCACTCTGCTGGTCCTCATGGGGAAGAAGCAGAGCCAGTTTACACATCACTTGAAATGCAGAGCTGTATTTTTACAGCTGTAGGTTTATGTATGTACATCCTAACTAGCCAACTCCTATTTCTGGTAGCAGATGGCCCAAGGGATCCATTGTGCTGGCTGACAGTGACTTCTACCCCCAACTCAGTACTATGAACAGCATGGCTTTACATGTGCCAGGAAGCAGAATGCAAGAACCCTGGTGTTCCTAGGTGTAAATTTCAGTTGTTCTTGGTAAAGCCTATAGTGTACCTTCAGTGCTGTTGCCAACTGTGCTTGGCAAATTATTAAGGGCGGGTCATGCCAGTGGTGCAAAATCATATAGTCTTCCTGTGGATTAAGCATGTACAATACTTTGGATAAAAAAGTTAGGATGTCTTCTGGTTGGATGGCTGGAAAACTAGATGTGTAAAAAATCTAGTTGAGTGCTTGGGCGTGTGGAGGGCAGTGCTTAGTTGTGTTATATCCGTAGGCTGGTAACTAGTGCAGCACCATAGTGGTGTCTTAGGACCAGTTCTGTTAACCATCTTATCAATGACCAGAAGCAGATGGCAGAGCGCACTCTTATCAAGTTGAGATGACACCAGGCAGGCAGAACCAGTTGATGTGCTTGAGGGCAGGGTTGCTACTCAAAGGGAAGCAGATGGGCCAGAGAAACAGGCCCGCAGCATTCTCATGAAATTCAACACAGACAAATGTGAAATTCTGCCCTTGTGAAGGAAGAGCCCCTGGGGGGCTGCTGTGCTCCCCAGGGAAACCTGAGGACTCAGGGGATCTCGATAGGCAGCAAGCTGAAAGGGAGCCTGCAGTGTGCCCCTGCACAGCAGCATCCAGGCAGAGGCACAGCCTAACAGCAGATGAAGGAGTACGATCACCCTCCCTACTCAGCCCTGAGAGACTACTTCTGAATATTGAGTCCGGATCCGTAAATGAACATATCCTGTCATCTGCCATAACTCGTGCTGCTAATACTGGCAAGCAATGAAAGGAGATGTTGGAGAGGTGGGAACAGGACTTCTATTGCCATGTTTTTAGAGCAAACTCCATAGAAGATGACTGGTATCACCACTTCACTAGTGAAGGAGTGACTCTGGGACAAAGATCTTGTATCCAACCAGCAGTCTCTCCTGCTTTTCCCTTCATTAGGTGCTAATGGTGTTAACTCAAGTTTAATGTTTTTGCTGTAAAGCCCTCTTAAGACCCATTGTCTTGAATTCAGTCATGTGGTTTGGAATAATTCATACTGAGTTTTTCTCATCATTCAAGGTGAAATTTCAATGGTGAATTAAATGATTGTTTCAGCAGCTCTACAGATGATCAAAGCTTCTGAAAACTGTTTGGTTAGTTCTGTGGCTCGGTCCATGAAAACAAACATGTGCTGCCCTGTGCAAACACAGCACAGTAGAGTTACAGACTTTGCTCTGTGGACTTCTACCCACCCTTCCTGGGGACCCTCACTTTGTGTTGAATCAATGCATATGACAGAGATTAGAAGATATGAATAGAAGATGGAGGTAGTAAGGCATAATGTCCTGGAACCACTTTCTACTTTCATTATGACTGGCAATTCAGTTTTGCAGTGACCACTCAGCTTTAGAAACTCAAGCAAACTTCATCTCAAACGGCTTCAAAGTCACGCAGCTTGTAGAGAACAAAAATATTGCATCATAAATACCAGGGTTTTTTTGTTTGTTTGTTTGTTTTTTGTCTTGGTGCATATACTGTGAAATATGAAGATTATCTATTTCCTGTTTGGAATTTCACACTGGCTGACCTACCCAGTGAAAAAAGCATGTGTGAAAATTCCTTCTGGTGCAGCTTTTGGACCAATAATCTGAAAAATGCTGAGCAAAACTGGTTGTGGGAGGATGCTCAGAGAAGAGCAAATGAATGTGGGCATCTTGGAGAAATAATTTTCTACAATTTTTATCTTTTTTTTTCAGGCTATGGTTGCTTGTTATCCTGGAAATGGAACTGGGTATGTGCGTCATGTGGACAACCCGAATGGCGATGGGCGCTGCATCACCTGTATTTATTACCTGAATAAGAACTGGGACTCCAAGGTGAGTGAGCCACAAGGCTAAGGCAGAGCATGAAGAAAAACTACTTCAGAAACAGAGCTTTGGAGAAGTCAGCTGCTTCTGCAAACTGTGATGAACTTTTGAACAGCTGGTCCATTCTTCATTGCTTTACATACTTTTGTTGGTGTTTATAGCAACCTCTTGGAAGTAAGAATCTGAACTGTTTCTTTATCATTCTGTCTCCCATCCCACACACACATTGTTTTGTTGTTATAGAGTAACACTTGTAAGCACTGGGCTGTGGCACTTAGTTTTGTTTAGAAAAAAAGGGCAATGAAGCTCTAGAAGGAATCATAATCCCCGGAGGAGTAAGTGGATTCTGTGAGCAGAATAAAGTGATAGCCCAAATCTAGCATTTAGATTTATAGAAGTTCTTAATGCATTTGTGGTTTTTCTTCCTTACCATGGAGAGTAGTCAGGCCCTGGAATGGGCTCCCCAGGGAGCCTGGCTCCAAGCCTGCTGGAGTTGAAGAGGTATCTGGACAATGCTCTCAGATAAAAGCTTTGGATTTTGGGTGGTCCTGTGTGGAGGTAGGCCTGGTGATCCTGGTGGATCCCTCCCAGCTCAGGATAATCTGTGATTCAAGAGGATGGAACGAGCATGTGGCTTAGCTTGTTCTCTGCATCTTTAATCACCAGTGGGTCTCCTGCCAGGGTGGTACTCTTGCTTCTGCCTGTATTACTAAACACAATTAAGTCAGCCTGGAATTTACCATACTTTTAATTTGGAAACAAAATAAGGGTTTATAAACCACAAGATGTCTTTTTACACTTCTGTACAATCAAACTGTGATTCTGTGAGATAGCAGCCTTTCAAAGTCTGAAGGGGAAGCTACAGGAGGGAAGGGGACAGACTGTTCAGCAGGATCTGTGGTGATAGAACAAGGAGAAATTGCTTCAAGCTTAAAGAGGGTGCATTTAGGTTAAATATAAGAAAAAAGTATTTTACAATGAGAGTGATAAGGCACTGGAACAGGTTGCCCAGAGTTGTGGTTGATGCTCCGTCCCTGGAGACTTTCAAGGTGAGGGTGGATCAGGCCCTTGGCAACCTGATCTAGATGTGGATGTCTCTGTTCATTGCAGGGAAGCTGGGCTGGATGAACTTTAAAGGTCCCTTCTTACTCTAAGGATTCTATGATTCTATGAAATACAGGCTCTGAAATACCATAGTTTCTTGCACTTGCTGGGAGGAGATTGTGATCTCACACTGATGAAGTGGAACATCCTTACCTGCCCTGCAGTATCCACTGCTTCCAGAGATGTGGCTGGAAACTCAAAAGTTTCTGGGCATTTGTGACAGGGCCACTGTTTTCTTTCTTGGATCGTTTACTTTACCCAGATGTTTATGCTGAAACATTACAAATTGTTTGAAAGTTGAGGTAGCCAGGAGACGCAGTGTACAGTTCCAGTGTTGTCATATAGCTGCCTTGGTTATCATTTAATGTTTACCCTGTTTGGATGCTGAGGAGGTGGAAATAAGTTGTTACTCACATTAATATGTGGCTGTTTATATGCGTGACAAATAACCTCTCCTTTTCTTTCAGCTCCATGGTGGAATTCTTCGAATATTCCCAGAAGGAAAGTCCTATGTAGCAGATGTTGAGCCAATTTTTGACAGGTTGCTTTTTTTCTGGTCAGATCGAAGGAACCCTCATGAAGTCCAGCCTTCTTATGCAACCAGGTTGGTAGTACATTTGATGCTGAAGTTTTGCCAGGAAAAGGCAAAGCACGTCTCCTACCAACATCAGATCATTTGTATCTAAAATTAGGGCTGTTGTGTATTTGGTTTAAGACGTGTGCATAAAAAGTAGATAGCCAGATTTTGAATAGATTTCATATTTTTCAGTTACTGGAATTTCTCTCATGAAATGAGGAATAGCAAGCTTGAAAGACAAGATTCTTTGTGTGATGGAAAAAAGTCCTTTGCCAGTGACAGAAGTCTTCCAAGCTGGGCATAGCTGTTTAGCTGGGAAATGTTGGGTCACACTTTTGCCCTTATAACACTACAGGGATTCTTGGGGCTACCGTCTGTCACCAGGCTATGAAAAGCTGATGTGACATAGGGCAGCTCCAAGCTGCCTAAAGGCATCCCAGAACAGGAAAGCATGCAGAGGTCTGTAAGCTATTTTTCCCTCTGTTACCAGGGGCTGTGCACTCTTTTATGCTTTCAAGCAAAAATTCTCACCTATATTTCTATCCTACTTGTTCGAATACACATATAAAGTGCTATCTGTATTTGTCTTCAAATATGTGCCATTCATATCCTTTTTTAATTTATGAATTCAATTGTTTTATTGTTTGATTTCTCTGTAAGAATTGAACTTATTAGCAAAATTTGAACCAAACACATGATTTTTTTCTTTTATAGATATGCCATGACTGTGTGGTATTTTGATGCTGAAGAAAGAGCAGAAGCAAAAAAAAAGTTCAGGAACTTAACTGGTATGACTTTTACAAAATATTATAGCAAGAAGAGTGAGGCCTTCATTTTAGAAATGAAGTAGGACAGTTGTGGAAGAAGAAAAACTAAGGCCTGGCCCCAATAACCCTGATGGGGAGTGTGGGAGAGGTGATTTTTCTCCTTAAAGTACAGTTGAGATGTTAATTTTACCTTAGGAGTAACTTCTGTGTGAACACATTCATGATAACCTTGGAATGTATAGACTATCTAAGTTAGGAAGAAACAAAGTTTATAAATACATACAAGCACACCTCTTGGCAGACAGTTTGCTAGAGTAGCTGTGATAATGGTGCTTTCCATGAGGTGCCTGCTTTCAACTGGTTTCATAGGTGGCCTGAAATCATCCCACAGACATTTCTGTGGAACCTCAGGATGAACTGACTCCAACTTTCCTCTCTGCAGCACCTGGTACTGTAGTACTGGCATACAAGTAGGGGACTGAGTATCCAGATGTGCTCTCGTGCCCTGTGCTCATGCTCAAAGCATTGCTCTTTGGATCAGTTTCATTTCTGGTCTTTAGGGCCTGCCTTAGGCAGTTCCTCAGAATGTGGTATTGAGAGTATTCTTTTTCAAATGTGTGCTATTCAGCTGGAGTCCATCAAAGTCATAATTAGTCAAATGGTTTTCAGAATAGATTGCTGTCATTTCTGTAGCTGGCAGGCAGAACAAATAGAGACTTCCATCCTAGATGGGATCACGAGCAAGGGGCCAAGAGTTGGGGAAACATTACAACAAATCTGAAGTCTCTGAAAGATTATTGGGCCACTTAAGTGCTGCATGACTTATATTCAGCATCAGCAGCGTAACGATACAAAACCTTAGTAGGACTCTCCTGTTAACATGTTGTGGATTCGTGTAGCGTTTAAGTCTACACGATGATTTCATATCAAGAGTCTCAAGTGGAAGGGCTATCCATTGAAAACAAACCATCCTTATTCTGTTTGTGTTTTTGGATGAATGCTACTGGAACTCTCTGACTTAACTCTCTGACTTTTCTGGTCTTTTTGATGTAGATGCAAGGAAGAGAGAAGCAGCTCTTAATGAAGACTAATCAACTATTTCTGAACTTTGTGAAGAAATAGGATCCCAAAGATGACTTCTATTTCCAGTGAACCATGGCACATTTTTGTTATGCACAAGAACGCACTGGTTGTGTCTCTGTCTAGCATGTGCATCTTGTATTGATGGTACTTAAGGCAGCCTCCTGTCGTGCCTGCATCTGGCAGAAGGAACCTTTGTTTTCTATTTGCCTTTTGCTGGAAAAAGTAACCAGGGTTTTAATTTAAAAATTAATAAATAAAAGGGAAAAAAAAGCCTAGTGGTAGTGGCTCGACCAACTGGCTTTTGATCACTTTTGTAACCAAGGTAACAATCATTGGAACTAGTGGGAAAAACCTGAGTCTTATTTGCACTTTACTGGGGAAAAAATATAAATCTAGCTCAATGGAGAGGAGCTTTGCAAGTTTAAAATCTGTGGCAGACTGCTGATGGGCAAGGAGAGATATTGGAAATGTGATATTAAACTGGATTTTTTTTAGGGTCTTCTATGGTATGCCCCACATGGGGTTGTTCATGGACTGCTCATCAGCTTTGTTGTATGGAACATTGGCTCAGCTCTTCTGTAGCAAGAGTTTCCAGACAGACTTCTGTCTTCATCACATTTCTTGGAGTTCAATTGCTTTTGGTAGAGCTGTGCCATTGCACTTCCCTTTCTGTCCCAGGCTGGAGAGGGAAAGTGGTTATGCATCAGTCCACACCTTTGTAAAAGCATTCCCTTTCTGTTCTGAGCTGGATTGGTTTTGTTTTCTATTTTCACTGTTTGTTAAGCAGCTGTTTCCTCCCAGAAGTTCAGTAAACTTCAAAGTCTGATGGTGCAGAATGCACTGGCTCTAAAGGCCAACAGTTATGTAGAGTTGAATGTCTTTTTAATGACTCTTCTCCATCAAGCATATTTTGTATGACACAGATGTGAATCTGAAATGAAATATATGTCTGGCGGTCTGACAAATGTATAGTAATGACTGTTGACATGAAGTTGATTTCTGTGCTGCTTATCCCTAGTTAAGACACTTGTTTAGCTTTGTTTGCATGTGTATGAAATTTGAACGAAACAGTGATTCTGTTTCAATTCTGTTATGCCAGGTAACTACTTCTGTTATGTTCAAGCCATGAGATATACAACAGATCATTCAATTGGCAGAGCACTTTATTTTTTCTCCATTATTTTCTAAAAACTTAGACTCAGTGAGTAACTGCTGAGTTATGTCCAATCTGTTTAAGCTACAGCCTACAACCAGCACTTACTGCGCAGTCTGGAATAGCTCTTAAAGGAGCTGAGAGCTTTTTCTGTGCCACCTGCCCACGGTAGCTGAGGTGGTCTTACTGAGCTGCCAGTCCCCAGACCAATCCACCACACCATGCCAGGCTGTTGTGTTGTCAGTGGGCTTGGGTCTGTTGCGCCTCAGCTAGGGAGTGAACAGGAAGCATGCAGTGGCTGCTATTAAGCTGCAGTGACAAAAGGGTAACAGCTACAAAGGACAAAAAAGAAATAAATTCCCTTTAACAATGGTAATAGAAATGGAGTATTTCTTAAACAGTTCTGTGTTAGAAAACACTGGGCATCCTTCAGCCTGTTCTTGAATTTTGAATGTAAATACAGTAGTGCTATGAAACCCCTCATCCTCTCTGTCTTCTCCTAGAGATCCAGCTTTGGTCGTGTGACTGGACTTTGTTCAGCCTGACTGTGCACCTTATGGGAGGAATATGAGGGAACACGTCACAAACACTCTCATAACTAAAAACTAGGGAAAGACAATCTGATTGATGTCCTTTAATGTTAGGAAAAACATTCTGCTTCACTTGCATCTAAATACCGAAACATAGACTTGAAAGAAACTTAATGATGACTTGAAATTCTCATTCTTCAGTGTTTGTGTGTGGAGAAAGTTAGGTCTCTTCCCCAAGTGTGAGAGGTAACCCTTTGGAAGATGGTAGGTGTCAAATTCTCTGAAACGGTCAACCAGGGGATTGTTATTTAAAAGGTGGGAGAGAAAAATCTCATCTTGTTGTATTGCTATGCAAAATTGATAATGGAACATGAGTTTTAAACTTCTGTGTACTTTTAAGTGAGGCAAAGACAACTAAAACAGAGCAGATCAAGTCTTGCTTCGTATTTGGAAACTGTAACATTAAAACAATGCACTAGGAAGATGTTAGTACAAATCTCACTGGAGCCTAGAACAGTGGAAAAATGGTAGGGTGGAAGGGGAAAGGACTTATATAAAGTTTGGGAAAGAAAGGTACTTTGGTTACTACAAGCTACCATCTGCCTTCAGCAATGGGCAGCAACGTGGTAGATGGAGGTTGGAACAGTATAGATGCATTTATTGTAAATAAAGTACATAGTTTCATTTTTAGCCTATATCTTCCTGGTCTAGATAGAGGAGAGAAAACGATTACCCTGTGGCAGAAAACATTGCTGCCTTCTTTGTTAACACGTAGCGAAATACAAACAAAAACAAACAAACAAAAAAAAACAGTTGATGACACAGGATATTGAAACCATATTCCTGTGCTCTGTTCCAGACCTTTGCCCCCCTTTCCAGGTCAGTGGAATGGTCTCCTCAAAGATGCTATATTTTAATTGGGTGGTGGTGGGGTGATTGATGGTCATGTAGGAATCCAGTCTAATGTTTTCTGCGTAGATTTCTCATTGCTTCAAACTGTTCTGTGGGAATGTAATTGTGTAAGAATTCTAGGGGCAGCAGAGGGCATTTCAAGGAGATTCTTTCCTTTCTTTGGGTTTTGTCTTCATGGCAAAGTGGCTGAAACATTAATGGCCAAAGAGCACTTCTCATCCAGTTGTGAAAAGGCATTTAACTTTCAGTGCTCAAAAGCTTTTCACTTTTAGGTAATGTGCCTTCTTCATTCATATTTATGGAGATGCTACATGCCACATGTACATGTCCTGCAGTTTATTGTGGCTCTTTAGGAAATATATTTGCCTTTCCAAATGCAATTTCATTCAAATCAGGGTGCACTGGGAAATATGCAGAGCCACAAGGTCACAGTTTCTGATAGATGAGGTTTGTTTTGCGGGAAGGAAAAAGGCCAGGAGACAGTTGAGTAGTCCAGAGGCTATTTGTAATGAACCTGCAACAAAACTTGCAGGCCTTTTGGGCACAGTAGCCTCTAATAAGTCTCATTTTCTCTTGATTACTTCTGGTTCTATGACAAACGGCCTAAACAAAGTAATGTTTAAAAAGGTCCACTTTGGTTTGTTTTTTTTTTCCTTTTCTTCTTTTCTCTTTAAGCAGTTTTAGTCCTTTCCTACTGAGTTTGTTAAAGTTGTTGGAATATATATATATATATATATATATATATTGCTGTTGCAAAATAGCTGGCTCTAACACCACTTGCATCTAGAAGAAAATGTATCTATTTGCAGGCAAATAACTAGTTCTACTGTGACTGTTATGTACTCCCAGCAGATATCTGAGAGTGAGTTATGACTACATCTTCTCTTGTCAGGTTGTATGCTGGTCAACAATGCTGGCACTTTGCATTGGATTGATATGGAAACCTGTAGTAGTATTTTATCATGCATCACATTTTGTGTTCCTGTTATTCTTTTTAAAGAAAAAGTACGGCAGGAGTCAATAAACACTGGGTCATGTTAAACGTGGTCCTGTGCAAATCTGTTTGGTCTTGTGTCTTCCTGGGGCTAGGGTTGCAGTGGGCACACACGATGGCATTTGGCTGGATAAAGTACTGCACAGAGGTGACACTGTCAGCAGCAGCTGCCACTGTCCCAGCGGCCAGGGCAGAGCTCTGTTTGCTGCCATCAGATTGGCATGTTCTCTTGGTCACTTCCTGCTATTCTGAAGCTATGTACCTTTCTACTGACACTCTTCTTGAAATGCTTATTTGTTCTCACGTTCCTGCTGAACCAGATAATGTTCTCACGAGTCAATTGTCTTCTGGATAGCTTTATTTTTAACAACATCCATATATACCTCTGCTACTCCTCCAGACTGAATCCCACAGTTTTCTCCTGCAGCCGTGGGGGAGGTTTCTGTATGGAAGTTGAATTAAAGCCAGGATATTTTCACTTAGCTGTTGATGAGCTGTGAACTATTCTGATGCCTTTGCAATATTGTGAATGGTAAGATTTCCACCTCCACCCAAGTGAAACAGACTATCTATTGTGGAGGGCTTGGATTTGACTCATCTTTTGGGTGGTGGGGAAGAATTCTGGGTAACTTCCCATTTCCATTTCCCTTAAGCACGTCATTTCCATGAAGGATTGCTCAGAGCACATGGAGAAGACCCCTGGAAAGCAGGGGAGTTTCTTCTTCTGAGCTTACTCATTATTAAGGGGGTTTGTAGGGACAGCTCTGGATGAAACTGGCTATTGGCCATCCAGCTGCCAAGAAGCTCACTGTCTTTTCTCTCAGTTTGGACTAAACTTTCTCCAAAGCAAATATGCTTATAGTAAATTGTTATCTTACAGCTATTTAGGGGTCCTCTTTCCTCCCCCTCCTACCCAAAGGGATATGGCTAAATATATTTGCACTCAGCATTCCCATGACTCCAGAGAATGCATCTTGTATCATAGACTGCAGTGTGAAAATTACAAAGCAGCACGACAGTGGAAGAGAGTAATAAAAATGGATTCCCCTTTCCCACACAATTTCATTTCTGTGGAATATTTCCATTTCAGGGAGTTTGAAAAATTCCCATCCACTTTCACAAAGCATAGAAACATTTTTTTCCTGCCTATCAGAAAAGAACCATTTCTTCTATATTTCCTTATCTTAAACAGTGCTGGGGCTACTAAATAAATGACAGAAGGTCACATAGGTGAACTACAGTCCCAATATCAATTCTCATGTGGGGACAGACCCAGGAGTGGCAGCGTGCTGCTGTGCTCCTTTGCTGACCAAGCAGTGGGGAAGATCTTGCTGCAGTGGGAGAGGAGGCAGTTAGTGGTGACTGATCTAGGCCAGCATTCCAGAGGCTAATAGACCAGGAGGGGAGGCTGGTGGGAGCATAGTTCCAGGGTTTGGGAACTTGTTGATCTGGCTGGCTCTTAAAAGTTTTCTACTGTATGGGCAGCAGCTGAGAAGTGTGGAATGACCTTGCAGAGAGGCTTAGTCCTGGCTACCAGAGCCCTGCATGTCACTTGTGATTGCAGGCAGCTGTTCTTAACTCCTTTAATTTTGACAGTTTCTCAGCTTATACCTTTTGAGAGCCTTGTGCTATAACATGTCAAAGTAACAAAATCAGAATGGAGCTTTAACTAGAGCACTGGGGATGAGGAAAGAAGATCTCCAAACAATGGAGCTAATGCATTTAAACAGACAGGCTTTTGTGCCTGGATGTGTCCCTTTTTTTTTCCAAATTTATCAGTTTGATTAATAAAATCACTGTGTCCCCTTACAAGCTTTGCCCCTCTGATGTCACTATTACTATTTAATAAATTCCAGAAACATGGAGTTGAGGCAGTTTCCCAGTCCCTTATGCCCCATGATCTATGAAGAATTGCTGCAGCATGATCTTTCAAACACCATCATGCTGTGTGCAGTCCTGCGGAATCTCAACTGAGAAACTATCAGCCAAATTCTCCAGCTAGCAAATAAGCAGCTGAAGGGACAGCACTGTTCAGAAGTGTTGGGAAAAGCTATCTCAGCCCCCTTTGCCCTGTGGTGCTATTGGTGTCATTGAGGCAGGCTGCTTCGGTTGTTCCTCTGCTAGCAGGGTGCACAGCAGCAAGAGGCAAGAGCAGGCATGGGCTTAGCACAAGAATTAACTGTAGGACAGTGCTGCAGTCTCCTGGGGTGAGGGAGAAGGTTACCCAGCAGTCTGGAAACAGTGGGCACCAGCATGTCACCCTGGACCTGTAGGAGAGCTTGGGGCAGCTGGGGAAGCCCACCCACAAACCTGAGGGTGGGAGCCCAAGTGTCTATTTGGGGTTACAGTGTGTAGCAATGACCTCCCTTGCTTCTGGCACAGAGGCTTGGTTAATTCCCAGCTCCTGCCAGGATGCTGGGCTGGAGGCACCCCCCAGCCAGACATCTCTTCCAAAGCATTATGCAAACTGGGGTAGGAGATGTGCAAGGGATGAGCCAGCAGCACAGCAATAAGACCCTGCCCTGAGAAGTGATGAATCTCCATTTGGGGGAAACACCTGTCCCATTACTGCAGGTTGGGTTGCAGCTGTGCCAAGAGGTGGTTTTCCCCCAGCTTCAGTGTCACAGGTAGCTTGTAACAGGTAGGCTGGTGTGACATTCAGCAGTGCCCCTCCCTTACGTGTACCCCAGTTACCCAAACTGTCCTGCCAGAGAGCTCACAGATTGTTCCTCGACAAAGGATGCTGAGTTCTTATAGTTGATGAAAGATGACACTGCTGTCATCATTCTCTCTTGCTTGCTGTAACACCAGTACAAGGGACCAGCCACATCTCCATGGTGCTGTAACAGACCCAGCCGCTGCTGCTTGCAGGAAGTTCAGAGATGAAAGCATCCTGGTCTCCTCCAGTCCCAGAGAGCTGTGAGTGAGTATTTGTTTCTCTGCACAGTCAGAGGGAAGTGTCATTTCCAGGGGGAGTTAATCTGAGAAAACTCAAAGTTGCACTTCTGGTAGCAAATAATGTTGATATTATAAAACAGTTATTTTTTCCTAAAAGGAAAAGGCACATGTTTTGAGAGAACAATTTAGACAGCAGCAATTTTGCCATCAAGTCTTTGTTATGGCTCAGATAACCTTCCAGGTTATTTTCCTGGCTACAGGAGGAAAAACATGCTGGGTTTCCAGCGCACAGAAGGGATTAATTCCCTCTACCAGGGCTGACATAAGAGCTATGGTCTATAGGCTGATCTATAGCTAAAAGCATTTACTGCTCCAAAAGGGCACATCTTTGAAGTTAGTTGTGGGGTTTTTTTTTTTTTTTTTTGGTGTAGGTGTTTGGTTTTTTTTACTTAGGTAAACTGGTGGAGAGGCACAGTCAGACAAATGCAGGAGTATATCACCTGCCAGGGATGCAGACTTACTAAGCCTTCCTAGAGCTATTCTCAGGAGAGGCCAGGCTGATGTGTTGTAGTCTGACACAGCTGTGGTTCCATGGACCCATGTGCTCCATTCTCTCTGCTAGCTGTGCTACAGCACAGCATTACTACCTACACCTGGGACCCCCACAAAGTAGGGACAAAATGGGTGTGGTTTGGATTTAGCTCAGCTGCAGCTCATGTCTCATTATGCCCCTCTCTGGGGCAAAGCACAGCCCTAGGCTGGTTTACAGGAGGTTCTGGAAAATATGTCTCTGGAGCCCTCTTCCTAAGGAAGTCAGTGCTTTTCTGGTGGCTCTGGACTGCTCAGAAGGAGTGAGGCATAGCTGTGTGTCTGTGTGGGGTTGTGTGGTGTGCGTCTGTCCTGCCTAGGAGCCCTGTGTCAGGTTCTGGGCCTGATCTCAGGCACTGATAGGAGAGGGCCTACAATGTGCAAAGCTGCAATCAAGCTGAAAGGCTTCTGATATCCAAGAGGGCTACATAACTTCAGTATTCAACCTACGAGGTAATTATATATTTATATATGTTTCTGTTTTCATATTGAGCAATTAGTTGTGCTATTTCTAATGGTGTGCAAGTTACTGATGATGACTGATGTTTTTTAAATCCCAAAGCAGAGAATGCAACTCATACTAAGTTGGAAAAAATGTCTTTGTTTTAATGTGTGTTGTATTCATGGAACCTAAAAGAGAAAGCAATCAAGATTTGGTTTCTTTCTTGAAAGTGAAGTAAAAGCATTTCCAGAAAAGTAAGCAAAGACAATTTAGTGGTGTTTTTCAGGCAGGGAGAGAAACATTCTCCTTCAAGCAAGAGGAGAATTGGAGCTTCCATGTTGTGGTTAAGCACTGCCTAGGTGGCTGATGTGTTTCCAGAACAGAAAGTAGTTGTACAAAATAATTATACACAGTATACAGAGGAGATAAAACAGTGATATCCTTGCTGTTTGCCCTTCTGTGTTTAAAGCTTGGTGCGCTGGCTGTCATGGCAATGCATAGGATTTGTGGGTGTGGTGCTGGGGCTGTGCTGTGTGTTGCAGGTAGAGGTCCTGGTCTGTGACTGGTGGAGTGAGGGTGGCTGCGGAAGGCCACCAGGTCTGATCAGGCTGCGACCTCAGAGAGGTGTTGTGGGATGCAGCCACAGTGGATTGTTTTTTATTTACTAAACACTATAGTTCATGTAACTTAGATGCATTTCCCACCTTTACGGTGGTTCACTGGATGCATCATTGCTGTGATGTACAGCATTGCTCCATGTATAGCAGAGGTCCAAGCAGGAGAGGTAATATCTGTTGTTAAGATGTACCAGTGGCTTCTCTCATGTGAATGGAAGGAAAAGAAATAAGATGTCTGAACAGACGTGTAATGGGTGAGGGAAGAGGCTTAGCAGACTTAAGCTCAGCTGTCTTCAGAGAATTTTCAAAAGCTCACTGCAAACACTCTGTTTCAAAGCTTATGTTCCTTTATCTATGAGAAGCTAAACACTAGCTAATTCTTTAATTAGTTCCCAACAAGATGTTCTTCTCTGTAGCCAAGGCTCACAACGAGATAATTACGTCTTTAGTTTTAAAATAAATGTCAATACAGAAAGTTATTTTGATTTCTGTCTTAAAATGTTTTATTTTTGCTCACGATCCTAGTGTTGGCCCTCACCTGCAGTATCTCTCTTTGGTTTGAGAGACACTGAATGCTTTATTTTCAGCTCGTCGTGCTGCTGTCCCAGTGCATGGGTATGGTGGAGCTGAATCTGCTATGGCAAGCTCTGAGCCACCATTGTGTGTAGCTCAGTTGATGCAGTGTCTGTTAACCTAACAACAGACACACATGTGGCCCAGAGTGCCCGAGTGTAGGTTGCATCACATGACAGAGACATACATGTAGAGCTTCCTGGGCCCTGTGTGAAGCATGGCAGGAGAAAGTGGAGCTGCCCCTCTGTCCTTAGTTACTCATACCCTGAAGCAAGATGCCAGCATTCTGACACCAGGCTTGCCCAAGGAGACTGGCTTCTCTCACACACCAGAAGATCCCAAGTACTCAGCTCCACAATGTGTGTCCTTTTGGTGAGGGATCATAACCTTTGTGGTTAACCCACTGTGGTTTCTCTATTTCCTAGGGAGCAAATTTATCTGAACTGGAAAATTGCAGCTCAGCATTCATCAAGAAAGATGTGGGAAAAGATTGCTCTCCTATTAGTTGGGGAAAAAAAAAAATAAGATCAGAGACCTACAGAACATGATCCTTGGGACAACCTTAAAACAGTGATTGTTTCTTCCAGGAATAATGAGAGTGGGGAGAAGGATGAAGGAGGAGATGAAAACACAATTAGTCTTAAAATGCGGAAACGGTTACTACAAAGAATAAGGAAATAGTTTGTTCTTGATACCTGTGTCAGATGACAACAGTAATGGGATAAAATCAGCAAGGAAGTTGCTGATAAGCCATTAGGAAAAGCTTTCTTAAGGCTGGGATGCTGAAGCACTGTGCACCTGAAGGGGCTATGGCAATAGCACCATCAGAGGGGTGGCTGTATAAACTTCTACCAGGAGTGATGCAGGAAGAAGGGATTTTTTTTTTTTGGGGGGGGGGGGGGGAGGGGGGCCAGTTTCTTCAGCGATAAGGTCTCTGTTGTTGTTTTTGACCCAGGGGCTGGTCATGCCATCTCATACTGGGAGAGAGGTCAAAGCAGTTAAACCTGAAGGATGGCCTCACTCATGGCCATGGTGGGGCAGGGGTCCTGCTCAGTTCAGGCAGGTTACACTTATCCTATCATTTGATGCCTAAATCTTCTGATATAGTGCCTAAGGCCGTGGATTGTCTTCCTCTTCTTCCTGCCTAAAGTTAAGGAGCTAGAATTCAGATCCTGGTGCCTCTTTTGGACCTCAAGGTAGAGCCAAGAGCAGATATAGACCAGGGTTGCATCCTGTTTTCACTCCTACTCAGAGCAGCTGTGCAGCTGGTTGGGCTCTCTGTTTTCTAGGAGAGGTTGACTTTTAGGTCACCTTCAGTTATTCTTTACAAATGGATATAATATTAGGGGATGAAAGGGAACAAGGAAGAAATAGACAGTGGGTTATCTAAAGTTGTCCTTTGAGAGCATATGGGCTCTTGAAGGGGGAAGCTGTGTTCTCTCCCCCCAGTTCATGTCCTGACTAAAGAGAAAGAGTGTGTATCCACATGGAAGTCAGCATTTGCTACTTCTGTTGAACGTTTTACTTCCCTTTGCAAGTATATTGCAAGTAAATTCTCACTTGAGTCATTAATCCTTTCAGCACATGTGAATGAAAATGTGTTAACTAACATGACTGTAAATGCAAGCAGTTGGGATACTAGCAGTTGAGCCTAGACGTGTTCATAACTCATGCTAAATACTATGGGTCACTCTTGCAGACTTGCTTTGACTTTTAGAACTGGCAGTCTGTCAAAACTTTATATAAGGTTGGGACCTATAGTTTTCTGGCTGCTATAAATACATTAATATCATAAGCCAAATGTTTCCCCCCTTATTGTTAATGTATTTCCTTTGCTTAGTCTCTGTGAATGTGCCCAGGGAACACAAGAAAATTGTTGGAGTCTCAGCTTCCTTTTATTCCCCTTGTCAGCAAATTGTGGCCAGAAGATGTAGATGGGGCCATTTTGGAGGAAGTGGGGGCTTCTCCTGCCTCCACAGATGGCATATCCTCTGCAGGCAGGCTCAGCTTTTTGGGTGGGATGGAAACCCACTGCTGTCCCCTCTGTTGTCACGCTGAGCTCCTGTGTGCCCTTGCACTGCTGTTCACAGAGATATTTTGCCTGCCACTTAGTAGCCTTGGGGTGACACGTTGCAATCCTGATCAGAAACAGAACAGTTATCATCAAACTGCACGTGCAGGCCCAGTGCCCTTCAGTTTGCTGACTTTTTCCCCTGTAGCAAACCAGTCCTCTTCTTCACATCCAACAATTCTTATTGATGTTACATCAGGTTTAGCAAGGGAGGTCCAGAGATGAGCAGGCACTAGATGACCTTTGTTCAAAAAATGAGTCCTGCAAATCAAAATTAAATTGCAGGAGAGGACTGTGACATGGCTGTTGTGTGAGCAACGTGCAAGATTGCAGCTTTTAGGACTGACAGCTTGAATGACGTTTGGATGTGTACTTTGCAATCTTGAAACACGCTTGAAATGGAGAACTTCTTACAGTCACAGCTATTCACCTCATCTTCCCAGAGCACCTGATGCTCTGCAAGCCATTGGTCAGCTCTTTCTTCCATGGCTCTGGTTGAAATTATTTTCTGTTGGTATTTAAGAAGAGCTTGCTTTACTTGACTGTGCGGCAATGCTTCTGTGATGTGTGAAAGTTTCTTATTAGAAATATGTCAGGACCTAAAGCAACATGCTCTTGTAATCTATTTAGTATGACTCCTGGACAGAGAATAGTAGGAAAGTAATTCAAAACTTTTATTTTTGTTCTCAGCAGTAATTAATTGCACAAATCGGTGCCTAATTTGTTCTTTCAAGTATCAGTAGAGTGATGATGAGAAGGTTCAATAAATCAAACATGGAAGTGTTGCCACCAAGTGGTACAAGCTGTGTTAGGCAATGTCTCTTAACTACTAGATCACAGTGATGAATCTGAGATGCTCTGATGTATTTATAAAAAAAAGATTTTTCTTTCTTTTTTTTTTTCCTTTGCTTAATTTTTCCCTTTTGTGATACATTTTACTTCTCACAGTGGTAAATGATCATACCAGCAGCCATCTCCATGTAGTAATGGGGTGCATTGACCACCTCTTCCCGCATTGGGTGGAGCTGCAGGCAATGGAGGGACAAACATGAAAGGTCCCTGGGGTACAGGACTGCTCAGACTGTCCCTGATGCAGTTCTGTCTCATTGGGATGTGGCATATTCCTTCTTCCTTAACCCTGAGTATGGGTGAAGAGAGCAGTCCTGGAGGGGGACTGCGCCCCCAGGCCTGGAGACTGGTCAAGCACTGTCCTAACCTGTCCCTTTCTTGTCCAATGCAGCCATTCCTGAATGACTTGGGACATTTTTGAAATAATTTCCATATTTATATAGTTCTTAATGGCAATGATGTGAGTGCTAAAGTGCTTTGTTTTTCAGCTAAATAACTAAGTGTGCTATACTTCACCCACAGGTTTCTTTATTCTGCTGGAACTGAATAATATCTTTTGCCTGCCATTTAGAAAACCTAAGTTTAAAAAAAATTAAAAAAGGAAGAATTTTTCAATGCAAGAGAACCAGGGGGTAACACAGGGGGATTGCTAGGGGCTGCCAACCTGGATAGGGGACCTGGCTGTCAGGAAGTTAATTATATGTTTCCTTTTTTTTTTTTTTTAAACAATAAAGGTTAAAAGCAAACAGGCAAAAACTTGGTTATGCACACACTTGAACATGTATGTATAGGCATGCAGTCTCATCTCCAGGCATGCACGTTGAAATTCCCAGCACCTGGTGTGGATGTGGGGGCTCTGTAGGTCCCACACCCCTTTGACTCTGCCAGCACCAGCAAAAGCCAAAGCTGAGCAGCAGCGCAAGAGTAGCCATGTTGTCACTGGAAAGGTGCTGGTCCAGCATGCAGGAGCTTAGAGACCTGAAAGTTGTGGTACAGGGTTGGCCTTATCCATAAGTTGTATGTTGGGAATAAGAGCCAAGCAGGAGGTAACTGGTCAAAAATATGCTTTTTTTTTTTTTTTTCTCAGAACTGACACTTTCTCAGCAGACATCACTTCTTAGCTTTCTTCAAACCTCTCCCTTTCTGTCTTTGGATAATTGCCTCTCATTTCTTAGAGTGAAAGCCTGAAGTACTCTCTTTATTTATTTTAATTTTAACGTTGCCACCATTATCGTCAGACCAAGCAAATGATGGCAAAAAGCAGAAGCAGTCACCAAGGCCCTTTTATCTCAGCTTTAGTCTCTGCTAACTACAAATCACAGTAGAGGAGTTAAATTTAATGCAGCTGATCTGAGAGGAAAGAGGAGAAGGGAATTGGCAAATGTATGTGTTAGTGAAACATAATGGTAGAAAAGGTCTCTAAAAAGATGGCTTCCAAAGCTTTTATAAGCACAATTGTGAATATATTTCAGTTTTATCTTTCCCTGTTAAAAAGTGCAAGAAAATAAACGGGGATGTCAACCTAAACAACCGCTAGCATTGTTGCGCAGAGGGAAAATATTGTAATTAGGATATCAGATCTCTAAAATGTCTTATCCAGATCAGCAGAACTTAGCTGAAATGGCTTGTTTCACTCTATTATAAAGAGTATATTTAACTTGACCATTTATGAATAGCTAATATGTTTCTAATATGACTGCTTTTTAGACATCACATTTGCAAATGACTCATCCACTCTTTTTTATTATTATTATTACTACTAGTCCTTTAAAAATAATTAACACAAATAAATCAAGTAGACTATTTAATATAATGAATTCACAAGCAGATGAAGTAATTATTTTGGAAATTATTATAGCAAATTGAGGTTTTCTTTATTTTACCAGTGGGGTTTTTTACATGGGAAAAGCCAAATTTTTATGACAGCTGGCTGCTTGTATACAATTATAGCTGGTGCATATCTGTAAACTTGTTACCTACATTTGTAAGCCGAATCTATGTATTTTTCTCTCGCTCTGCTGAAGAATTATTAACATATATAGAAATTGCCATAAAAAAAAAAGTTAAAATAAAACACAAGCATAGAGGACTATGAAGAGTCACTGGAGAACTTTCTGTGGCTTCCACTAAAACTGTGTCCATTGACTGGGGTTTAAAGCAAACTGAATAAAGTCTTGTCAACTACTTAGAACTATAATATATATATTAATATTCTGACTTTACAATGGCCAGGAAGCTTTCTGGTTATTACAGCTATATTTGCTTATGGGCAAATATATTTACTGAAGGTGTTAAATTGCCAGTGAATACTGTGCCAAATATCTGATGAAAACAAATGCAATGTAACAAAACCTTTAAGTATTCTTGATGAAGCAGGGTATGTAAATTTTGGTTGCCAAAATTGTGGGCCAAATTTTATAGGGCTTAATGACATGAGAAATAGACCGAAACTAAGGAACTGTAGATACCCCATCTGTGGAAGTGTTCAGGGTCAGACTGGATGGGGCCTTGAGCCACCTGGTCTAGTGGAAGATGTTCCTGATGATGGCAGGGGATTGGATTAGGTGGGTTTTTGGACTCAGTGATATCTAGAGGTCTTTTCTAACCATTGCAGTTCTGTCTTCAAGTGCCCTTTTCCATGTAATCCATTCTGTAATTCATCCTATGATTAAAATGCCTGTGAGATGCAGGCAACTCACTAGTATCAAAGACCTAGTTATTTCTGAAGTAGTATATTCCCAGGAATGTCATGTACCAGTATCTTTGTATCCAAATAAACTTCTGCTCCTGCTCAACCCTGGAAGCAGGACATACTGTCCATTCGGGGGTGCTGAGTTCACCACTGCTGACTTGTATGAATTAGTCTTCCAGACTACCACCTGTGGGTCTTGACATTTGCAGAGCACAACCCGTGTCTTACTTCCATCACCCACTGGAGATGCCAGCAACTATGCACTGGGGAGGCTGTGCAGGCATACCTAAATTTGTCCACCAGCCCCATGCCCAGCTGTGTCACTGAACATTATTTGCAGGCCTTTAAAGCAAGCAGGCGGGGATTAAAATTTGTCAGTGCCTGTGAGGAGCTGCAAAGAGAAACAATTTCTGGTCCTGGACACTTCACGAGGCCGGTTGTGCATGGTGGCATGCAGTGCCCAGGCCTTCCTTGCGCTGTGATCCCACAGACAAGATCTGAGCTACCTGACTTTGTTTTCCACTCTATTAGCTGCTTCAGGAAATGACACAGCTTGAAGACACCTACTGGGACATCTTCTGTTCTTTCCCCATGATCTTCCTATGTCACAGTTAGTGATGGCCTTTGAGGTTTGTTGCTAAACAGCTTTGGAAGAGGCCTGACTCAATGTATTGTGGGGTTGCTCTGGAACCATAGCTGCCAGCCCGGCTGGCCTTGGGATTTTCCATTTGCAACACTTCCTCCATTTATGAGGAGGGGGGAAAAAAAAACCAACAGAGTAACAAAACAGCAACTGAAAATTGTAACAGCAATTACTGTAGCCTTTCAGCAGAAATTGAAGGGGTAAAATTTGGACGCTTCAAAAACCTATAAATAGAGCATCCAGAGCAGAAAGGTACAGGAAGGAAGAGGAAGCCTCTAATAAATTACAGATCTTTAAAGGATCCAAGTAGAGGGAGGAAAAAAGCCAACAACAGGAAAGTTTAAAAGAAGCCCATACTGAATATTATAAATTCACGTGAGAAGGGCCTTTCTTCTCTTGGTGTAGAAAGACACAAATGTTTTGGTATACCATCCTCATGTAGGGAAAAGGTTGAGGCTTAAATAGTCCACAACTGCTTTTGTTGTATTGTGATTAACAAGTCATGCTGTTAAAATTGTATTAAATGGGACTCATGCCTTCTTGCTGTCACCATTTTCAGAGCAATTGCTTCTCATTCAGCTTGCTCGTCCACTGAGAACCTGGCACTCAACGAAACGCAAAGTATTATTTAAGTTAATAAAACATCCTTGTTCCAAATACCTACTGCTGTGAAATGTGAACAAAGGAGGGACACCAGGTCCCATTCTGTGTGCAGAAACCCAGATGAAATAGATTCCAGTGTGATTTTGTTTACAGTTGTCATGGAAATCCAGCTTCCCTCTGTGTGGTGCCAGGGAAGGCAAACACCTCCCTGCACACGCCCCAGGTGAGCAAAGTGTTTGGGCTGTGACTTGCTGGGGGTGCCATGCAGAGATTTGCCCACCAGAGCAGCCTGTCCAGGCAGTGCTCTGCAGGCTGGTGCCTGGGGAGAGGCTCACAGCTTTACTCACATGCTGTGAGAGGAAGCTCTGCCCTGCAGTTTTGCTGGTGGACTGCAGGACCAGGAATGAGATCCAAATCTGAATGGGAGTGATAGTGAAGGTGAAATTGTTTTCCAGCCTCCAGCATTGTGCTTCAGAACTCTCCTGCTTCCCTTTCTAGTCATATTCCCCTAATAAACATGAAGGAGAAAAAAAAAGGACATGCGATATAAATTCACATGCACACAGAGTGAAGGATCATGTTTTTACAGTCAAATTTGAAGATGAATTAGTCTTTGAGATACCGTCTGTTTAAGGATTATGTTGTTAATAACCTAAATTTGACACACGCTTTTTTTCCCTTTCAGTCACTACCAGCAAAGCCTCTCTGAAAATTATCTCTTATGAAGCTGTGTCATTAATGGCTTCCTGCGAGGTTTCTTTTGGAAGCGGCAGAAAGGTAAATAAAAATGAATTAATACAGCATTGTGGGTTTTTAGGCAAAATATGCAAATATCATACTGACAAAACCTTAGCAGCATTAAAGGCTTTCAGATCCTATCCTCAGAGGCTCTGCTTGTGGAATCAGAAGCGTTTAGGCAACCTTTAACTTAGTTTATGTGTAATACACATGCACACACTCTGTCTCTCTCTCACTTCCTAATGTCCTCTTGGAACAATTCCCACTGGTGCAGTTTTCTGCTTCGCAGTTCATGAATTTTATTTTCAATCAATAAATAAACCTATTATCAAAGTTTTGCATTCTCATCATATATCGTCATTTCTCATAAACCATTCCATTGTATGGGTCAGCTTCACTAAGCACATGCCACTTACCTTTATTTTTCTTCATGGGGCTGCACAGTATATGAATGGAATGCACATGAAGGTGTAATCTGATTTCAATTCTAACTAATACTTATGAATAAGCCTGTTTATTTATGTTTTATTATTATTAAGTTGCTTTGAGACAGTAATCAGGCCTTAGGTATTTCTTGGTGTTCTTGTCTGTAATGTATTCTTATAGTATGGAGCAGAAATTGCCTTGCAGGCCCCCCTACAGCATCCCGTGCCACCGAAGAAAGTGTTATTTCTGGTCTATAACATTACACCATTTACCAGGCATTTCAGGCAAGTAAAGAAAAGCTTCTTGCATGCTCCTTTCAAGATTGCTAAGTTCCCACTGTGGAGGATTATAAAGGGAATCTGTCTGGGAGCCAGTGACCTACTATGATGAAACCCTCCTAATTGCTTGTGCAGATTTTTTTTAGGAAGTATTATTTTAGGCACTTTTTGAAGAGACGGGCTGTCTTTGTGGTGATTGAGTTCTTGGATGTTTTCTGATTTGTGCCTTTATTTTATCTGTCAGCCCAGACAGAGTATTAAATACTGCTATCATATGCAGTCATCAAATGATCAAATTACAAGGTTCACAGACAAATAATATTTCAAAATGAAAGCCTTCAAATTGCCTACTTTTCTGACCTCTGAAAGAGTATAATATTACATAGAAATGAAGGGGGGGGGGGGGGGAGTCTATCAATAACAACAACAACAAAGGATAGGAGAAAGTAGGGGGCAAGGAAGTAAAGTAAATGTTCTTAGTTAGGTGAGATCCCATAAACACAGTGGAATCCCAGGTTACTTTGAGCTAACCTTGATAATATCTCAACTAGTTAGTCTCCACAGCTGTCACTGCTATGGGATGGTAGATTTGATGCTAATGCTCCTATAGTACACCACCACCACTACTGGTACAAATACAACTTCTGTTGCTAACAGCAGTGGTATCACTCCTATGTAGCATCACTATACACATCTACCTAATTAGAGGGGCCTGTTTTCTTAGATCCATTTTACATATTACTCTTTCTACAATTACTGCTTCTTTTTGGATTCAGCCAAAATAGCAGAAGGAAAGATTTTTAAGGTGAAGCATGAATCTCCCAAAGGAGGAGCTTTTTTTCACTTTTCTGTGGGATGTGTGGACTCCAGGGAGTTACCTTTCCATTTGCAGAGAGGGCTCAGGTTCTCAATGAGAAAAGAAAGCTTGTGTGCGTGTTCTAACTGAGGGCCTAGGGTGTTATAGCTACTTCATAGAGATTGAAAAAATATCTTGCTTGTATTGTAAAGCTTTCTCCTATCTCAGATGTCTGTTTCTCAGGTGTCAGATCCCTCTCCCTTCTCCTGCTGATGTCTTGACTGCAGTGCTCTACTGATTCCTGCAGCTACAATTTACCTGCTGCAGAAAACAGAGTTAACATAACAATGAAAAGATGTTTTCTATTCCTTACAAAAACCACTATTTACTCTCAAAAATACAGTGGCAAGCATAGGCAGAAGCTTACAGACATGACATTTTTATTACAATTTTATTACTGGTCTTACTTAGCAATTTTTGTTCACTTTTTATTGTTCCTGATTTGTCTGGTCCTTAACTCCACAAATAAATTGCACGCTTATGCAGCAGATTCCTTACTAGTATCAGCAAGCTCACTGTTTCATGGGGTCTTCTGGCCAGAAGGACTGTTACTGTCATCTAATCTATCACCCATGGTCAGATTCGTTCAGAAAAATAATTTCTGCTTGAAGAGTATGGCGTATAACCCACTCATTGATAGAAATTTCTGTGGTATATGTCTAGCCAATAGCTGGTCTTTTAAAGATGTTTGGTATTTAGGATTATATGTATGACTTTGTATTATGCACTTGATACTAAGCCATATTTCTTTGCCTATGGGACTATATATAGAAGTAATGTATCATTATGCCAGTGACAATATTCTAGCTGCAAGTACTAGTGATGTGATAATTCTATCATCTTGAGCTCTGCTTTGATTATCATTTTTTTTCCTGCTTTTTTTTTATTTGCCTAAGAAGTACACAATAGTTTAACTTCCTCTTCAAAACTTCTCATTCATCTTCGGGAGGGTGAGCAATCTTTTCTGAGCAGAGAAGACATGCTCCAACTATTTCTTTATACCCTTATAACCCTTATCTTTTAGTTATGCTTCTCTGCATTGACCTACTGTTTCTGCACATTATTTTTCTGAGCATGTCTGTACTGGCTGTTACAGGGTCAAGGCCTTGAAAGCAAGCCAGACTGATTTGGGGGCCTCTTTCCTTTGTTTCAGTGGATGTTTGCCAGAAACTCTATGTCCTGCAGCAGCACTGACTGGGCTGAACTCTCCCAGAGCAGCATCTCTCCTCCATACACTGACTGCTGCATTTCTGATTTGAACGCACAAGGGAGCCAAGCACATACATATAATAGCAACTATCCTCCACAGGATATAGATTAGAGGGCTCCCTATGTGCACCTGGGGAGTGCTGTGAGGCAGGAGGCCGAAGGTTAGGTTCCCAAGGGATGGCTTTGACTCATCTAGATCTCACCATGCTTGATGTATGTATATTGTCAAACAAGCTCAAGACAGACTGTTGGGATCTTTTTTTCCCCTACTCAAACTAAAGAGGCAGCAATTATGCTTACAGCATTGTGGGAGATATTTCCAGTCACAGAGGCAGAAAGGCCAGTAAATTATTCCAAAGTTATACTTCAAATGCTGCCAGAATTAACTGCCAAGAACCTTTTCTCATAGTGCTTGTGCAGACTGTATTTCCCTACCCAAGCCAGCAAACACAGGGACATGGGGCACAACTTACCCAGCTGCACCTTGTGCTTTCTCAGCCCACCTCTTATACTGTATATCTCCATGCAAAGAATTGCTCCCTTGATGTCGTTCAGGAGTGTCATGTGGTAGGAGCAGGCACATTCTTCAGGAGAAGTAAGGTCCCAAATGTCTCAATGGCAGTCTGATCATTCCCTAAGGAACCAGGACTAAATAGCTATTCCTCCCTTTTTTTCTTCCTCTGTACCTTCCTTTACCTAATTCTTTCACTATTCGGTAAAGAAGAGTGAGAAAGCTGATGCATTTGATGCAGTACCTGTGTTCTCTGGCACCTTGGCTGAAGTGCAGAAGTCTTGGTGTCCTTCTGCTGTGCCTGTACAAGAAGCATACGCTCATGTAGCCTTTTGACATGTAAGCTAGGTTTTGCAGGTATAGCACTTCTCAGAAGCTGTGGGACAATATTCTGCTCCCCTGTGAAACTCATGATGTGCAGCCACTCTTTTCTGGGAAACCCTTAAATTAGAAGTTTCCTGAAAGGACCCATACCTCTCTCCCATTCTTATTGTTTTATACTTGTTGATCAATGGAAAGGAATATGTTCAATACTAAGCACTTGTTGAAAAGGCACTGATTGTTGCATGAGGGATTTGATCTACTTCTGGTCATAACTTTTACACATTTGGAAGAGTATTCAAGGAAATAAGATGGTTTTCTTTTCACGTCTTTTGATTCTGACTTCATCATAGATGAATAAAAGCAGAACTCAGTTCATTCTCTCCTTATCCTCAATGATCACATAATCTTCTGTGACAGAAACATGCTAGACTAATGTAGGTGAAAGCTTTTTTTTTCTTTTTTTTTTCTCCTTCTCCAGAGGAGTTCTGGTTGCTTCCTCAGGCAGGAATTTGATCACTAAGAAATTATTGGCAAACCATCAGACCTGTACTGTTCTCTTTAGTCTGCCAGTGATTCCCACGTCTCATCTCCACACGAAGCATCTGTAGGTTGCATTTTATAGCGTTCCCCCTTTGAGTGTGTGTCCTGATTTAATACCAATCTAATATAGTTTGGTTAGAGATAGTCATCATGGATTTACAAAAGGGAGGTCATGCTTAACAATCTTGATTCATTTGTCTGAGGAAGTGACAATGAGAGTGGACAGGGGTGAAGAAGGAGACATAATTTATTTGGACTTGAAAAGGCTCTCAATACAGTGCCACATAACAGATTCATTTATAAGGTTAGCAAGTATGGGACTGATGGTACAATACTTGATTGGATATAAAATTGGCTTGATAACAAGGGCCAGGGAGTGGCAGTAATGGTTATAGATCACACTAGGGAAGTGCTGTGCACCAAGGAGTGTATGCTTGAAGACATAGTGAAGCTAACAAAGGATGGGCAAAACCAAAAGCAGTGGTGATGGGAAAAAGAGAAAAATGATGCCATCCAGGTAACCTAAAAGCATGAGGTTGTAGCTTCATGGGAAGCAAACAGTCACATCAATGTGTAACTAGAAATTTTGATTAGCACTCAGTGAAGAAAATTATCTAAGAACTGAAAGGGGGAAAAGCCAGGCCCACTGGCTGCAGACCCTGCAGCAGAGGCAAAAGCAGAGAGAGAGCAGGGACCTTCCCCTGTAAGTAGGAAAGAGGACAAAAGTCAGTTTGCTCATGGTGCCAGTGAGCAATAAGTGTATTTTCAGAAACTGATCTTACTGTGCAAAGTCCAAGATCCTTGGGCCTTTGCTATGGGAGCAAATCACAGCAGTTAGGGTGTATTTTTCATCTCTAAGTACATCTTCGGAGAATCCTATTTCTTTCAATTTTTCTATAATCTAAGGAGACTCTACTTCCTGCATTGAAATTAGTCTTTGTTGCTATCCTGCAAGATGCTATCTTATGTGCTGTAATAAAGCAGAGAACTGGCTAGAAGAAAAAAATTAAATTTTAACTGAAGTACAGAAGAGGCAGCAAAGAGTGCTAAGAGGCCTCAGAGATCCACAGCCTTGAACAGAAATTCGTTTCAGTGAATACTCACCTCTGTATGAAGTATCATCTTGGATGATACTCTAAGGGGGTTGTCACTGGGGTTTGCACTGCTGGTAATTCAAGAAAATAGAAGCTTTAATTTCCACCAGATTTTCCACCCCAGAATCCTTTTCTTTCTTATTAAAGACCTACTTCCACAAAGCAAATGCAAGAAAGGAATGACTTTCAGCTCTACATGTGCTTCTCCCTCACTTCCCACTTCTTTTTAGACAGGAACCTCTGGAAGGATCAGACCACGCAGTTCAGGAAGACTTGGAAACACTTTTTAATTAAACAAAAAAGAGCTGCCCTGTTAGCGTGTGTGTGGTGTGGTATTGGATTAGAAAGGAAACCTGATGCATTGTACCAATTAGCCAGACTAATTTATTTATCGTTTGTGCTATAGGCTGCGCTTAGTTATTTGCTTATGAGTACTGGCTCAAGACCTTGGTCCTTCTCCCAAAGCCATTAAAGTCATTAGTTGAGGTCTTATTGATTTGAACAGGACCAAGGCTTGACCCATTGTGTCTATTCAGAGGACACCGATAAACTTTTAAATCAATCAAGGCTGTAGACTCATTCTGCTGGGGTCATACGGTTAATACATCCTGTTCCTGTCATTTCCGCTATAAATCTGTGAATGCTTTTAAAACAAGAGGAAAACTTGATTCCCTTCCTTTTGTGAGAAAATATTATGTTCCCTTTTATTACAACGAAGACAGGGGTCTTTTTCCTGAGGAAAGCTTGTAATGGGAAAGGTAATATCAATACATACCTTGTCTCTAGAGTCAGTGAAAAGTAATTAGAGACAAAGAAATGAGCCATAAGTCTGCTAGCTGCAAAGCAATGCAAACCTTCTCCCACTGACTTCCTATGAGCCTTTGCTGGGCACTGATGTCTATTAAAAGATCCCTTATTTTCAGCATTTCATCTAGGCTGCACGATCTCCTCAAGATAGAAAAGATTTTAACTTTCTATCAATGTAATCAAACTCATAATTATTGACTTCATTTGCATGACTTTCTACCTGGGTCATTATCCTGCAGTTTCACTTCCACTCTTTCCCTGTTGAATTTAGTAGTCCGAACAAAACTGTGGTAGAGAATATCCATTCTAATTTTCTTCATTTAAAAGCAGAACTCTGCAATCTGTTCTTAAGTTCTGTTGCTTTCAGGAAGATTTCAGTGGATCTAGTGAAGCAGAGTTGTATGGGAATGGAGGTGGTTCATAAAAAAATGGGTCTTGAGAGCAATTTGGTTATTTCAAAGCTGATAAAGGAATCACTGGGGTCTTATTGAAGTCAGTAAATATAGCTGGCCATACTGTGTAAGCAGTACTTGGGCTGAGAGTGAGGTTAACAGCTTTCACTGGTCACCTTTTCTGATGAACAGATGAAGGGAGAGAAGGAGAAAGGACCGTTCTTATGCATATGTATTTAGATGTATTACTGTGTCCAGTTTGAAAGCCCAGCTGGCATTCAGTTAGTGGATTGTGTCTCTGTGTGCATGCACGCACATGTTTTATAAATGGTTTGATCTTACCTGAGAATCTGTGGCTCTGGTGACATCCCATTTGTTCACACATCTGTGGGCTCCATAGTGAGCTTGCTGGATAGATGACAGTTCATTAAGTTAGCTGACAGTGCACATACAGCCTTTCCACCCACCTCCCCCAGCCCTAAAATAAAAATAAAGAAATTAAAATGGCAAGAAGGAGAAAGACTATACAAATAGCTCTGAAAGCACAGACGCATTTAAGCTAATGCAGTTCTGAGCATCATAACAAAAAAATACGCTGTCAGTGGCATCACAGTTACTCCAGTGACATGACTACCTTGCAGCAGCGCCAGTGCAGGCTGACAGAACTCGTAATCTAAGTAATGCTGAAAAAACTTTCATCACTGTAAGTTTTTAGAGTCACAGTGCTTCAAAAGATCCCCTTCCTCCCCCCCCCCCCCCTTTTTTTTATCCTTTCAACAGTTAAGGTAGCTTTTAGGTACTTGGACATCTCACCTTGCAAAGCAAGTGGTTCAGAGATAGCAGTTAGTGAGATCAATTGCTTTTGAAAATGTTCTTTTGGTGTTATGACTCAGTTCATCCAACTTCCAGCATGTTATTCCTCCATGTTTTATAATAAAAATGACTAGACCAACTGCAAAGATCCCTTTTCAAAGGGTTCAACCCTTTCAAATAGTTCACTCTGTTTCTTAAAGTTGCTGCAAACCCATTCCCTGGAGTTATATCAATGCAAGAGCACTACCATAAGAATGAAACCATAGAACAGTCATTCTGTTACTTTCTTTAACGCAAAAATCTTCTTGTTCAACTAGGAATCCTCAAGCATTGCATTCATGTAGACCATCAACTCTGTGCTCTCATACAATGCGTGGTCAGCACAGCTGAGTTTTAAAAAGCCTTTATAACAGCTCAGAAAAGCCCCTCAAGCCCCCCTTTGGGATTAATGGCTTTAGTTAATGTTGGTTAACACTTATTTGGAACAGGCGTGTTATTCTTTCCTTAACCTTTATTCTCATCGTTCTTCCAATCTCCATTTAAATTCCGTTTTCCTCTCTGTTGGCATCTGTACCCTTAGCTACCTCACAAACAAGATACGTTGCCAGCTGGCATGCAAGAGCAGAACTGAAAGCAGCACTGCTAACCCCTGCTCCTCTCCACTCCCTGCAAGTTGGAGGCATATCAAGCTTGATGCTGAGATCCTGGGAAGTGGAATTCTGAGCTGCTTGGGAACTCAAAGACCTGGGTTTGAGGCTATTAAGCTATTGGGCCAGCTCATTGAACTACAGCTGTTCATACATTTTTTTTTTAATACATTTTTTTTTGGAGCAAGCACATGCTTCTACTTGTGCTGAGTATTTGTTATGCTGTGAAAAGGTGACCAGAAAACAGTGCAACAGATTATAAGCAGTTTTAATCAGTTTTGTTAAGGCTACCAAAATCTGGTCCAGAATGACGAGCCCAATGCTTCACTTTTCAAAGAGGTATAAGGAGGAGAAACCTTTGGATTTTGGACAAACCAAAGTTGGTGTAGGTTTTGGCTATGGGCAGCACTGACTTGATTTTATGTGCTAAAAAATTATGTTCTTAATCAAAGTAGAAATTGAGAACTCATAAATAACAAAATAAAATACAGAATCTGGAAAAACTTTGTTCATCCAGTCCCACACTGTGCGCAGCAACATTGCTACTCACTCTTTTGATCCACACACAGTAGTTGATCCTAAACTGTATTTAACCCTCCCCAACCCTCCCACCTCCTTTGGTTCTGAGTTTCTCGTGTCTTTTTTTCTACATTGGTAAATGTTTCTGTCCTCAGTTTGTAAGGCAGAAAACCTAGCCACGGGACACCACCAACTTGCATGTTGCCTGTTTGGGGAAAGAAAGTACATATTTAAAAGAATCAGCAGTCTAGAGAGAGAGGATATAATGTGATTGAAGATTTTCACTGTAACACTGTAGAGTACAAAAAAGAAAATATAAAGTGCATTTTAAATGATTAATGTACAAAAGCTGACCTCTTCCAGTGTGCATTAATCAAGAAAAAATGCACACTGTCTGTAGTGGTTAATGTTGCAGGTCCATTATTTAGCTTTGATAATGTGCATAAAAATGCTCAATATGACAATGAGTTGGGGTAGCTGAGAATTTAGGATGGTGGCAAGTTTGTTGTAGTATTTGGATTAGCATTCTTAACCTACATCTTGACAGCTTCTTTTCTTCAGTTTGGAAGAGTTAATAAAATCTAGCTGTATCCTCTTTCATTTTTAGTTATATATATATATAATTTTTTTTTAAACAAAACAATTTAAATATACCTGCTTAAACAAATACTACCAGCATTCATTAGTCAGGATGGTTATATGTGAAAGAAATGATGCCAGATAGTAACAAATCCAAGAGAAGTTTATTATGAAAATGGCACCTGCGGGATGAAAAAAAATTAAGTTACATAAAGACAACCATGTATGACATGTATGAGAATCTACAAAAGTATAAAAAGAACCCTGTTGTAAATGAAGTATGTACATTTCTGATTTGCAGCATTATCAATGATCAATGAAAAAAATGTTTCAAATAAGCCAGGCACTCGAGAAGTTAGATTCGGTTAGCTTAACACAAAATAAATGTACCATAGCTGTCACTTTTTAACATTTTAATTTTTTTTATATTGTAGAGTTGGTAACACTGCTAAGATTTATACGAACAGAATCCCTTTCCCCATTATTCAGCTACTTGGCACCAGTCTCCTCATAAAAGATTTCATATATTTGTACAAGAAATAGTTAAAAACACAGACACAGTCTTCACAGGTAATGAAGTTTTTTTTCATTTTGTAATTTTAAACACTATGGATTTAGACAGCAGCTGTGATTATCTGTTAGTTTAAATCACCAGAAATCATTTTGACACAACACAGAAACATTTATAAAAAAACAAAACAAAACAAACAAAAAAAAAAACAACAGCTGTTTAGCTGTTCTTTGTAGCTGATAGGTGCACTCCTTTGATTGTTCAATAGCTAGAGTAGAGCATCCAAAATTGAACTCTGAATTTCCCAATCAGCTTTCTTGTCTTTTTTAGTCCTTAAATCCTTCAAATTTAACCTTTAAAAGCTCGTTAATTAAATTTGTGACATCCAATTCCCTTTCACTATTGTTCCACTGCGGCTTGGACCGACGTCTCAAATTCAAAGCTATTGGAGGAATTGACTCAACACAGTGAGCGATCAAAAATTCAAAGGACAGCTGAGTTAATATATTAGCATTGCACACATAAGCAAATATATATGACAGTTCTAAGCTGTTTCCTTTTTAAATGACATTGGTTGACCTTTGAAAGGATTTCCTATCTCACTGGTGATTGCTCTATGTATTGCTCCCTCAGCCTACCTGGGAGAAAACCAAAGAAATGCACCCTCTGCTTACGGTTAGAGCACAAGGGACTCTGGGAATGTTAACAACTGAGGCTATATGGCATCAATTTGCTTAATAAATCTGAGCATTACTCTGTAGTGCATTGTGTGGTACACTGGAAGAGTAAGTCACACCCAGAATTCCTCTGTGGGAAAAATGGCTCCATTAACCTTGAGCTAGTTAAGAGTCTTTTCTCTGAGAGTGAAGAAGAGAGAACGAGAGAGGAAGAGAAAGAGACGGGAAGCGTGGAGAGGGGGAGAGAGGGGGGGAGAGAGAGGTTGGAGAATACACAACAGCAAAGCAACTGCAGAAATTAAAAGGTATACAGACAGTGGAAGCAGCATAAGGTGACATTACAGAGGAAGGCCACCACACAAAAACCACTAACCCCCAAGAATCACTGGTTCACTAGGACTGCAGGAATGGGACTTTACCACTCCAGACTAGAGATAAAGCACAGAGAAGACAAAGGACAAAACAACTACATTAGCTTAGTATATACTGCATATAGTAACACACATTGAAACTGCAATGGGACTGACAGCCAAGGACACTTACACATTGTACACATTACAGTTCTCACATCTGTTATTAGATGCCTTAACAAACAGCTGCCAAAGATGGAGTGGAAGAAGAATTTATATTTGACAGTCATTTGGAGTGTTTGACACTACACTGTGATTTCTGGCAATGAAGACAAAATAGGAGATTTCTTCTCTTTTACTTAATGTGCAGTTTTCAGTTGTAGTTATCTATTTCAAGCTTATTAACCCATTCTTTAGTTTTATAACATATTGGTTTCAACACTAGAAATAAGGAAAAAGCAACAACAACAACAAAAAAATACCCAAATCAAAGAACAAAAGGAAATTTACAACCTTCCCTCTATAATATTAAATGAAAAACAAAACATGTTAAATAGTTCTTCTGTTTTTTTGTTTGTTTTTTTTTTTTACTCCCAAGTGTTATTTGACGTAAAATTAGCCTCAGTTATACTGAGAAAAAAACAAAGCAAAACAATATGCACCTAAGAAACTGCTCCTTGCATCAATTAAATTGAGTTTTTTGTTCTTAAGCACTTTTTGAAAAAGGCTTCCTGACCCATTTAAATTTGATGTGAGGCTATGCTTGTTAGTTTGGAGGTAAAAAATTTAAGTCCTGCAGCAAACGTTAATGAGGGCTTTTGTCTTAACTAACCAAGGAGACTGCAGCACCCGACTATAGACCAGTACGGAACACATTCTTTTCAAAAAACCCAGCCCACAAGCTGCAAATTGTATGAAGACATTACAGATTAATAAATGATAGCACCATGGTTTTAGAAATTAAGTTAAAGTTTCAGTAATTAACATTTAGTCCAACTTTTCAACATTCTAGTCACAGGCCAGAAATTAACTTTTTAAGAACCCAAATTATTTTATGTGCAAGTAAGAAAATCTTAACCATAAAAAGAGAATTAAACTCTGCATAAAATTCTAAAATACTATCCCCTATTTTAAAGGAATTAGGAACAAAAACCCCTTTTCATTTGACTTAGTCAAACAGGGCACATTGTTTATGCTTGTCTCTTTTAATCTTGATCATATCAAGATCATTTTGAAGTAAAACCAATGGTTGTCACTTTAAAATCTCTTTACCACAACACTGGGTATTCTATGGCAGAGGCATACACATTAAAGGCATCTTAATAAAGATGCAAAGGAAAAAACACACATCTTAGAAGAAGACAAAATGGCAGGCAACTGGTACTTCAACTCTCTGAAGGCAAAAATAAAAAAATATCTTTACATTAAAGAATAAGTCAAGTTAAAGAGAAGGGGAATGAAATGGGGACTGTCATATTGAGAGAATAAACTGACCTGCTCGAATTCAAAGTGCTAGAATTAAAGGTCTAAATTAAAACATAGTCTATGCCTCAGAGTTTAACACTGAACACAGTATGTGGTCATATTTCAATCCTCTTTCCGTTCCAGAGTCTGTGTAGTATGAATGCCATTGCTGTACACAGGAAATGGAAGAGTGGAAAAAAGTCCTTCGGCAGTTGTGAACACATTCCCTGCAGGCATTTGGGTCAGACTGGCCCCGCTCACAGCACTTCCAAATGGTCCCGACATATTGAGTCGGTGAACGTGGTGGTAGAGCATTTCCATCGGTGTTTTAGGATCCAGCCCAAAGCTGGGGCTGTTAACATCAACAAAGTTAACAGCGTGGGTGTTGGGGAGGAGGTTGCCCTGCATGGCTAAAGTAACTTCAGCTGGAGCATACCGAATAGTGCCAGTGGTGTAGACCCTCTGAGCAGCAGTGCTTGTTGCGGCAAGGGTTCCTGTTACCCTGTGAACCAAAGGAAGCACCACATTGCCTGCTTGCAACCTCTGAAGGGCTTCCAGATCCCCAGTGTACAACAAAGAGTTGGACGTTGTGGGACCACCTGGGTGTTTATCCCTTGGAGATGCTGAAAGCGGGGGTGACAAAGGGTCAGAGGACACAGGAGCCAAGGCCGAGTTGGATGAGGTGCTGAACTGAGTTTTGCGGCTGGCAGTATTTTCAGTCCCTGGTGGGGTGAGAACAGAGTCTGGAATGGAGACATGTAAACTACTGCTGGCTTGGGGGGAAGGGAAGTGCTCGGAGCTGGGGGGCTTGGTCATACTGTAGGGTGATTCATTCCTTGAGATTTCCCTGTTGGGGGGGTAATTCCAAATACTGCTATCATTATCAAAATTGATAGGTTCTGAGATTTCTGTTTTAATTTTGAGCACTGAGGCACTGTTTGGCGACGAGAGCAGCTGGGGCTGGTCCACCAAAGCTGAGTCAAGTCCGTTTGGGCTTGAGGTGCTTGACAACCTTCTCCGGGTCATGCTGCCTCCCTTTTGCTTTTTTCTTCTCTTCTTCCTCTTTTGATGTTTGCTAGAAGACTGGGCATTTACTTCCCCTGCACTGTCTGAGTCCTTGGCACTGTCCGAGGTCAGTGATTCACAGTTCTGCAACCGCAAGTCTGACTCACTCTCAACAAAACGCTCCACCTTGATCTGCATAGAGCCAAGAGTGCCAAAACTGTCCTCAGGAGCTTTTTGATTCTCGAAGTCCGAATTCTCAAAGCTGTCATCACTGTCCCTGCTGTCCTGGTTGCTGGAGCTGTTCCCATCATCATTACAGTTCATTTCATTATCTGACTGATTTCCTGACTTTTTTCTGTCAGATTCAGGGTCTTCACTGTTTTCTGACTGGTTTCCTTTCTCATCTGACTTTGAGTTCTCATTGTCCTCTGAAGCAAAAGGAAAGCGAGACAAATCATTAGAAACGGGAATATAATTATTACAGCCCAGATCTAGATTTCTACCTACCAATGAGGCATTCTCTTCTGTATAGCCATGTTTATTTGCAATATGGTGTTGGCAGAGTTTTGATCACCATTAATCTCTCTGACTTCGGATTGTCAAGGCACTAAAGGCCTATGCTATCTGTCTGGCTTGAATTTTCCTTGAGTATATACTAAGGCACCTTGGTTGAGGAGACTATATATCTGCTCTGTTGGTAAGAACTGCCTTGACAACTGTGAGCACAAGAGCCCTGTTTCACCTGAAGGAAGAGGAGTCAGTGAACAATCCCATTATGACCATTATGCTCTGATTATTGTTCTTTCCCTTCTGTGTTCTCCTCAAGTGGGAAGGCATCAAGATGTAGCACTATTAACTAATGAGGATTCTTAGTCCTCTCATCTCATTTTCCTTCACCTTCACCACTTTCGAAGAGGCACAGCGTCTCTGACTGCTGTGGAATTTCTGCTGCTCTCCTCCAGTATTAAGAGGAGAAGCAGGTCATATGTGTATAAATCTGAATGAATAAACCAGTTTAAACAATTTTGTTACGTTGCTAGACTGTCTTTTCATATTCTCTTGAAGGACAAGGAAAAAAAAACGCAGAAAAAAAGATTCAGGCAGCGAATTAAATTCTTGATTGATCCAAATCATCTAAGGGCCATTGAAAGCAGCCCAGCTACAGCACTGAGAAGCTGTCACTCTGCTTGCCTGAATTCTTTCAGTTGTATTTTAGATTTTTTTACCTAATTCGAATACGGATGAGATAAACACTCCAGTCCACTGGACTCAGACAGCCAAGGCAGCTTTGAGAATGAATACTCCCCATTATCATGCTGTGTTTGAAAGGATCATGAAAGGCTTCAGGAGACCCTGTCTTTTACAGAACAGCCAGAAATCTTTTGTTGGGAAATAAAAGATTTTTTTTTTTTCACTCATCAGGGCCAAGTACTACCCCTTTGAGTACATTTGTGTTGGAGAGGGGAAGGGGCAGTTTTCTTTTATGGATTGGTTGCTCCTGGAGCCATGTCAATACCAAACAGTGCCAGAAATGCTGGAGCAGGTAGGCCTGATGGGGAAGCTGCCTGAGGATTCAGGACAATGTACTTTGTATTAATTTCAAGTAAGTTGCTTGGAGAGACTCCTGCTTGAGTCATTAACAACAGAGAGACCTCTCATTTTGAAAAATAAAACCCACAGAAGCAAATGAACAGCCACAACAACACCCCGAACTGCAGCCATTTGGCTCTGAGTTTCACTTACAGTTTTCAAAGATGCTGTCTTCTAGACCTGGTGTCTAGTTGGTTAAGTGTGGGTTTATGGTGAAGGAGTCTAAAACTGCACAAAATTTGCCTGGGATTTTATCAGAGCCTGAATGGAACTTGCTGGTTGCATCCAATACAGTGCTCTGATTTCAGATCCCTTGCAGGTTCTGTTTAATTCTTTTGCAAGAAACAACCCTCTTCTTTGCTGTCTAGCGGGGCCTGCTGACATCTTCTGAGATGTACGCATCTGTGCTCCATTGAAGAATGCCCTCTTGCTCTGAGTCAGCCTTAGGAGTTATGAACGTATGTGTATTTCTCACCTGGAGAAACTTAGAGTGCTCATGAGAAATGCAAACCTTTATCCACATCTGTGCTCTTTGGCTATTTAGAAACAAGACAGTACAAAAGAAGCACACACAGTGATTTTCTCCAATTTTGGTTCTTGGTTGTTTTGTTTTGGGTTTGTTTTTTTGTGTGTGTTTTTTGTTTGTTTGTTTGTTTGTTTTTAATGTGACAGTAGACATGCTACAGCCAAGTAACCTCAGTTCGTGGGCCATGGACAACCATTTTCCTTTAAAATCCAGTTAATCTGTACCTGGGCCTGTATAATCACAGTGAGCCATCTGTATACTGGACCATCTGCAAGACTAATTTATATATTGACAATTATATTTAGCTTTTAAAACATAGCTAAGTCCTAGACTTTAAGAGCTTAGAAAAAATGCTTGAACCCATTCCTTCCAATAAATTGTAATTATTTTAACCCAAGAACCCTAAAACTTTGCAATCTTCGCTGCCCCCTAGTGAGACTAATAATAATAAAAAAAGCATTTATATAAGAAAAAAGGTCATGAAGACTGATGGTAGAGATTTATGTTCAGAAATTTTGACTGCTTTTGAAATATAAAAATAATAATTATATTCAACAGTTAGAATTCCATGGTCTTTCACCAAGGCATAACATCTGTTTATGAAGCTTAGCTGGAGACCCAAGTATTTTGTTCAGTGCAATGTGGGCAAGGATGTATCCTTAGAATTAATAGAAACACTGAGGAAATTGAGATACTGTGGAAATGCTGAGGTTATTAAAAGATTGTTCTGGATTTCTTCAATTTAATTCTACAGGATTTTTGTTGTTGTAACAAAACACTCCTTGAGAAATACTGACAAACTGTTGGAAAGGCAACCATGTGGCTCTCATGTCATGGGTCTTTTGTGAGCGTAAAGAAAGATACATCATGTGCCTTACCTGAATTGTCCTTTGAGTCTGACTCAGAGTCAGAGGTCTCTGAGGATTCTGAGGTTTTCTCTGGTAGATGAGGAAGTTGTGCAATATCCATGGGAGTGTCCTTGTACTCTGGGTTACTGAAGAAGAGACAGCAAATAAAAACACAATTGGATGATTTGTAGTTGCATGTTTTTTCCTCTTTTCATATCAGAGAACACAAATAGAAAGAATAGCAGAGCAAACACAAAACCATATGTTTTTGTTTCCTTAGAGCTTTACAGCAGGGATTTTATAAAGGTGTGTATTAATAGTCTGTCAAATATTTATATTGATCAGGTATAAGAATTGTTTCATTGTAGTGAATTTTTAGAGCTAAGAAAGTATTCTCACTAAAGTGAGATACAGTGGTTTGTATGATATCTAACAGTAGAACTACACTGTGTCATCATTGAAGCATAGAATATTTCTATTTCAACTCCATCCATTACTGTGCTTGGAAAGACAAGGAGTGTGCTTTAACTTTTCCAGTCTCTTTCTCTTCCACCACCAAAATAGAATTATCTCTGTAAAAATATATCAACCTTCCCAGAGCCATTTCAACATGTGATTTTTCTCAACAAGCAGATCATGCATAAAGTTAGTAAGAAGGTGATCAGTTAGGTAGATGAAATCAGTTAGCTAGATGAAATGACCACTACTTGAAAGAGCTTGGCCAGGAAATAACTAAAAAGGAGATATATATATATATATATATGTATATATTTATTTAAAACACTGCACACATGGATTCACATCACCAAGAAACCAAAAGCAACTACTCTATGACAGATGCACATATGCATGTTAAGATGCATATGTTAGGGATAAAGAACTGTCAACACACCCATTATAATCATATCTTCAGCTGCTCATGTGGTGCTCACCTGTGACTTGTTAGCAACGAACATGACTGCAATGTAAAAAAGCTACACTAACAGAGAAACTGAAGAAAATGCTAGAAAAGCAAGAAAAGCTTTTTCTTGGTTTGCACCTTCCAAAATGCGTTCCTTTCCCAAACCAGTGCAAAGAGAAAGGAACACAGATAGCTGGACAAAAGTGGCATTGGAATGTTGAAAATAAACAAAGTCTTTAATCATTTTTGAATAGATGAACATTTCTAAGCAACTCAAATTCCTTCCCTGTGATAGAGCAGAAAATCTGCAGTCCTGTGTAGAACAATGCGAGGCAGGGCTAGGGGTGACTGACACACTATCACAATGACACTGTGCCCATATTCAGTCTATTACGGTGTACTGTGAAAATTCAGAGTTCACACAGCTCACACTGAAATGCCATTCATACAATTACCATCTTTATGGTTTTGTCCTGACAAAGTGACTTCATTCTGTTGCATCCCAGGGCAGTCCCCAAATTTGCCCCCTCTAAGCAAAAGATGCTTGAGGGCTTTCACACTGTGAATAACAAGTTGCTAGAACAAGAACAGCATTAATCCTCCCTGTCGCTATAATTAGCCTATCTTTTTGCAGACAGCTGAATCGTACTTTCTAATGCATGGAAATGTATACAGACCAGTACTCTGGCTCAGTGTAGACCTAATTATGCCTTGATCTGTCATTAAAATATGGTTTGGACCCTTCGTGGATTCCAGTACTAAGATAAATCTAAATTAAAAATACAAATTCACTGAAGAAGTTAGTCTTTCTGTAGCAGACTGGTGACGGGAATGTAGTAGAAAAGTCAAGTTTGGAAGCAGCCTTCAGTAAGACCACACTGCTTTTCTCCTTTTTTGTTAGATTTAGTCTGTTGCTAGAGAAAACAATTTCATAGAACATTTAAGGATTGGGCTCATCTACTGTCTGAAAAGCAGCAAAGGGGGCAGAGGCAACTGATTATATCTTTTTGGCCTGCTTTTCTGGACAGAAAATGAGCATATTTCTGGGCAGTTTGAAGCCCTGTTAGGATTGGGACATTGAGAGTGTACTTTCAGTGCAGAATTGGCAGGTTCAAGCTGAACTCTTGAAATGCTGCGTTCTGCCTCTCTCTTGCAGGCTCAGCTAACACTTCACTCTGTGGATGATGACCATCCACTTGTTTTAAAGAACACACAAAAATTGAAGAATAAGGGTATATTTGGAAACACCCATGCTTAATCGTAGCAGGGCAGAAGCAACTAACCCCAGTCAGTTTACACTCCGTCACCATGGAAGGTTTCCCATGGGATCCCTCAGTGCTCTCCTGCTGGGTGTTGCTTCCCTCTCTTCCTCAACAGGGATATCAGAAGTAATTCAACATGCAAGTTTAGGCAGGCACAGGCTTGCTGGACTTGGCATAGTAAGTCACACTCTAACCCCTAGAGATCACTTTGAGCTCTCATGGCATCAAAGGGAATGTAGCAAACCACGACAAGCAATTTAAAAGGAGAACAGGTCAGAAAATGACAATTGCATTTCATGACAATCTCAAGGTTTCAAATTTTATTTGTTTTGTTTGCTCTGGAATGAAACAGAAAATCTCCCAATCTTATTGAATGCTTACAGAACAGAATGTGTTGAAAAGTGTTTTCAGATGAGAAAGGTCAGGTTTATAATTCACTGTCTCTCACTGGCTGTTGGTCTTCCCTTGAGCTCAGAAACCTGTCCTTTGAAAACACTTGTGCTTGGTAAAACAGAATTTCTCAAGGAAGAGTCTTTCACTGTTTTGGTTTCAAATAATCTTAAGAGCTACATTTGTTTGTGAATCCTGTTTTGCAGTTTTAGAAGTGAATACCATCAAATGGTTACAGGAGTAACACATTATTTCAAGACTTTTCTTCTGAGAAAATTCCGCTCTTCAGAGTGAGAGCTGAATATCTTTCAGAGACACCTTTCTTTTTGTAGTATTCTAGGAAGTTTGCTTCCATGCATTTTCAGTAACCAAATAAGCCAGTGCCCAACACTTCATACCAGATTTTATAATACAGCCACTGCAAGTTGGTGTGAATTTTCTACATTTCAGCTCAGGTTGGGTAGACTTCAGGATAGTGAAGGCAAGCAATAAAATGATGGAAGGTTTACTTGAATGCTAAAGCAGCATAATAATTCAAAAATATTCCAGTGTACTGAGATGTGACAGATTTCATAATACATTCAACCAAATAGCGGACCATAGGAAAAAGTTGTTTTCATTAATACTCTACAGCAAGCAATTGTTTTTTTTTCATAAAATTCTCACAAGCACAGTTAAGCAATAGAGAGAGCAATTCAAGTGAAAGAAGGGATTGGAAGATGTACCTGAGAAGGTAATTGACCCAGATGATATTCTTCTCGCTTGCGTTCTTGGCATTGACAGCTATGGTTGCACTGGACTGTATCCAGATGTAACCTCCATTCTTCTGCATCCAGCGGTAATACTTTGTTACACACTGACCCTTATTCAACACTAGGGGAAAATACAAGTAGAATAGAAACAAGATACATTGCAAATTAGAATTGTAGTAAAATGATTTTCATTGTACCACATCCGACATGTATGAGCAAGAGATTCTCAACTTTGTTTAGGTTTAATGAGATGGCAAACAGCATCTGATGCTCAGTATAACTACTTTTATGCTTTACAAGCTTTTAAAGTATACTTTTAATCTGATTTTGGAAACTCTAGTGGAAGAAGAGAAGTGAAAAGAACTACAAATCTTTTTGGTTCACAGAATACTTATTGCTGTGTGGACATTTTCAATGCACTCAGAGTCAGACTGTAAGAAAGAAGAAGAAAAAAAAAGGGGCAAATTTGTATGTGATTTATTCATAGCTTCTAGGTAGACCTCTTTGAGATTCTGGATATTTGAAAGGTTTGGGAAGATACTCTACCCCTGCTGCTTTGATCATTTCTCCTTATTGCAGGCGATATCAACTACTGAACTTATACATCTGTTTCTTTGATCTTGTCAAACAGAATTTACAGTTCTCAGATGAACCAAATCTCCACTGGTCAGTAGGGGGAAAGTCTTGGGAGAATTTACTTCTACCAGAGCAAAGTAAATCCACCAGCAGGCTGAGAAAGAGGCCTAAGGGAAGCACAGAATGACTTGACTAGAGCCAAAGAGTGGCAGCTCTCTCCAATGTTTGAAATATGCTAGGAAACAGAGAAACAAGTAAAAGCAATCAGTAATGTGAAACGGTATTATTATATGCTTGCAGAAAGAAGGCTTAAAAATACAGATGTTTAAAGCAACACTTCAACCAAAATATTGCCAAATTGAAATGGATTTGGTTTGTGTCTGACGCCTCAACGTCAGGAAAATGGGATGAAATGAAAATGTTTCAGAGGATGGACGCTGAATAGTTTTAAAGAAAATCTGAACTATACAAAATCTGGGTATCATTGTTACAGGAATGCTTGCTCTTGTCTGCAATTCCCACTAATCCTGTGAAGCTTTGTGCACTAGAGGGCAGTGTGCATTCGTATACACCTTCTGCTTTTGTCATGTCCTTGTCTCCGTCTGCTAAAATGAAAAACCTCTAACTGCTGTAATAAATTTGGCTAAATTAGCTGCTAAATGGTTATCTCAAGTAATATGTATTTGCATTAATCATCTTGCTCTAAACCAGAACAAGCCAGAGTCCTAAAGATGTAGTAAATTCATATTGTCCATTTAATTACGGCTAATAAGTGCTTCATATACAATGGTTTCATGAAGTACGTTTTTATTTTTTTATTTTTTATTTTTTGCAAAGGGAAAAGAAAAAAGTCACTTTGGAAAAGAGTAAGTATTTAAGGCAGTTAAAATTCGTGCCATAAATGTGACAAATGACACTTTGGAGCTTTCAAGTTAACCAAACGTCTATACCCCTAATTATACATTTCAGTGTATCTATATCTACATTCCTGTACAACAGATATCTACAGAAAAAGGATATTTACAGAGGCAGCCCTACATACACGGATTTTTTCCTACCTTGGAGTTCCCCCCTTACTCTGATTTGTCAACATCTGAATGCATAAGTGCATGTAAAAAGTTCAGTGTCAGGTTCAGCTGCAAAATGAACAAATATCTGTGATCTGCATACTTTTGTTTTGCAGCAGCCTCTACTCAACTACGTTTGTTTCTAGGAAAGATCTATAAAGTTTCCAAATTTTTATTTTTGTATTCCAAACTCTAAATATCCTGCTGTGATAATTCATTGGCTTCAAAACTTCATTATGCAGCAGAATAAAGATAAAATATTTACAACTGACTACCCAGCATTTCTGTCAAACCAGTGTTACATGTTACTTTAGAAAACAATCTCACATAAATTAGTCCAAATTTATTAATTATGAAGAATAAGGGATGAAACTGCTCTAAGTTTTTATTATGGCAGATTTTTCCATTTCAGTAAAATAGAACATTCAAAATGCTCTCGTTTACAGCTGACAGTAATATTGATATGTGTGGAAGTCTAGAGTGATATTGTTTCCATTCCTGAAAGCTGAACACCCACAGTTACATGCAGTAACTAGTAAATTCTACCTGCATATGTACCTGTCATTTGTGCTGTCCTCTTTATAAGAATTTCTACCCAAATTTACCATGACATGCAAATATTAAAGGATGAATCCTCATAATTGCCCACAGTGGATATTTGAAAGTCAAGGTGAGTCACTATCCAGTGTGAAGAGGACACAGTAATCCTGCACAGTGATAGCTACTGAGATCCACATCCCCTACTCCTTTCAGGCCATTTCATTCTGGACATTTCCTCCCTCAGTACCTCCTATATTGCTTCTTGTACCACTGGAAAAGTCTATGTCATGAGCTGCACTGAGTTATTTGTTTCAGAGCTATGGAAAGAGGGAAAATTAGAACCTTACAAGCTATTTCTGAAGGAAAATGTACTTTTTCAAGAAAGAATTCAATGTATCAGAGTTGAATGCAAAAAATCTACAGTCAGAGTTCAGGCTCCCGAATTACTGTGCACCCAAAGAAAATCTGAAATACTATCTTGAAAATAGGCTTTCCATGAAGTTCATGTACCTGCAAATTCCCACTCTCTATTTGGTCAGCTCAGATATATTGCCACATACATAGAATTTTTCTCCCTGCAACTGTCTAAAGCACGTTTCATATGAGAGATTTGTGGACCATGCTCTGAAGGAAGTCCCACGATTCAATATAAAAATTCTCTCTGTAAAGAGATTGTCTGGCAGACCAGCTGTGCTGTGCTGCTAAATCTGGTTCTTACATCCTATGAGAGTACACTGGAGAGTCTCAACCAAGGTCTGAAAGATCATACTGTAGCTTGGAAAAAAAAATTCTCAACGTGCTGCAAAAGAAAGAATGAAAACATCTGACATGTTTTCCGTTTTACAGTATTCTTTAACTGTTGGTGTTGTCAGACTGCAACTTAGAAATTAAATGATAATTCTGAGAAAACATACAACTACAAGGACACATCAAGACGGGAAATCTGTTTACTTAATTACCTGCTGTTACTGAGGAAACTTGGTTTCATTTTGAGGATCTTCAGTTTACAGGTATGGGGAGTCCATTAATAAAGTTATTGGTTTTGAGAGTAAATGAAGAATTAGTCCAACTTAAGCTGTGCTTGTGAAATTACGTTTTGTTACTAGCAACAGACAACCCATTTCAGCTTAGTTTAAATTTAGGAAAATATAATAGTATTTGGAACACGTTCTGAACTCACTCAGATGGTATTTAAGCAAATTCCCATACTGAGTTCAGGTCTGTGATTTTGTACACCAAGAAATACAGAGTTTTAAGTTTCTGTTTGTTACCAAAATTGTTAGCAAAACTGTTTTCTATTTAGCAAAAATATACGTGGAGTATCCAGCCTGGCAGACAAAGCAGTATGTGGGAAAGTAAGAGTTGGGACCACATCAGTGGGATTTCTCAGATGACCGAAGTTGGATGTGATTGTGCAGGATTGGGTCTATCAGCCTATTTGTAAGAACAGCACAAAAGGTGACTTCTCTTATAGACTTTGTTTCTCCTGCCAATACATGCATGTCTCCAAAATATTAATGGAAGTTACATACTTATAACAGAGAGGAGAAAAAAGACCTTGTTACCAAGCCAAGTTGTGTGGAAATACAGAGAAACCTTTCAAACACTGACTTCTCAGCTAAATAGCTGTCAGGAGCAATCTTTACAACGAGTATAACTGTGAAGAAGAGACTGAAACAAATTCTACATACTAGGAAAAAGATAACATATAAATATATATATAGGGTGTATATAAACCCTTTAGTCAAAGGTAATTACTGAGGGCTAATGTTTTAAAATGTGTGACATATTCCCTAAAATGGTGGATGCTAAACTTGTATAAAATTTGCTTAGACATTACTTACTCAGCTTCAATTCAGCAGTTAGCATGCAAGAAATGTACAGTACGTAATGCTAAAAACTAAATTAAAAATCTCACTTGTTTCTCAAAGTATGAATATATTGCTATGTACACAATTCCCAATAGAGGGATTTCAGTTTTCCTTGGTAGCTTTGTGCACAGCAATATACTTGTAGCAGTGTAGCAAAGGAGGGGGGAGAAGAAGAAACAGTCAGTGTTCTTTGCAGGAACCTATTTCTGTTAGGAAATCAAAATAAATCAGTACAAGTTTGTCTTCAGAAATATGGTTACAAAAAGAAAAAGAACATGGTTTCTTCCTGTGAGGCTGTTCTGAGAAATCAAAGCCAAAGCTTCTAAATAGTGAGTTGTGTTTTAAAAGAAGGAAGTAGCTTAATTCAGTTTGAAGAGGAGATGAAGAAATTGTAAGTTGAAAGCAGTCTTTTAGCAAAGTCTCTTACAAAAGGACATTCTACTCATGTGCATATGCATTTAAAAGCTACACTATATTGCGTATTCAGGTAAGTATTGAGTAAATAGGAAATGATGAGATCATCTTACATATTCACACAGCCTCACAAAGAGGTTCTTTATAATTAGTGAAAATATTGAGGTTACATCTGCTGTGCTATTCAGCCTTCGCCTTGAAATACCTTTATCAATGACTGTATATAGTATTGATACCGAATTCCCGTTGTAATAAACTTATAAGAATGTTTTAATTTACTGCAATAGGATGAAAATGCCATATTTAATACCACAGTTGGGTACTTAGCTACAGCCACAAGTACTCTTTCTACATTCACAAAACTGGCAGACAAAACATGAAAAGGAATACTGACTCTTTAATCTCTACTTCTCCACCTAAGGCCCAAGGCAAGCTGACAGGGTAACTTCGTTCTGGAAACAGAGGGGTTTTTTTTATTTTTTTAATTCTGGATTACTTTTTCTTCTCCTTTTGAAAACTGTGGGCTATAGGGGAATGAGCCTGGCACAGACTTAAAACAAGAACAAGTTTCTTTATCTGAAAAGTTACAGTCCTTGATACTTACAGGAAGGTCATTTTCAAAACCCACAGGAAAAATAGCATCACAGCCAGAAAGAGTGCATTAAGTGCCTTATTTGCTTGTAACAGAGACAGTTTTTCATTTATAACAGCTCCGAGGATCAAGTGAGCCTTTGATGTTCTAAGGACTTTTCTATAGATTTTGCAATTAGTGAGTTAGATGTTTTAAATAGTAGGCATACACAGACTGGGTTTTAGCAATAAGAAAAAAGGACTGAACAATATTTAGTAATACCAAATGATATTTGGTGCTTAAACAAAATTATGAGATAAATGATGAAAGACCCATAGATATACTGTGAGCAAACGTGTCATATATATAATTGTCTGCAAACACTTTGATTTATCATTTCCTACACTGGGTGGGGTGAACATGAGGGGATGTAAGCAAGGCCTGTGCACAAATATGCTCTCTACACAGCAGGCCAAAAGCATTGCTTCCACAGCAGGTTGCTTGGGCAAAAATGATACCATTCTATCACTGATGTCCCCATGGATCATGTTGCTATACTTCCCCTTGCCACAGATAGCTGCTTACCAGCTCTGAGATATTTCCAGTCTCTCATCAGAACATCTTTTTAGGTTTGGGTAGAATTTGGTGTATGTAGTCAATAACACTTACTGAGACCTTGGCTGCTAACCTGCTGTTGGTATTATGCAGTAATACTTGCTTATCTCATCTTTTCCAAAGTCAAGCGGGAAAGAGCAGTTTCTATTCCTGAAGGAAAACTATATACTGGTACCCAAATTCCCACCTAACTCCTCCGTCCACATGAAATTGTTTTAAGCATATGCATTCACTCTAAAAATGCTGTGCATGGCAATTGATTAATTGCTTACTTCTGCAGTATGGAATATTGCTAAATCATCCAGCATGAGGATGCTACATACTTAAATACCTGACAAATTAGGCAAAAATAAGGATTAACAACCTTGCTGGAAAAGTATTAAAGGAAAACCAAACCCTGTACTCAAGGCTGTAATCAACCATTTAGAAAAACTGAACTTTCTTTTCCCCTTCTCCTTACATGATGGCTAATACATACCATTACCCATGGTCCATCACTTAAAAACTTTTCTTATCCTGAAAACATGTGTTTAACAGTAACTATTATCAAGAATATATCATGTTGGGTAGGATGTTTATTTTAAAACATTATGTGGGTATTGAACAAATGTAACGACAGAATCATACTATCTAATTCAGTGTATCACGAGATGCACTCTTTTGTGGTAGATTACAGTGTGCGCATCAGAAAACCCTTCTTTTGTTTATACAAATAGAAATGATGTAAATAAACTAAATTTCTTTAATAATAAAATTGATTGAAAAATAAACTCCAGATTTTTGCACCTAGGATTCTCTAGGTTTTCTTTTCCCCTCCTTAACTTTTCCTCTCCCATGTGATTTGTCTGTCTCCCTGTGACTTTTAAAACTTCAATCCTGCCATAAAGTGATTTCCTTCTGCTAATATTGAAACGGTCCTTTAGAAAGTCAAGCCTGCTTTGAACACCAACTTCAGACAGAACTTCCATTATCATTAATGAACTCTGTCTGTTCAAACTGGAGGGGAAAATGAAATCCCAGATCCAAATTTTGCCTTCAGGTACTAAAATGCAACATCAGAGGAGAAATTTGGCCCTGCTTGCTCAAGAAGCTTAAATCTGTTCTCCATCTCTCCACTAATATTAATGTCCATCATATGAAAATCTATGTAAGATTAATGACTTTAGAACATAACCCTTTCCATGCCAAATTTATCAGTGAACTATAAACAGCTATATCTCCTACAAATAGGAAACAGTACTTTCACAGAGGCTGATCAAAATACAGAAGCAGATTGGCAACTATATTAATTTTCTTTTTGAATTTCATACATTAAAGATGGCCTGTTTTGAGTGAAAGGATACTATCCTTTTAAATATGCTTTCATTTATGGGTTGAGTCTGTATGGATGCTTGTACTGAGCAAAATGAATATGGTTTTCTCAGCTTAAACACTAGAGGAAAGAGATCCACAGCACAATGTTGTGGCATGGCACAACTGAGTGTTCAAATGCCTTTAAACCCACAAAGATTTATCATCATCTCACTACTGTCAGTGAATGACATACGGCATATTTAAAACATAGCACCTTTTTTTAAACCAGATCACTGTAAAAAGAATAATAATTATTAAAAATCCCAGCAAAACTTCAAGCCTTACAAAGATAGTGTAGCACTAGTCTCCCCTTCCCCCGATCCATATAAAATAAAATTAAAATAATGTCTGAATAAGTAAGTTTCTTATGATCTCTGAACCAATGCCTAACACTCTGTGCAGGTTAGGTACAAAGGCTTCAGATGTTTGGCAGGGCATTCCCAAAAACCCCACTGGGCCAAAGCCTTAGACAGCAACCCACTTGCTTTGTAAGTTACCAGATATCAAAAAACAATATTGATCCACCAGTGGCCACATCGCACATGGATATCAAGACCACAGGTGATTTATGCAGGTTCTTTTACAGGAGCGCTAATAAGTTCTGTTGCCACACTATCACATATTTGATATGTGCTACAGACTTTACTGATACTATTTTCATACCCTTCTGGCTTTGGAAACAGTCTCCCTCAGAGACAATAGGTCAACTGCCCAGACCTTTGGAAAAGAAAAAAGAAGACGGAAAAAAGAGAAACGTAGCACTAATGTATTTCTAAAACTCTAGAAAGATCTGTAAGAGCCTCTTCATACATTAGCATAGTTTCATTTCAAGATGCAGTATTTCACAGCTAGGACGTTGCAAAAAAACCTTACATTGTCCCTGGATTTTCAATGGAGCAACACTCACTCTGCTTCTAACTTACATGATAAAGTAATGTATACTTTTAGCCTAAATAATCTTGGAGCGAATCTCAACAGTGAAGGTAAAGGGTATGTGACTGGAAGTACTTTTCCCCTTCCTTTTTAAAATGGACATACATTTTTAGGGGTGCAGCCAGCTGGCAGGTAGCAAAGTAATGTCAGAAATAATTTAGGGGACAGAGTGAAGTTAATGCTGCTGGAGATACATGATAAAATCTTTTACATTCCTATATTCTTAGATGTTCCCACAGCCTTGCGATTCACCATGTTGTTCTGCAATCTATCATAACATGAATATCAAAGAAGTATAAATTCATCGATGGCTTGGAAATTTTGAGCACAAAAAACTTTAGAATAAAAATAAAGAAAATGGCTAAGGGAGTAACTGGCAAACCAACAGCTCCTGACAGAAGTCATGGCCCCTTAGCACAGTAGCTGTACTTACAAAGCCAGCCCTACATGCATTTGTAATGTACGAGTAGGAGAAGAGACTAGGTGTAAGTTTCAACTGACCAATGCACTAGGATAGAAGCCCATGACAGTGGCTCCAAATGAAAATTCAGTTTATATTTGGAGCTTTAAAAAGATGGAAGTAAAAGCTTAAAAAATGTGGAAGTAAAAACAGATTTCTGAAAAGTCTTTCACTTGCCTTGGACAATACTTGGCATATCAACCAAACTTTCTTTTCCTGGCTTTCTCTTGCAATTTTTCTCTCCATGAAAAAATCTCCGGAGTATACTTTCAAACACTTTCATTCATAGTTCACTTTCCCCCCTTTGTTTTAGTGGCAAGTGTCAAATGTGTGGAGGCCATTTAGCGTTAGTTAGGCAGGCAGGATATTTACACTGACCAATGGTCAACTGTGGGAACAAAAAGTGAGCTATGAAAGGCTTACAATAGAGAGCCTACAAACGGAAATGGGGACATCATAATAATCAGTACTGCACCAAACAGTTGGATTTAATTTGAAGATGAAATAACACCAGGAATTAAGTAAAATAGTTATTGCTGAAAACTATATTTGAGGCATATTGCAAAATAATTGTATACTGCTAAGCTAGAGAGGGCAATATTCTGCAATTAGGAAATAGCAAGTTCAGCAGTCAATGGTTTAAATCACTTAAAGTTTTAGCATTGTGGCGTTCTCCAGTTCGTTAACTAAGAGACCTGATGCTTCTGATGAATAATACATTTTACATACAAAAAACATTTGCCTTGTGATGTACAACTACCATGTGAAAAACTTAGCTATAAGATACTATAAAGATTAAAAATTTATCGAGACTTGAGATATCTGAATATTTAAGTGGATAATTAGAATACTCAATATTACAATAGTATAGGGGCTGCTCCACAAGCAGAAATGTAGGCAGTGGTATAAATTCTTCTCTCTTAAACAGTGAATAAACCATGAATAAATAGCTTAATATAGAAAAAAGAGAGTGCAACATACATAATTGAAAATCACAGAGTGTTTTCTATCTTCTTCTAAAGTAACTGGCATTGATCAGAGAGCAGAAAAAGAAAGTGCGCTAGGCAGATCAGCATAGCTGAAAGAAACATTTGCAATAGCAAATGCTAGAGTTACAGGATTTCAGAACATGACTAAAAGATATCACTCATACATGCTCTTTGTTGGTTACTAAGCTTGTTCTGAAACTTCACTAGTTCTGAAAAACATACACTAGGTATGGGCTGAAAACAAATTCCATTTTCATTCTTTTCCTAGTGTGAATTAAAAAATGTTTTCTTTACATGTTTCAATTTCTTCCACTTTCTTCTCTCTTGTTCCCTCATCTTGCTCTATCACCACCATCTCCAGTCAAAAGGTCATAAGGATGGTGGTCTGCAATGCAGAAATCATCGCTGGTCTATAATATGGGCATGGTATAGACAGGGAGGCAGATTGTGCAATACTTTGACAAAGAGATACACTAGACTGTCATCAAGATGCCAGGCGGGTTTGGTTTAAGAATTAGCTAAATGCCAGACATTCTATCAACCTAATTTAGAATCAATCTTGCTTTTTAGTGATGATAATAAACTTGTACAAACATGAGATTCATTTGTATATTTTAGCATTTTATGTCAGTCCCAGAATGCAAAACCTGACATTGGAATCAGTTTGATTTTTTTGGTGATTGAAGATATTAAGCACTAGAAGAGCATTGAAATTTCGATCTGATTAGGATAAAAATTCTTCAGGATCAAAACACTTCTTTTTTTCCCCCTACAGTTTTACTAATTGTGTGCTACTTGACATTGCAGAGTTATTCCACAGCTTGATAGCAAAATATCTGAAGTGTATTTTACTGTTAGAAATTATCGACTCATTCTATTTGTTTTTCATGTGTTTGAGGTTATTAAGGGAATAAAAAAAAAGTATAACTGATGTGCATAAGTTAAAAGGGTTAGTTCAACTACAGCTGGTAGGCTAAAGCACTAAGCAATATTTTGTACAGCAATAGGATTTTTCTAGTGAACATAAATAAAAGAAATAATGAATATATTACTTATTCAAAAGCAGACTGAGGGGGTAATACCCCTTGAAAAACACGGGAGCCATGAAAAAGGTGAATGTGCAGTATTTTATTTTCAGAAAGACTGGATTATTCTAACCACTGAAAACCAGATAAAGTAGATCAAAGGGAACGCTACAAAACATACTCATCAGAGACCTTTGCTTTATGGGAAATGAACTGCCCTGGCTCACTGTTCCTGAGGAATTGTATTTCTTACAGCTGTAAATCAAATCCTGAAAGAATAGGATGATATTTTCTATGCAGTAGCTGAGAACAACAAGTATCTTTTTCGTCAGTGTCAGGTTTCTGAATTTAGACCTCAATTAAGATTCCAAAATGAAAAAGCATGTATTATATGCCAATATATACCTTTGACAGTACTTTTACAAGCAGTATATTCATTTTCAAATGGTGGCACATTGTTCTATATTTGTCCAGAAGTATAGTCACTGCTGCTTTTGGGAGTCTAGCTTTTTATACATCTTTGCAGCATTCTTAATTATTTTCATTGAACTGCAACAGCAAATACCTGAAGTTACTTTTCAGTGAAGATCATTAATTTTTTCAGTTAAATGGAAGATGTACTCCTATAATATATGACACCAGCATATTTGCTTCTTAAATCAGAAAGATAGTCATAGACCTCTATAAACAGTGGTAACCAAAGAGAAGTACATATGCGTAGTATTTCAATCCATAGAACAGCATTGATTACCTTTGCTGAACCTTAAAGACAGTGTTCTGTCTGATACATCAGTAATTTTATTCATTTGCTTGATTTCTAATATTGATTTGACATAAAATGTATCCTGCCATCTTTTATATCACAGGTACTTTCTTATCATTGGAACAAAGACAATTCTACCCATGCAGAGAGATTCATGGCTTCCCTTTGCTTGATACGAAGTTTAGCCCTGAAAAGGTTTCTAGGCAGAGGTAAGTAGGAATAGAGACCCTACCACCTTTTCTATTGTTAAAACTGACCTAGTTATAAGGGGTCTTCTCGGTGTGTTAGTTCTAGATGTTTAACTATGCAGTATAAAGCATTGAGCTTCTACTCTTTCATGCCACACATTCTAACAAAGAACTGTGTTATTCACAGTAGGATTAGGGATGGTATCCGAGCCAGGGTACGGCCAGACTTGCCGTTTTTGAGAGCTCATATTCAAACACAAGTTATTGCAGCTAAGTCAGGTGTGGCGTGTCAGCTGAGCCATCAGATGTGTTGTGATGCTGGACTGTGTACAGGCTGTTAGACTACTGCACATTGTAACTATACTCTCAGTGAGAGACTTGATTTATTATAAATGGTATCTATCAGGACTCTACAAGCAATTTATTCAATAAACGCATCAAAGATTAACAAATGAAAAGTTTCCCTAACTTCTGAAACCAAGAAGTCTTACAAAATGGGAAATACCTTAATAAGGTGGAATTGTAACACAACCAATCAATTGGCTTGTATGAAACAATACAAAAATGATATCCCTTTTTAATTATATTTGAGCAAAGCTTTTGCTTCAGTGATTTGAGGATTGTCACTGTATATTATTGTGTTGGAACAGATGGAACATGTAGAGGTGAAGTATAAATGTTATTTTACTAATTCACTAGGGCATTAGAATCTTAGAATCATAGAATCGTTTGAGTTGGAAGGGATCCTTAAAGGCCATCTAGTCCAACTCCCCTGCAACCAGCAGGGACACCTACAGCTAGATCAGGTTGCTTGGAGCCCCATCCAGCCTGACCTTGAGTGTCTCCAAGGATGGGGCACTCTCTGTCCCTCTGGGCAACCTATTCCAGTGCCTCACCATCATTACTGTAAAAAGTATCACCATCATTACTTTCTTCTTATATCCAAACTAAATCCACCTTCTTTTAGTCTGAAACCATTTCCCCATGTACTGTCACAACAAAAACCTATGAAAGAGTCTGTCCCTTCTTTCTTGTAGCCCCCGCTGTAAAGGCCACTATGAGGTTTCACTAGAGCCTTCTCTTCTCCTGAACATCCTCAGTTCTCTCAGTCTGTCTGCACAGGAGGGATGTTCCATCCCGTGGTTCATTTTTGTGCCTCTCCTCTGGATTCACTCCAACAGATCCATGTCTCTCCTGTACTGAGGACTCCACATCTGGACACAGTACTGCAGGTGAGGTCTCATTAAGCTGTAACTAACACAACTCTCAAAGTAGAAATCTAGACTCCACTGAACCTGTTGGAATTTTGGTATTTGCTTCATTGAGATTAGGACTTGGATCTATATAAATTTGCTTTTTTAAGACATAATCCCCGTGTCTTTTGAAGCAATGGAAAGATTTTCCATTGACTGTAACTGACCTTTAATTAGGGCAGCAGTTCCCTTACAAAAGATTGTTGTTACTGTTATAGTCCTGCAGACCTTCGTCACCATTATCCATGTTATTGTCACATTCCTGAAATAGCTTTTGTCTTCTTTTATCCGAGATAGAGTTAACAAGGCCTGTTTTTCACAGTTTCTAATGGGCTGCTATGATATGAAGCCGTCAACAGCTCTCTTTTTTGTATGATTTTGTGCAGCATTTTCTTCTTTGTTTGTTTTCCTCTTTGATGCCTTTGAATAACCTGGATGAGAAGGCAGCATGTACTAGTCTTATTTTGTCCATTTTTTTTCTAATATTTTGTCAATGAATAGGCAAGAGTAACAGTTTTTTTTATCTGTGTCTCTTTTTACCCTTAGATCTACCACTGCAATTTGGGATTCTTGTTTTAATCTTTAAAAACTATTTTCTCTGCATTAAAAAGATATCAGATTTTTATACGTAGTCATCCACCAAACAACCTTTTCTGACTGATGCTTTCTCAAGTCCTGCATTTACTTCTTCATAGGGCCTTCTAACTGATACTTCAGCTTCCAGCTCCTTTTTAAAACACTCTATAACACTGCTTTTCATCCATATCAAGCAAGTAATTGCATTCTGTGTAGGACTGACAAACCTCCTGCTTTGTCTATTTAGGGGAACTACTGTTCTGCTGTCTCTTACCTTCTACAGCCAGTGTCTGCAGATTCTTGAGTTTTAGCTCTTTTATTTGTTTATTTATTAAAACTGAAATGAGGATTTTATCTTTCTAGTTTGGTTTAAACTTGATTTTCTGTGATGGAAAACTTGCTATGAAGTATTTTGGAGTTTTATGATTTCTTTCCCTTGGCACTTCTGCAAAGTACTTTTCCAAATGCTAGAAAAATCAAGCATCTCTTTGGGCATCACTTCAGCCTTTGCCGCAGTTATAATGGGCAAGTATACTTACTGAGCTATTCCCAAGTCTAATTTAAACTTAGATTGTTCATCCAGAGCATGATTCTGAACAACATGAAAAGACAAATGCAAAGTCCTGTACCTGGGATGGACAAACTCCCTGTAATGCTACAGGCTATGAACTGACTAGCTGGGTAGCTGCTCTGCTGAAAAGGACCTCGTTGTCCTGGTGGACAACAGGCTAAGCACAAACTAGCAGTGTGCTTTATGGGCTATACAAAAGAGAATGACCAGTAGATCACAGAAAGTCATTATTTCCCTTTACTCGACCCTTTTTAGACTGCAGCTGGAAAATAACATCCAAATTTGGGCTCTCCAGTACAAGCAAAATAGTGACAAACTTCAGTGAGCTCAACAGATGTTAGGAGCTGGTGCAGTCATCCTGCCGGGAGAGGCTTGCTTGATCTGAAGAAGAGGTGGCTTTGGAGGACCTAACAGTATACCTGCAGGGAGGCTACTGTTAAGATGCAGCTATGAGCTGCACAATCAAAACAGGGAAATTCTAGCCAGACAGATGTAAAAAAATCACTGTGATGATAATTAAGCCCTTATTAAGGGTAGTTGGAACCTTGAAGGTTTTCAAGGCCAGCTATCCAAAAACCTAAAAAATTTGCTTTGAATCAGTTTTGATTCAGATGATGTTCCAGAGTCCCTTCTAGCCTGAATGATTTCATGAACATCCTGTTCCTATATGCCAAGAGAACACCTGTATATAAAAGACCTAACTAACTGGCCTCACCTACTGAAAATATTGAGCCTAGAACGAATAGTTAGGCTGTAGTTACACAGCAAGTTTGGAACTCTGCTGAGGTCAGACATACAGTGAGAGCAGAAACATCTACAGCAATGCGAAGCAATCACTGGAGTCTCCTCACACACTAGACCACACTGCACTTACACTGTTTGAATAAGAAGTCTCCAAGTTTTCTGAAGATGAATGTTTCATAAAGCATATTCTATTTCAGAGAGAAGTGGTCATTCAGAAGATTAAGGTCTTTTTCAAATGGGATGTTCATCTCTGCCAGGTGGTATGTTAAGGCTGAGTCATAAATATCTTTTATTTCCTTGGTCACATAATTCAGTGGAAAAGCAACTTGTCATTTTTTGACTTCCAGTTTCAAGAGAACCCAGTAAGTTTCTCAGTTTGTTCCTTCATTTTTATCCACTGCCATATCCCTGTGGATTTTAAAATATCCAAATGTAAATTTTGCAGAATAGCCATTTGTTTTTCATTATGGATAGTTGATTTTTTCCACAGAATTTTATCTAACCTGACCTTATGCTAAATGCACCTTACCTGCAAGTAATTTGAGGGACTATTTGAAAGCTAACAGAACTTGATATTAGTGTTGGCTGCCAGATACTATCATAGAAGTGGTCCTTTCTCTCTTGCTTTCCAGTTAAAGTTATTCTCCTATCCCTCTTTGCAGATCAAGCAAAGGGACCAAAGATTTATACTGTCTTCTATCATATTGTATAGTTTTCTAAGAACTTAATAAAGGTAGCTGGACTTGGGTTGCTACCCTTTCACTAGTAAATGCTAACAGGATATGGTGCATGGATTCACCAAATTCTACATTATAAAGACATTGGAGAAGCAGAGCTATTCAGATATGTGAGAAGCAGCTTTCAGATGGCCTTTTAAATTAGAAAAACAGACAAGTCAATCATAAATGCAGGCAGTCACTGAAACTTCCAAAGAATTATCTGCAGGCACAGATAAACTAGAGATTATGGGCTTAAGTCTCTTTTCATACCAGGGTAAATCAGGAGCACCATCACTGAAGACAACACATCTCAACAAGAAAAGAATTAGGCCCTATGGTTTTTAATAAGAGGAATATGAAGAGTTTAATTAGAAGGAATCAAGCTGAACCTATCTTCCCCCATACACAGGCACATGCTCTCTGGTAACATTTGTCTCTTGAAACATTTTTGTACTTCTATTTTCCTCATCCTGGTCATCAAATACTACCTGTGTGGAAATAACAGGGACTTAGATGCTACAGGGATTGGGGCTATTTAAATGTAAATGCACTGGGTGGTTTAAACACTGGTGAAGATGTAGCTCAGTTCTGTATTGAACAACCTGGTGAAATCCCAAATATGCTGTTTTTTGACCTCCATGTTATGACTCAAACAAAAAAACAACAAGAAGAATTCATTTTCTGTGCAGGGAAGGGGTTTCTCACATAAGCAATACCTCTTTGAGGGAGTAAAATAATGCACAGAACATGTACATGAACAGTTGCTGGAAACTCTAGTAACACAAATATAATTTTTTATTCCCACATATGTGAACTATGCCATGTGTTTATAGAAAGACTTGAAAATAATCAATACAAAAACTTAAATTTGAGCTACCCTCTATGGAATCCTGTGATGAAAAAAACAGCTGCAAGATAAAGGCTTCCAGCCAGGAAATATAAACAACGGTTCACGAACAATCTGATGTTATACCAGATTATTTTGACAAAAAATGGAGGTACTTACAGTCCAAGTGACTATGCCTGATGCCTTCCACATCTTCAGCATGAATAAAGTGATAACATCTCTTTCCTACGATATCTACAGGGGTCAAATCCATATAATCACTAATCCTAAAAAGGGAAAAAATAAAATTTATAATTAAAGCAGGAAAATAACAATAATTGTAAAATTGTTAAGAAAGTGAAATCTACAAAATAATTTTTTCAGCACTACAATAACGTCATGAGGTCTCTTCTATAAATTCAAACAGAACATACCTGCACTAACAGAAGAAGCCTTAAAAACAAGAAGAGAAATCAGTTTTTAAAAAAACCTTGAAATCGTATAATCCATTAAGTAACTGAAAAGTTATTTCGTTCCCTATTCTTCCTGTGGCATAACACCAAGATAGTATAATTCCATGAAACTGTAAAGCATTTGTAACAATCCAAAATCCTCATTAAAGGACCAAGATGATTCAAAATTTCATAATAAAGCAAAACTATGTTATCTTTATAACAAATGATTAGAGACACATTTCATTTCAACAGATTGGTCTTCTATTGGGTATATTCATGAAAAAGATCTTCAACCATCTCTGGCATCAAATCCAAACTGATATTTCAAGGAATATAATTTAAATGCTGAGACATACAGATGCCTCAGGGTGTTATCTTTTTTAGTCTAATTCATTTGGGAGCTCAGCTTTCACTCTGGGCCCTTTCAACAGGGACTTTGTTGTTTATTGCACATAGAGACTTTAAAGGTCTGTTCTTCAGACCTTTGTGTCTGTGAGCTTGTGCAAACTTTTGTCATTGAGTACCAAGATGACCATGCCCTTAAATGCAGTAGAGAAAATAAAACATTTGGAAAATGCCTTGCACATACCAGCATTTAAAAGTAAGCTTGTTTTCTAGAAACTGAACAATCCTTAGGGTTTAAAGCATGCTATAATGGTTGGGCTTAAGCCCACTTCGCAGTTGTAAGCCATAATAGGCATCCATTTAAGAGAGTTGTAAGAAACACCAAACGTCTTGATAGAACCAGACAGCTGAAACAACAGAATTGTGATCCAGAGTACAGGCCAGTGAGGAGATCAAACAGAAACTGGACCACACAGATCCAAGGGGCTCCCAGCAAGCAGAGGTGCCGAGCATGGACCCTGAGGCACTTACTGACAAAGGTATCTGAGAGTGCATAGACAGGGAAGGCTGGAGGAGGAGGAGGAATGAAGTATTAGAGCGACAGCAGCACGAACTGGCTGCACTGTCCCTATTAAACCCCTGCAAAACTATCACGGGTGAAACAGATGGACTCAGATTTGCCAGATTGTCAGATCAAGTTTAGCATAAAACACAACAGTCTTGTCCCACTTGCATGACAGAGCATGTTGAAGTCAAAAGACAGTGTAGTATTATAGCATTAAGCCAGATGTGGGATACCTATGTAAGGATACCCATCTACTGTTCATCACAAACTACAGTTGAAATGTATCTCTTCTACCTACTTGGAGATGACAACGTTCATCAGATAAAGAAGTCTGGGATGGTGGTAGTGGGACTCCCTACTCCTGCTGAGTTACTCTACTTAGCTTGTACAGTGAATTAGCAGCCAGCAAGCAAAGGATCTAGGATCTCTGACCAGTGATAAGATACCTAATCAGGGCAAATGGAGTCTGACATTAAAAGTTTCCTGTCCTCTGGACTGTATATTATTTTTTATACAAAACCAAGTGTGTAAATAGTACATAGAACAGGAACAAAAACTCAAGCCTCTCCTCTTCTCAGATCTATACTCTCCTCATTGGCATATTTTGTTCTCTCTTTGGCCTAAGAATATAGTGTTTCTCATAGGAGATGGCTCTGCTTCAAGATCAGGGAGAAGTCCAGTACATAAAAAAGGACAGTCTCTTGACAGATGGAAGTTCTGTCACTCTTGGTCCTCATATGATTGTTCCAGAGGCTGCAGGGAAAAAAGGATATGACAGCTTGAATTGTCACATTTGTGTTATTTAACAGCACAGATATGGCCAGCTAGAAGTATGGGAGCAGTTGTGTTGTGGAAGGGGAGAAATGGGTTGTGCAGTGTCACAGCCACAGCCTTATCATGCACCCAGACTATGGGTGCCACAGTTCACAGGGAGGACTGTCATTCTGCACTCCCCTCTGGTAAATTTGACTCAGGTGTATTTTGCTTCTGTGCAGCAGTGTGTTTCTGTAAAGTCTTTACACTTAAAAATGAACAAAGCAAGGCATCTATAGAAGCCAATTCAGTCTCTTAAATTTAAGGAAAATATTAAGAAACAGCTCTTCAAAACAGACATGTAAAGGATATAGGATTTTTTTCTTTAGATAAAAAAAAATGGAAGAAGAAACAGAAAGAATCTAGAGATGTATGTGATGATCACTGAGAAACAATGACACCAAAACCAGAAGGAAATTACATCAAATAGGACACTCATATCAAAAGTATCTAAGACACAAAATAGATCATTAACAGAGAGAAAGGGAAGAAATAATATACTTTAGAGCACTAGATCTTATGGCTCCCATCCCAACAAAATGCTAAAGCTGTTGCTTTAGGTAGATCAGTAGAAACTCAGTTCTGCTGAATAGGCAGATCCCCATTTTCTAAAACATAAGCACAGGTTTACCTGTGAGCAGATTGGTGGTTCCACTGAATTACAGGACTATTAATATAACTGAAATTTAAAGATAGAGATATGTGCTTTGCTGAATTAGGACAAAGTTGTGCAGATACTTGCACTTGAATCTCTGTAAACAAGACTCTTTTTGCACATCTTAAGGAACTATTGGCAACCACTGCCATGACCAACAGGCCAAACCGCTTACATTTGGGATATATGGTGAGTTCATATTGAAAACACAGATTTATACTGTCTTCTAGCAGCAGTCTCTTTATTTTGGTTTTAGTTCTTTTATCATAGTCCGAGATGGCTTGTCCTCTGAAGGTGCCTTTCTCACTCCACTGGCTAAGAAATAAATTCTAGACTATTTTACACTAAATGGTGAAGTTTAGATGATATGAATCTCACATTTGGAAAGCTGGTGTGGATTGACACACTGAATTTTAGGCACCAAAATTTTACATCTCCACTCAACAATCACAGAATATAATATTAATTTCTAGTAAGAGCCAGTGTACTAACTGATCTTGTTTCAAAGGGACGTCAACAGTTGTTGACAAGTTTCTGCACTGACTCCAGGATTCTGATGCAGATATCTTCATTCAGAATGAAGTAGCAAGACGCACCCAAAGACTTATGTCACTCTCACTCCCCACTATTACAATCAGGCAACCGCTTGGAAAACTAGGAGTACTATTGATTTTGGCCCTGCTGATCCAGTGGTCCACTGTGAGCATTTATTTTGGTTAAGTAGCATGGCTTCTGCTCCATACTCCCTGCTGCTGTTAGTAACTCCCCACTGCTCCATAAATAATGCTTATGGCTTCCCCAGCATGGATCTATTTTTCTCTGTTTCCATCAGCATTGCACTTGCTCTACTGTTACACCACAAAGAATTTCCCTGCTGCCCCCAAATGCCAGGAGTCAAGCCCGTATATTCAAGAAAGGATACTTAAACTCCTTTTCTATAGCCCCAGAAGAGAGATCCCAACTTCCTCGAGTCAGAGAATGGCCTTGGCACATGCCCAGATAATTCATCTGACAGCTTCATATCAGCTGTTCAGTTACTTCCTTGCCTTCTTTTGCCCTTTCCATTCCTCCAGCTTTAATAGTCTTATTCTACTTTGTACCTGCTATGAAATTTAAGTCCTGCCAATCTAACACTATTTTTCAGCAGTGGAAACCCTGCTGTCTCACTGAGCTAACATTCACCTCTCAGTCCTGGCAGAAGAGTTTCTACTACTTGAAATTCCTTTTATAATTTCTTAACACTGCCACTGAGGCTTAAAAATGTAATTATTGCAACATAAATTCAAGTATCATCATATGCATTCTACCCTAACGTAGAAGAAATCCATCACAGACAGGGAAAAGCAACTTTATGACATTGCCTTTACCTTTTTTAATGAAAAATGTTATTATGCTCAATGTTTTCTTGCATAAGTAAGATAGCTTACTATAGTTTACCACATTATCAGCTCTTTCTTTGTGATTACCAAACAGTATTCCATGTGTGACGTACTTTAGATTTTTCAGTGATGCCTTTCTCAAGGAATGTTTTAAGGTTTTACTGCTACATGAAAATACATGGAAAGTTTGAAAAAACTGTTTAATTAAACACAAACACACACAATGTAGGGTTCTTAAAAATGCCAAATGGAAAGCAGAGAAGGTGTAAATCTTTCTAACACAGTCCAAAAATTTATATCCTACTTGACCTGATGGAATAGTTCATTTTCCACATCCATTTCATTCCTGGCTTTTTTTTCCCATTGAGGTTGCCAGCAAAGGTAACAGTAAGTGCATGTGATTTCGTTAAAAGGAAATCTGTTAATTAGGAACTGGACAGATACCAGAAATTCATTTCACAGAGGCCATTGATGAGCTCTGTAGTGGTAGCTGCTTTCCATTACCACCAGGGTAGGTGACAATCAAATCACATAATAAGGCTGAAGTTTTCTTCTAGATCCTACTGCTAAACCTCAGAGCTCTTTCACTAGCTGCCAGACTATACAGAATCTAAAAACTCATTGGGTAGAATCACAGGCAAAAAGCCAGTGTAAATTTTTATACTGTTAACAACTTTCTGCGTGACCTTGTCCAAACCACCTACTATGGCTCAATTTCTCCAAATTTAAAAACAAGAATAATACATTTTCCTTTAGAAAATACTTTGGAAGTTTAGATGAAATGTTCTCTTTAATAGACAAGTAATATTTTTACTATTATTATTGTGGCAGTTTAGCAACATGACAGCAAAGAATAACTCATAATTGAAACTCAAAATTATTGTAAATTGTGTAAGGCCCTGATTCAACAAAGCATTTATGTTGATATACTATTCTGAACAGAGGTGTTCCACTATTGCTCATAACAGAGAGCTTGAACTCTTAATTTATAACATGCAATTTTTGCAGTCACATGAAAAGCTTGCTTGAGTCATCTCGCTTGTTCTACTTTTTGATGACAGTTTCTCTTGACAAAGTTTTGTGGCTTTTCTCTCAGATTTCCATCAACAGAACTCAAACTTCCTTATTACTTATATCTTCCTTCTCAGATCTCTTCATTCTGCTCCAAATACCTGTTCTCTACATTTTATATCTATTTTTAAAGGTCCCAATGGCAACGATAAGCATTAACAGTCTTGACCCCCCTCCTCCTGATACTCTCCCCATGTTGCCCAGGCCCAGGACTCTATGTCAGCCTGGTGCCATCACCCTACACCCCAGAGAGGCTGCAGCAGGGTCTGTCTCCAGCTCCACAGGCCAGCCCTGTCTGGCCATGGGCCATGCTGAGCCAAGCCTCCTAGCAGGGCCCATGACCTGGCCTGGCCTCAGCCTGGCCATGCTCCTAGGGAAGTGTCCGGTGCCCCAGGCTAGGTCTGCGCTGCTGCCACTGGCCCCACTTCTCCTGGCAAGATGGGCTCTGAATGCCCTGGCAGGGCTGCCCTGCCCCAAATGGGGAGATCCTGCCACTCCTGGTGCCATAGCCATAGGGAGTAGACAGCTGAATTTATATCCTATCATCTTCTGCTTTCCTAAATCACTTGCCCCTGTTACATTAAACATAGCTCCCTCTCCCACCAACTCCTCATCACCTCTTCCCATTTCACTGCTGCCTTTCCCAATACGCCCTTAAACAATTTTAATCTACAGTTTTCCCACCTCTTATCTGCAAGAGATCCCACCTCTCCTAGCCTACTATCTAGGCCATCTGTGCTTCTGTTCCATTAAACACTATGCACAATGTGTTGTAATCTAGAAATTTGTTCAAAACCAGGCAACTGTAAAGAAAGTAGGACTTGTGGAGACAGGGGAGTGTATAAGGACAGCCATATAAGTCAGATGAGCAGCCCTGGATCTTGCCTCTGAAAGGTACAATGAGAGATTGTAAAAAGAAAGGGAAACTTAAAGGAAGCTCTTCTGGTCTATCTTTCCCTATTTCAGGAACATTTCCTTCAAAACATAGTATTTAGTTTATACTCTAAGAATGCAACAGTAATGGAGATGATGACAATGAGTGTGAATCCAGTGCTCCCAAAGAACACCAGAGCAACACTGGAGGAATCACAAATTTCAAAACTTTTTACTAAGCCAACAGAACAAACAATATATGGAAGTAAAACAATTAAAAAAGGAGCTAAAATCTGTACCTATTTTCACAGTAAATGATATTGAGGTCCATATTCACACGAGTGACAAACATGTGGCAGTCAATCCTGACTTCATTAATTGTAGGAGGTGGCAAAGCATGAGCAACGACAACAAGTCCCATGATTTGGCTGGGTACTGTCCGTCCGTGAGACAGTGACACTCTCAGTCGTAAGCGGCCTGTTATATGAATCACCTGAAAAAAAAAAACAGTAAAGCTCCAGTGAATTCTGGATGTGACCATGACATCAGTTTCTTTTAAAGGATATAATTACTATGCCCTATAGAACACTTACCACAGCCAGAAATTGTAATAATTAACTGCCAGTATTAGTCTTAAGCTTATTAATATTGACTGTCAGTATATCCTCATGGCAAAAAAAAAAAAAAAAAAAAAAAAAAAAAAGACAAGAATATAACAGGCAAATGTTTCACATTCTTCAAATAAAAACTCAGAACTCCTGTGCTATTGATTTTTACTGTAGTGGTCGTTACAGAAAGAGAGAATAATAACAACAGAAGAAACCCCTAGGAATCCAATAAAAGAAAGGAGAGGAGAAAATTGAAATAATGAAATTAGAAAAGGAGCATTAATTTCCTAACATTTGGAAACTGAATATGAGACTAAAAGATCATTAGTTTTGAAACTTTTTCATAATGGTTTTAATTTAATTGCTAGCCACCTACAGCATGGAGATGCTGCTCGTAGCCTTGATTTACTTATTTGTGGTTGGCAATTTGAGAAGCAACAGTGTACAAGCGATCAATTTACTCATGCATCCATTGCAAGCTTTTAATGCATCCTTTGTAAGCTTTTAATGAGTTGGTAGAAATATAATGCCTTTGCTTAATGCACTATGTATGTATCGAGAACTCTAGGGGCTGGTGGTTTCTCTCCCTATTCACAAGACAATGCCAGGAGATGCTCAGGAGATCTAGTTGTACTCCTGGAGAATCTAAGTCTAAGAATGTTGAATGAAATGGAACAAGCTGAAACTCTGGGTACAGAATAATCCAACAGTTGCAGCTACACTCCTTCAGTAATTGTATCATGGAAAAAATACATGGGTTGATTTTTCAATAGAATAAAAGCACCAGACTGAGAATGGAAATTGCAATTCCTGTACAAATGCATAATGTGTCTTAAGAACTGGCTGTTGGAGGCCCTTCCAGATTTTCATCCTCAGAGCGCATTCCAGCATCAACATGAAGGACAGGACTACAGAGCATAGGAGTCACTTTCAGTGTGATCCCAAACTTGCTATGCAGAGGTCTGCAGAGGTGTTGGTTACTATGGAGGAGGGGACAGAGTTGGGATGTAGTTACATGTCCTCTGGTACTCATCTCACAAAGATAGCAGCCAAGCCCTCTCTCTGATGAGACTGATAGTTCAGTGAAGGAGAAGCTCATGAATAAGACTGCAAACCACACAGTACATTTAAATTCAAATCTAATTAACACTAGCACATCTATAATCTGAGCCTTGACGTTTCTCCCATCCTGCCTTCCCTACTTCTCCCCACCCGAAACCCGATCATTAGAATTTCTCCTTTATTTGCTATTTAACTTTTCAGCCAGTATGGTGAATCAGGATGAGGAAAGTGCTTATTTGTTTTGTTTGTCCATTTCAATTGCAGATTTCTGACCACTCACATTAGAAGCAATTATCGCCTCACACTTAATGTACCTTCCAAGAGCAAACTATTCTATGAATATTTGTAGAAGCACCTAAAGGCAAGGATGCAAAAACACAATTTCAAACACATTTTTAATTTTTTTTCCCCTAGACCTCATTAACTAATGAAGAAATGGCTAAAAGAAATAGGATTAACTTCACAGGAGGGACAGTAATAGTGTATTTTGCTCCTTCTAGCTAGGCTTGCACATACATATGCTTTTTATCATTATCTGCCTTATTTTATCACACTGTTTCAGCTTACTCCAGAAACACAAATCTGTAAATACTTGGAAAAATGCTGATGGATAACTAGTAATAATGTGAAAAATAATTTTATGCTGAACGTGCTATGCAAAAGTATTGTTGTTCTGTTGTTTTCTCAGAAATCTGTTATGCTAGTATGTTTGAAGTTGGCACTAATTACTTAGGGGAAAATTTAAGATATACCATACTTAAAATCCATTTATCTTTTCCTTGTATTTTTTGACGTCTCTACATCATTTGCAGCTAAATATCAACATGATTTGATTTTGAACAAGCATCTATTCAATTAACAGTACTCTTTTGGTTTGGTTCCTCATCTGAAGTACACCTCAAATGTAGTATTATCAACAAGAGATGGTCCCAAACATGCTAGACACACCATATCTTTATATCATATATGATATTAATCATATAGACACACATGGTAAACATCACTTAGTTTCAAGAAAGTTTGCTTCCAGATTCAAATTACTGTTTGTTTCTAGCTCTTTCATGGATCAAGACAGGTTCCAAATCTCCATGTGAATTCAAACTTTATGGGTCAGCTTTCAATTGCATTCTAATTCTGTACACTGGGAAATGTACAACAAAATGCTCATCAGCTCTAGTGCTTGTGTGTCTCAAAAAAAAAACTATTTCCATGCCTGAAACCCCTTTCTATGACATTAGTCAAACTCACCAAGTAGGAAAACTAATTGGTAATAAAAAGCTATTCTAGCTGTCACGACCTTGTCTACATTGTGAGTACTGCCACTTTTAACATATTGGTTCATTTGAATTGAGATTAGGGGTGATAGGAATTATGGGGTCAATTATCGCCAGTAGCTAAAATTAATCTCTTTATAATTCAATCCCAAAGCACTAGTCTATCATACTCTAAATCAGTATAATGACTTTAATGAAGTTAAATTGCAAGAATAAACTGCTATATGAAGGCCAATACTTGGATGCAGATGTAAACATTCAACAAAAGTTTGATAGGAATATTCTGAAAAGCATATTCTGAAAAACAAAATGCAGATCTTCTGTGCTGCTTTATTTATAAATACTTTCTTCTGAAAAATCAAAATCCATCTTTAAACAATAACTACCTTTTTTTTTTTTTTTCCCCCTAATAATACTATATAAGAAGATTGTCACATTTAGATGTTACAGTTAGGTAGTGATACTGTGTTTTGCCCATTGTATAAAAGGTGGGTGAATGCTGTATTCTTGACCAAAGGGACCATCAGAATCTTTTTATGTCAAGAGCTATACATATTTCTCCAGCATTTTTCTGTGTATCTTCTGAATAAATAGGGCAATCTGAAATTAGTAGGGCTTTTTATTATTATTATTATTATTATTATTTTTTTTGGTTTGTTTTTCTTTGTATCTTAATGAAAGATGGACTGGACTGGGTTGCGAGATGTTTTGTTTCTTGGCTTGCAAATTATTTACTGGCAGATATTCTAACTTCCTTGATGCTTTCATCATATAGAAGTGAAAGGAATTCACAACGAACTTTATGTCCTGATGTAGATTAGGATTTGACATAGACCACTCTAATCTGTATTACTGCTTGCAATGTTGTATAATATTTGTATGTGGATAAACAGGTGGGTGAACCAAATACCATTCTGCAACAATAAAACTGTTAACCCTGTGAAACAAATAGAACACATACCCTGCTGTAAAATGTCAGGCTGAAAGCAAAACAAATACTGTAAAAGTCTTCTGTACTGCTTAATTGCTTTGTTAAAAAAATTCTAAATCAACTTTGCCTGACACTTTAATATCAGAGAAAAAATAATTATTCGGCTTTTATTTTTAGCTGATTAGAAAAGGGACTTGCAAAATATTATATGTACATGTATACACAATTTATGGTGAGTGTGGGAGTGTTAACAAGCCACATTGCTTGGACAAATATATATTTCTTTTCCCTGCCATATGCTCTCTTTAGTCATCTGTTAGCGATAAGCACTTAGATGTGCTCTACTAATGTCTTCTCATTATAAACAAGAACATCACAAAGACCTTGATAAAACCTTTTCTCTGTCAAGGCTTAAGGAAAGGAAAGCCCAGTACTTGAAAAACACATCTGGAAACTGCTCATCATCCTTTAAAGCTAAGTCTCACCTCTAGAGATGGAAATATTTTCTTACTCAAAAGGCATCTTTAAATATTACATCTATTTTTTTCACATACATGTGATGTAAGAGTAAGGACATGTATTACCAGAGGCAATAAAAACCTGGAAGCATGAAAAATCTGTGAATTTTACCTTTCAGATATCTCTGTGTACTTCAAAAGTTAAACTTCCATTGGAAATAAGTTTCTAAACTATTTCTTTTGTTCTCTGTGTGAATCATGATGCCAGTTTATTATGGAACTGAAATGACAGCACTGGAAAAATTTCCCCGTCCACCTCATTTCTCTTAATGAGACATTAAATTTGAAAAATTAAAATTATAGCTTAAACCCCCCAAAATTATAGCTTAAATGCAAATTTTGACAGAACGGTATGAAAACATCCTAATTCAGATTGTGTGCCTGGATTTTTATGCAACTGTCTTATGAAAATCTCACAGATACATTTCTCCCCCCCAACAAAAAGAACTGTGATTATCAAGAATTTATATATTTGCTTTGGTCTTTCAAAGGTGTTATTGTATCTTTCCAAAATTAACACCTAAAACTTTAAAGTACACTTAATTTCAACAGCTGAAATTGGCTGAATCTTAGAAATTGTAGTCCTATATTTGGGAGAGTTATTTGCTCATTTACTCACAGACATGTGGACACCTATCTGTAAACTTGCCTGTAAGACTAGAGAGATGTGTTTTAACACTCCACAATATAAAGCATGCCTAAATGGTTTCAGGTGATTTCTAAACTAAGACCAGACATTTGGAAACAGGCTTTCCTTTGAGCTTTTGAAAGAAAACAGTCTACTGTTGTTTCTGCAGTTCAGTGATATCCCCAAAAGTCTCCTTTTCTGACATCAAAGTATAACCATCACTATCAACCCAAACTGAAGTATAGTCTTCTTTACTTATCAGTGTTGTCTTCTCCTCTCCCTGTACTCCTCTGCAGTCACCACAACACTTTTAAGTACAAGTCTTGAACCTGTGTTGAGACAACCTCCACTGTCAATACAAGTTGGAGGCTAAAAGGATTGAGCACAGTCCTGCCAAAAAGGATTCAGGGGTACTGGTGGGTGGCAAGCTGAACAAGAGCCAGCAACATGCCCTTGCAGCCCAGCACAAAAATAACCCAAGGGATGGAATACGTCTCCTATGAGGACATTCAGCTGGGGCTGTTCAGCCTCAGCTGAGAAGAGAAGGCTCCGAGGTGACCCACTAGAGGCCTATCAGTACCTGAAGAGGAGCTACAGGAAAGAAGGGGACACATTCTTTAGCAGGGTCTGTGGTGATAGGATAAGGGGAAAAAGCCTCAAAGAGGCCTCAAATCCTTAAAGAGGATACACTTAGGTTGGATTTAAGGAAAAAGTCTTTTACAGTGAGGGTAGTGAGGCACTGGAACAGGCTGCCCAGAGAAGTGGTGGATGCCCTGTCCCTGGAGACTTCCAGGGTCAAGGCTGGACCAGGCTCTGAGCAGCCTGATCTAGCTGTGGATGTCCCTGTTCATTGCAAGGGAATTGGACTAGATGATCTTCAAAGGGCTCTTCCAACTCTAAGGATTCTATGATCTTGTGATTCTATGATTTGCTTGTCTTCTTATGCTCAGAAGCCATTTACTTCTGGGGTTCTGCTGCCTTGTTTTCTCTCCTAATCTTGGGACTGGTCTTTCAGTGTTCAGGAAAGGTTTAGAAAAATATGAAACTTGCCTATCCTTGTCATACAGCAGCAGTTGGGTTCAAAGAGGTCCAGTAAGGTCTTGTGTTTGCAGTTTCAGTAATACTTATATATTCCATTCTCAGACCTATTACATTTCAATAAATGCTGCAGTATTCCTAATATGAGGTCCCACAGAGCATGCCATTTTGATGTTGAAAATAGCAAATAGCATATTACTACAGCTGCAGTATGTTGATTAATACACACGTGCAGCAAGTTTGATGTGTCCCACATGCATCCAACACAGTGTGTACACACATCAATTCTATATCACATGGACAGCTACTATTTTAGTACACAGAGGACACACTGAACTTGCAGAATGTGTCATGTAAATTAGATTGCACATGCCCAGTAGCCACTCCTGGGGTTTCCTGCATGCTTGGAAACCTGATGAATTACCTCACAGATAAAGAAGTTTGCAGATGCATGTTCCTCTTGTGTCACTGTCTCTTTTCCATTCCAAGATAAGCATCATATCTTCTTTCCTCTAACTTCATAATATCACCTACCTTTTTTTTTTCTGGGCAGCATAACAGAATAATGTGTCTACTTACAATAAATGTTCTCAACTCTTATTTGGCTCAGAAGTCTGCTGTTTCAGTTTTATTTTTTAAGAAGTGCTTGTAAGCCCAGAACTGTTTTTTTTTTTTTTTTTTTTTCCAGACAATAGTGGTTCATCTAATGAAAGATATTGCTTCTACACATAAACCTTGTCCTACTGTATCAGGTTTGCACCAGAACAAAGGAAACCAGTCATCAGTCAGCCATTCTGAACCATGGTGGCTAAGAAAAAAGAGTCCATGAAATAATCTCTGAATCCTGAGAAAAGCCTTTGAAAGTAGAATGCACTAAGTCTCAATTCAGTTTTGCACTGAATGCTACCTGAACCACTGTTAAGAGTTGTGGTGTTGAGAGCCCTTTCAAAGAACGCAAGTCTGGTTTCAAGGAGGGCAAACATTATTCCCAACACATACATAGTTTCAAGGTCAATAGCCTCTTTACCACCTGAAAGAACATTTTAAATCCCCTCAAATACACCTGCAAAAGGCAGTTTGGAACTGGAAATGACATTTACATTTAAACAGCATATTTGGTCTCAGGATGTATTTTATTGTTAAAAAGCCAGTACTACTTTCTGGAGACACTCTTGGTGTCTCTTTTCCTACTCTCCCCAGACATCACTCCCTCCAAATAAGAAGATTCAAAAGCTATTTCACTGCTTAGAATAGTCAGAAAGAGAATTTAGCCTAATCCTAAGGGGGTTGAAAATTTATCTTTATGAGACCTTAGACTCACTGCATGCTTAAAGACAGGCATCATGTGAGAGGCACCATGGCTTGGCAAACTCAGTTCATAGCTCTTGCTCAATACCAAAAAGGACCCAAGTAGAGTATTATTTATTGCATAAAAGAACTACTGACTCCAGTAGCATGCACAATAGCCAGAGTCACTTTCATTCAGGTACACCACAAGGAACAGTTAATCTGCATAAAAACTCGTGTTTTGATCACACATACAAAAAACCTCTTGGGATGCCTAACTCCAACTCTCCCTCTCCGGATGCACAAACTCTTATCTCCCATTTCTTTCTTACTAGGTAATAAACTACAGAGAAGGTGATGAGGACCACTTTCTAGCTCTCCAAAAGAGCAAAGTCAAAACAAGAACCTGAAATTGCCAACCTCACACCTATCTTATGAAGCTGACCTGGAAGTGTCTAGGTTAGAGTTATCTAAACAATAAACTGCAACCATATTGTGGAAGTAATGGAAGACTGTTTTATGAGAAACAATGCATAAAACTGCCATTACAAAAAGAAAATAAAAGGTAACTTCAAGAGTGTACAACAGGTGGTTTTTCAAGAGTCATCAAGTTGTGACAATCTGGGAAATGGACAAGACCAGAGGTTACTCAAGAATAATTAATAAAAAAAATATCTGCATTTTGGATAGCATTAGGTCAACATTATCAGACCCTCAATGTATGGAAGACTTTTTATTCTATTACAGAACAGTACCTCCGTTTTATCATTTAGGATAACATGTTAGGAATAATTATTTAGTACGGCATAGTGCAATGTTCTGTACTATATATTGACACATACGTATCTTTATCACCTTGATGACTCGTGTCAGCAGTCTGAGGTCCAGTCTTGCACTGAAATTCATCACAGTAATAAAAATGGTGAGATTAAAACCCTCCATTCAAAAGCATATTTGTGTTGTAAAATATGTTATTATTCCTTCATTTCCTGAGTTGTGATTTTTTACTAATTGGAGGAGATGATAAATAAAAGATGATGTGGAGCCAACACTCCAGAAATTAGCTGCATGGAATTGACAAAACAAACATTGCTGAGTTATTATATATTCTATTTTTTCATTCATTTTTCCAAATACAACTGCAAATCCATTTTCATAGTCAGCCTTCTCAATAGCAACTCCAAATATTCTAATATAAAACAGTATATTTTAAATATATACGGTAATTCAACTTCCCAGTTTTTTTTAATACCTTTGAAATCTTTTTTTTTTAGGATCTTACTAACAACTAGATATATCAACAATGCATTTTTTTCACAATTCAAAATTTACGAGCATTTGAAGAAGATCAACTTACTTAGGAAATGGAAAAAGAAGAAAATGAATGAAATCACCACATTTCAACCTGAAAAAGTAGCCATAAAAATTGGTTTTATAACAGTGCACTTTTTGAAGTAATTGGCACAAAGACTGTTCTAGTGCAGATTGCTGCAAGAGCGCTCTTGGCAAGAACATCATAAGCGCTAGCAGAACTTTAATATGCTCAAACAGCCAAATACAAACTGACACTAGGAACCCATGTGTAGCAACAAATGGGAAAAAAAATAAAGTAACTCAATTTAATACGAACCTATATACAAAGAGATCCATTTTTTTTACAATTCATGGTTTAGCATACAATCCTGCTGTCCTCAGAGTGAATATAGAGTAGCTATACATAAGAAATTAGAATTATCAATTCTAGGGAATTTCTCAAGAGTCCTTTTGATATGTAATACAGCAAATATAATGACTAAGAAACCAGGCATCAAAGCATTAAATGAGATCAGGTTGAGATCTATTTAGAAAAGACAGGTTGAAGCTGGAAAAAGAATCTCTTTTATATGACCTCCAGAACAGATCATTTGCAGAAGGATTCAAGATGAGCAGATTTACTCTTGCATATCTGCTTGCTTCACAGCCGCTTTTAAATACAAACTCTAAAATTTCTAATATTGAGTTATTGGATTATTAAGTCTATACAGTAAAAATGATTAAGAACCCAGGATTTCTTATACTCCTAGCAAATTTTATAATGGATTTTGTATGTTGAATTCAGAGGAATAAATGAAACGGTTAATTTTAAATCTAGGTAATGTAACTAACTTATTTCTAACAGATCTATTAGAGAATCTGGCAACTGCTGGTCTAAGCTAGGAATCCAGAATGCCTTAGAAGGTAGACTGTATCCCTGATTTATGGTTAACAATTATTTAACCCTGAAACTCAAAAGATAGCTCCACTTTAACAGTTTTTCCACTGCAAGTCCCCTGGTGTTCAAATGTGTTGCATTTCTTTTTCTTCTCACAGAATGTTTGAAGTCCCCCTTAAAAATAATGCCTTCAGGATATTTTCCTTAATACCATTTAAAGAAAGTTGAAAGCATTTAGTTATTGAAGTGTGCTGGTTCTAATAAAGGAATTGTCAACCCTGCCCATGAGCGAACTCTCCCAGAGCTTGCTATTCCAGAATGCTGGTGATCCTGTTAGAAGTAAAAAATAAACCTGAGAAAGGACTTCTGTGGCATCAGTTTCAACACAGTTTATCATAATATCTAGGGGTGGAAAACTGGCTATATCATTTTGCTACAGAGAGGCTGGAAGGTTTTTTTAAAGAGTTAGCCTGGATCCTGTATGTTAGGGCAACCAAGTCTTGTTGTACTAAAGATAACCAATAATAAACATTCTTCAGATGTAGCATCTTTATTTCTATCTTTGGACTGAGAAATAGAAGTGTATTTTCCTTTTTTTTTTTCCTTCCTTTTTCCCCCACATTTTTATTTGATGTTGTTCTTAGCAACCCCAAAATTACCTTAGGTGATTCTCTGCACCATGAGAAAGAATTAGATAAAACAAAATATCTGATATTAACACGTTTTACAGAGAAAAAAAAAAAAAAAGAAAATGCTGTTGCCTGTGAAGACAGAAATGGATTCCCCAGCTTAGCCTTAATTAAGACTGTAATGTTTATGTACTACTTCAGCTTGCCACCCACGGTAGCACCCCAGAATCTGTTATGAAGACAGCCAAGAAAAACCATGTTTACTCTTTATTTTGTAGCTAAATGGGCACAACGATCTGCGCTTTTGTCATAAAAAAGCAGGGACCCACTATGATAGAAGTTGAGAACTACTATTTCAATTGCACTAATACACGGTTCCTCTGCTTGTTGTAATGGTGCTGGTCGAGGCTCTTACACAGGCAAGCAATTACTTTGTTGATTTTACTGCTTGCATGTTTTCTCCTAGCATCGCACTCTTCCCACTTGCTGTGTACAAACACGCAAGTGATACTGGAAGATCTTTCCTGTAAAATGCCATAGCTGTGACAAAACTAAAGATGGAGATTGTCAAAAAAGATTAGTATTACCTAGTCAGGAACGTGCTCCTCACACCATCAATGACATGTATATGACTCAACTCTGTATTCCCAATTCAGAAGAAAACATATAGCAAAGTACATGAGGTGATTTTCTTCCAAATATACAACTGCAAGTCTCAGAAAAACTGCTACAAGGGGCCAGTTATCCTCCATATCCACACAGTGAACAGGAGTGATTACAGAATCAGATACAGAAGTCCTCTGGCACATCTGCCAACATCTAACCTCAGCAGTTCTCTGAATGTGTTCAGCATTATATTTGAACAGTTTTTAAAAGACCTCATGTGGTCTTGATATAGAACATAACTGGCATTCAATCTTCAAGCCCCAAGTCCTGAACTGTCCTTGCAAAACCTGGTAGTAGCAGAACACAAGGTCACATCACCAGAGTCCTTCTAGAGCAGTAACTGCAAATCTGTATGAGCACTTGTATCAGGTCAAACCACAGGTCAGTATCCTCTCCTGGACTGGCCAATGATGGCTGACAAAAGGAGACCATCAAGCTAGGCAAGCATATAAATGACATTTCACTTGCATATTCTCCCAGGAGTTCTTGAACTAAAGGCATGTGTTTGTTTTGGCATTCAAAGTGCCCTGTGGCAATGAGTATCACTGTTGAAGTACAAACTTAGTAAGTACCTCCTCTTGCTTGCTTGGAATTTGCTATTTACTACCTTAATTTTGTTCCCCACCTCACATATTGAAAGACTGCAGAAAATTGTACCCTATTCACCTTCCCTTTACACTGATGTTTCTGCCATCTGCCTCCTTAGTCATCCTTCCTCCAAGCAGAATCTCCTAGGTGTATTTTAGCTGTTCTGCCATGCTGATCAATGTTGTCACTGTTTTGCTGTTATATTATCGTCAGTTTGAGATGTATTAAAGTATTAAAGATATTAAGTATTAAAGATAAAGGCACAACATTGATTTGTACAGTGGAATAGTGACATTTTCTTTTTTTTGGTTTCTATTCCTAGCATTGTTTACTTTCTGATTGCTACTGAGCACTGGGCTATTCCTTTCACAGACCACACATTACAACTCCAAGGTATCTCTTCTGAGCACTAACAGCTAGTTCAGAGCCCATCATTCTACATATACAGTCAGGATTGTTTTTTCCCAAGTGTATTACTTTACATTTACCTCAACTGAATTTTATCTGCTTTTTTTTATGGCCCCTTCTCACAGAATCATGAAGTTCTTGTGCTACTGTTCTCATTAGGCTTACATTTTTACAGCACAATAAGCACTGTAACTTTCCTGGTCTACTTGATTTTCATTTAACTTATGACTATGTAAAAAACCAAAGGCCCCAGGAACAGCAGTCTTTGAAAAAAAACCAAAACAAGTGACCTCTTAAATAGCAGTTACTAATCCCAAGAGGATCCTCCCCTTCTGCTGATAGTTTAATTTCTCTGAGAATTTCAGAGATCATACTGATCATTCTGGAATCCAGCTATACTATAACAAATGGAAATCTCCCACAGACATGCTTGCTAGTTCCCTGAGAAAGCTGTGTAAAAGGCTTTGACTTTTTTTGACATACTGTATTTATTTTTATGTTTACCAATTCTGTTCTTATTTTATTTTCAGTAAAAGTGTTGCAGGTTATGAGCCTCCTTGTGCAAAGTTGCAAGGAAAGTGTCACTTAAGGAAGATGCAAGGAAGGTATTCACACTAAGCACTGTATATTAATGTATGTGAAAAGAAAGTGTATAATAAGAGACATCCTTGCTGAAACAAGTCTCTTGAAGGACTTTCTGCAAAACATTATACTTCTCAGATCCCTGGTTTGTCTCTATAAAATATGAATGAGTATACAAAACTATTTTGCACAATTCTATCAAATGCAATAAAATACTGATACTGATGGCCTGCAGCACCATCCTGAGCCTCTCCTGAAACATTTGAAGAACATAAAACTATAAATACATACTTTCAATCAAATCAAATTTGCAGAGGAATATTCAGTGATGAGTGCTTCATATTTCAGATATGCATTGTCAAATCACTCCAATCTTGCAACAGATTTGCAATTTGAAATCAAAAGTTAATTTTGTGGAGAGAAGGATTTTTTTTACTGGTATTTCAAGGAACCGTACTGTCACTATTAGCTGAAGTCCATCCAAACAAGGTATGTTATTTTCTTCTTAAGACAAAAAAAACTTTTATTCTACTTAGAGATGGATGATCTTTGCAAAGCTCTGACCTTCTCCTCGACAGCTACAAATGAACTACTATATATGATTTGTTTCCATAAGCCACTCAATGTAGCAAGCTGGATTATAGATAGCAATTTACTAGTAAAAATCATAATAGAACAGAATTGTTTTAAATGCCAGTTGTGAATAAATGGAGAGCAAGAACAGATGAGATGAGATTCATGTTCTTGAGGCTATATTGAAGAATTACGGCAGCCTCTTGGTTTGTCTGCACCTGGAATCAATTCACTAATTTTTAATTCACTGTTTTTTGTTGTTTGCTTAACATTTATTAATTGTTATGCAATTAATTCAAAAGTTGGCAAATTTCACATGCAGAGATTAATTTTCTTTCACTCACCCACCACCTAGAAAACGCTTTTTTGAACAACAGCTTACCAAGAAATTACCTCCATATCAATCACATTTATAAATGAAATTCAGTAAGGGTGTTGCATGACATCTATCAATCCACACTAAAACTTTTTTCTATATTTGACCAATGTAATTTAATAAAATAAATTTTTTTCTATGTAATTTAATAAAATTACAAGAAAAAATTAGGGCAGCTCTGCCTTTCACTAATTTCAGTCCTGAACAAAAGACAGTTTGAATACTCAGGACTCATTCTCTTTGAGGCTGGAAGTTTTTCATTTAGGAGTATGATGCATATAATGTCTTGTTGAAATAAACAGTGTGCCTGCCCCATCACCCAGTGGTCAAAGAATTTGTACCTTCACAAAAATCTTCAGGTTGGTCAGATGTCAAGTGTTTCTCATCTGGAATGAGAGCCATTCATTTGCCCTCCATGTCACACTCATTTACTATGGATGAAATGTTTATTCAGAGGGGAAGTAGAGAAAAGGAGCAAGGTTTCTTTGCTCTTGGTTACCAGAGGCTATTCAGAGACTTCAGACTTAGTCACTACATTTCTCATTGCAACAGAAACCAGCACAGAGTGAGAAGAAAAAATAGTGTTGCCAACTCTCATTATTTTATTATAAATTTCACCATATTTGGTGTTTAATGGAAAGACTAAAAATTTTTACTTTTTTTTTTTTTTTCCTCTCAGGCTGCTGCTGTAAACTGGATAAATGGACAAAGTAGAATTTTTATATAGGCAGGCAAGGAATGCATCTTTGACAATCAGTTTATTTGTGGTCTATATGAGTCTAGAATATACCCAAGCATTTTGTTCTCAAAAATGAGGATTTTCTATCTCTCACTGTCAATACAGAAGTTCAGACAAATCTGCACAGTTAGGTAAAAGAAGACACAAAATGAATTCAGCACTCAGTGCAAACTTTAAGGTACACAAGTGTGCAAGCTGTATTGCATAGAAGCGCTGCAGGGCTTGTAGGAGTCCAGCTCAGACATTTATTTATGCTTGCACAGAGAATAAAACATGGCCTTGGTTCTCTCTCCTGTAATGCTGAGAAAACTACGTAGAAAAAAAACTCCAGTCTTTTCAGAATCTAATTTAAAAATCTGAAGTAAGCTCTTCAGGTAACAACTAAGGGTAGAACATACATGCACAAGGGCTGCTCTGAAAGTAATGCCTTCTATTTTATTATGTTGGTCTACAATCTCAGAGGCAGATGTTGATATGGCAGTAGAAGCTCAACCTTCCCACCAATATTCTCCTACATTTTGTTGCCATGCAACAGATGGTAGCAGAGGGGCAATCTGACAGAATGGTGTCTGACATGGAAGTGAAGATGAAGCAAAGGTGTGGAACTGAATTCCTCCATGCAGAAAAAATGGTACGCACTGGCATTCACTGATGCTTGCTGAATATTTATGGAGACCAAATAGTGGATGTGAGCACAGTAAGGCAGTGGGCGGTACATTTCAGCAGTGGCAAAAGTGACATGAAAGACAAGCCATGTTCCAGACAGCCACGCTCAGTGGTCACACCACAAAATGAGGTGCATTTCAGTCTGCTTGTCCACATGCATCGGTGGATTCCAACCAGGGAACTCCATATGGAGCTGAATATCAGCTTCACTGCATTAGAAATGATGGAATGTTGGAATACTGCAAAGTTTGCACCAGATGGGTCCCATAAATACTCACACAGAAGCAGAAAGAACGTGGTAAGCGAGTTTGTCAGGACCTATTGAACCAATACGCGGCTGAACGTGACAGCTTCCTGGATCACATCATTACCAGTGGCAAGATGTGGTGTCACTGCTACAAGATGGAGTCAAAATGGCAGTCCATGGAGTAGTCACATGTGAATTCCCCACTGAAGAAAAGTTCAAGATGCAGCTCTCAGTGGGTAAAGCGATGTGCACTCTTATGAGACTAGAAAGAGCTGATCCTTTTGACTTTGTGGAATCCGGACAAACCATCAGCTCTGACAGCTATATTGCAATGCTGACCAAGCTGAAGGATCAAACCTCCAGAGTAGGGACATGAATTAGACAACTTTTCTCTTGCAACACATTTATGTCAGGCCCCACACCAGTTTGAAGATTGTGGATCAGATGGCTGGACTGTTCTACCCACCATATAGTTTGGATTTGGCGACTTCTAACTTCCATCTGTTCGGGCCAATGACAGACAGACTGTGTGGGTAACCTTTTCCTGGCAATGATGCCATCATAGCAGCTGTGAAACAGTGGTTTACCTCCTTTGGTGCACATTTTTATGAGTGCAGCAGGCAGGCTATTTTTCATTGCTGGCAAAAATGCACATCTAATGGTGGTGACTGTTAGAAAATAACACTTTGTAGCTGAGAATTTGCTTTATCAAATAATGTTATTGTTTTCTTTGGACCTGTTGTAGTTTCCATGGAAATAAACAGGAGGCATTACTTTCAGAGCGACCTACGTACTTTCACATATGCTTCAATCACATGATCAGTCCAGTGATTTAGTGGGACTGTGTCCATGATCTATTTGCAAAATAAGTATTTACATGGCCTTGGTATCCACTGATAAGATTATGAGAAATCTATACAGCACTTAACAAAGCAGTATCAGCTGGTTCCTATGAAATGTAATAGGAATCTACAAAAAAAAAAAAAAAAAAAAAAAAAAGCCAAATGCCATAGAAGAGTATTTTTGATGGATTTTAAAATCATCCTGTGGAATTTTTTTTTGCAAGTACATAAATTCCCTCATCAAAATCTATGGGATCTTTAAAGATACCTTTAGGAAAAAAAATAATAATAAAAAATCACGTTTCTTATTAAACCTGATAGAACTTTACAGTAAAGAAAGGAAAATAGGCTAGGAACATTTATAATTGTTGGAAGCATTTAAATATTTTGATTTGGTAAGCTACTAGTAGCTTAGTAAAATCTGGTGATGCCAAGTATTGCCTGGCCATGTACAACAGCCCAGGATTTGGCTCATTATCCTGTATAAGTCACTTCTATTAACAATTCTCCTCTTTTGTCATCCACTTATGTCAAGAACCTCCTATAAATCTCAGGTGAAATCCACAGGACGCATTTGTACAGAAATGTGCTTTGTATAATTGAGTGTCTGGTTTAGCCGCTAAATTTAAAGCGAGCCATGACTACAACACTGTATATTTTGTTGGATGTATTTTCTGGCTTTGTGTGGTATTGGCTGTATGATCTGATAAAAACAGAGGCTAAATGAACTCAAGAATTTGTATTCCTACAGCCACAAGTTTATTGGCTTGTTTTTTGTTGTTTTTTTTTTCCTTGGCTCTGTCTGTAAGGTTCATTACTTACAGTTACTGCAGAATCAATTTGAAATGGCCAAAATCAGTGATGGAATTTATAGCACAATAAACTGTGCTGCCGTACAAGTGCTGTTACACATGAAAGGGTCTGGGAATATTATTTTCAGCAATCCTTCTACATAGCAGAGTGTTCTGTTTTTATCAATTTAACAGAATCATCACAGGCATATTCTGAGAGGTGTAATCCTGACAGCTACACAGCAGATTTTCTCTGAGGCAGATATTTTTACAGGAAAACAATATTATTGATAAAATCTTAGCATATCAGAACACAGAAGGGAAACTGAACACATCTTTTTTCATTCTCCACATCAGGCATTTGCAGTTCTATTTCAACAGAAAGCCCAACCCTGAACCAGAAACAGTTAGGAAAACACTCTCACGTTCCTGAGATATATATATTAATTAGTCATCAATTTAGTAACTGTGCAATGTACGGTAAGAGCACATGGTGGGCACTACGTTCTATGGAAAACGTGGAGGGCACTTGAAGCTAAAACAAAGTATATATACAGGCAACTCTGATGCTAAAGGTTATAAAGATCTACATTTCTATTTAGTCTATTTTTCTTTCCAAGTATGTCTATTATAGACATCTCATATTTTATGCCATCCTGAAGCCAGAAAGTTTTAACTGCATGATGCATTGTGAAAAAATACAGAAGAGACAGATGGCAGGCTGCCCTCTCCAGAACTCAATTTCATAATATGCATGTGATTGCTAATAGGCAGGTAGTAAAAAACAGTTTTCCCTGATGAAGAAGAGCTGATAAATTATCAATGTAAACTTCGTCTGTGGTTGCTGCTCCAGCAATCTAAGGCTCTTCTGTGGGTTTTATACCATCAAAGTCTGCATCTTACAACCAAATCAAAATTTATGAAAGCATATGACTATAAAGTGACTGAAAGCAACTCACAACGCATGTTTGTCTACTGTGATTCAGCTCCTTGCTTCTTCAGGGAAAGCTGTGTCCAGTGCCACTATTCTAATCTTGGGCATGTGACTGTGAGAGAGCCAGGCCAAGTTTGGTGATGCCTGGTGAGCTAGTTAAGATTTGGCATTGCACTTAGTTGTCTCTTAAACATAGCACTAGGTCTACTGGTAGGCTGACCTAACCAACACAGTCTTTGCAATAACACAACCATATGAATGATCACAAAAATTGAAAGCAGTTCATTCTCTATGGCAAACAAACGTACATATCCGATCATTTAAACAGGGACAAACAAAAAGAGGAGAAAGGCATCTCTAATATTCAGGAAAAAAAAAAAATTGCAAAAACATGATTGAATTGAAAGAACTCATTGCATTCACATGAAATACACATTCCATTCCTGCATGCACACATTCTTCAGGAAAATTCACAGAATCGATGCAGAACTGTAGGGGCTGGAAGGGACCTCTAGAGATCATCTAGTCCAACCCCCTGCCAAAGCAGCCTCCCTAAAAATTCCTTAACAATTCATACATTGAATAAGACTTACCTGCATTGACAGTATAAAGTGTTCATTTCAGATGTAAATATTTCACTGTAGCTGGTAACTACTAGTTACAATGTTTTGAAAGGCTTGTAACTATTAAATATTGGTATGCCTGTAGGAATTCAGGTCTGAGAAGCAGTAACTCAAAGGCAGATGAGCTCTGACTGCTCTGGCAAAAACATATTTGCCTTGAACAAAATGATGTTCTCGCTACACGTTTGATTAGAAAAGGTTCTTGATTGTGAAAAGACTGAAACATTTTGATACAGAGATGTTGCTTGCAACAAGGTCACTAATTCTATAAAGTGAAGCCATGGGAAGAATCTATAATTCTTGAATTTTCTGTTAACTAGAACAATACCATCGATAAGAAAGTCACTGAACTTCCATCCTCTTGTTCTAGTCATTTGCAGTCTATATTACTCTTCATATGCCCCCAAATGAAAAATAAAAGAACAGGAGTAGACCAGAATATATCTCAAAATTAGGAAATTTATGTCTAACTTGGGCAGAGATACTCTTTTAATGGAGTTACTGATGTTATACATTGTTTGGCCTAGGATGGAAAATTTAGAATAGAATAGAATTATAACTGATGAGTTCTTTATAAAGTAAATAGAAAAGATGGGTGGGAATGGGAGCTTTTAATGTGTTATCACAAAGGAAAGTGAAAGCACATTGATTACAACTGATAAAACAGACCGTGGCTGTGTCCTTTTAATGACAAGCAATTCACACAGCACCGCGAACAGGAAGTTCAGGGAGAATAAAATACCTATCCATAAACAGTGAAATAAAACTTGTAACCCTCTTTGGGGTAACCTCTTCAGACCTCAGACCTCTGTGTAATATGTATGGATTGCTAATATGGGCTCCAATATGAAGTTTGCATGAAAATTTCCACCTCCTGTAATACACTTAACGTTTTCATTTGTCTGAGAGCTTTTGCATGAATTTTAAATTAAAAAAAAAAAAAAAAAAAAAAAGAAAAGAGATGTAGACTTCCAAGCTTATTCTCAGACATGGATTATTTTCCTTTAAACAGGTTCAAAATTCTTGGTTCTAAGGAGGTTCACCCCAAAAGTATAGCAGTAACAATTACATCTTTTTATTTCGTAGCGGTTATAGATGTATTAAGATGTATAAGCTCTAGGGTCAGTATAAGCCTTGCTCAGCTTTCCTTAAAAGCATTGGGAGTAATAAAGACTTCCATTTTATCTTCAGTGAAATAATACTGTTGAAATATCACCTCATTTTTGATGTCAGCAATGATTTCTTTTTACCTCCATGATGTCAAATGGGAATTATTATTATTAGAATGACAGCTCCCTAATAATGCTGTAAAAAGGAGAAACTGAAATTCTTCTCACCAAACATTCTTATTCTACTTCCTCCGCAGGGTAAAGCAGATGGGCTTAACCAAACACTGTGCTGAATAAAGACATTCTTCAGCTACTACCAGTGCGTAAAACAAACAAATCAAGAAGCATGCCTCAATATTTAGAAACAGCAGCATAATATCTTATTGGGTGATATAGTATTGTATATGCATTATGAATAATAAAGCAAGAGAATATTTGTACTATAGAAAGATTTTCTGGGAAACATGGCATGAAGTTTATGATCAACTTTCTGTTCTAGAAGGCAAACATAGCAAATTAGTATACAGATGCACCAGGTTAAGTCAACAGCTGAGGGGAATAGAAACTTCACACAATGGTCCTTATTCTACCACCAGCTTTATGTATAGCATACTGGTTGTAACACTAGAATGTGACAGAAAGTACAGTGATAATAGTGGGATAGCCAAGTCTTTGGCTGCCCCAAATGAGGACAAGCCGAAAAGCACCAGCAGCTGCTGTGGACATAGAAATCAAAGGAAAAAAGCTGCTTACCTTTAGAAGGCCTCAGGTAGGCACACATCTCTAGCAAGATACCCTTGCCTCCACCACAAACCCATAAATGAGGTCTGGGAAGGGGTGGATCCTGGCCCCACCCCTTCCAGTCACTCAGGTGCACTGCATGCATCTGAGCTCCCCTGGGTTGTCCCTGCCTTCCCACCAGGTGCTCAGTTACTGTTTCAGGCTGTGACTTAGCATTTCTGCGACACTGGTGTTGAACACATCAGTGAAGAACTCTGCCTTTGTCTTTCCCTTCTGCTGAACAGGTAGATGCATAGGAACCTCGCGTCATGTTGACAGCAAATTATATTAAAAAATCTGGCTTCTGAGGATACGACAGGCTTTGAACTTTATGTAGACACTTGTTCATGTAGAAAGTGTCAGAACTTGGAGAATGGTACTATCTGTGTGCGTGAGTGAGACATTTTGACTTGCTAGTACTTTCACTTTAGTCCAAATAGAAATGATTCTCATCACTTCTACACATGCATATTACATTTTTTCCTTCATGCTAGATCATTAAGCTTGCAGGTGTTCAGGTCTTTGAGGTGGAGAAATTTATGGTGGGTGTGAAAAAATATTAAGTAAATTGAAAAAAAACAAAAAACAAAAAAACCTCTCTATATAGTTTGTTCTCATACAACAAAGGCAAAGTTTGTAAGGAGCCAAGTTAGCTATCAGCCCAGGAGGTGGTTGCTGCTAGTCCTGCTCCTGTCCACACTGAGGTGGCCTGAACAATAGACGCATGGACCTCCCCTGGGCTAAATCCAAGTGGCAGGAAAATGTGCCTCCCTGCTGGAAAAACACTGCTTCTGTTTCTGAGGAAAAGGCTTATGAAGTAGCTCTTCTCCAGTCGGTGGTATACAAGTTTGAAAACAGGAGCTCATCTATTACTCAATGTTTTATAAATGTTCTGCTAAACTTTGCTCCATTTCATCGGTGTATTTTTAATTTGGCATCTCACTTTGCCTATTCAGGGCAACCATCAAAACAAAAAAGGTACCAGTCTGAGAAAAGGAAGTGCGGTGTGTCAGAACACAGAGATGATTTGACAATATTCATGCATTAGGAAGAAAGGCTGAAGATGATATCCTGAGTGCAATCGCGGCTGACTCTGTCACAAACAACCATTGTTATCTTTGGCACGTTACTTGATCTCTTGGCATGTCAGCAATTTCCAACCCCAGAGGAGAGTTGCAGAAGTACATTCATTAATATAAACAGCATTATAAGCAAAAGGAAAAAGCCAAAAAAAGACACTGCTTTCCAGAGGTATTAACCTGCACAAAAAGCAGAAGTTTAAAAAACACGTAGGAGATAGGGGTTAAAAAATGAATGAGAAGCAAAGACTCTTTCCCAAGTTCAAGACTTGGTGAAAACATAATTCTATGTTCATATCATTTATGCACTATGCAAATAAACAAATGCAATTATTACATTATGAAGAAGTTATGAGCAGGGGAAAAAAAGAGTAACTTTTATAATGGTTCAGCAGGCATGACTTTAACAGGACAAAGGAACAGTCAGATACTTATGAACAGTGGGCAGCTAACAGATTTCCACAAGTACTGAACAGAAGAACTAGTGATGAAAGAAAGATTACAGGGAAATTCGAAATGACAATATTTAAATACGGTTTTTAATATTTCCAGCTGTTGAGAAATTTTTCTCTGTTGTTTAAGTTTCAAAGAATATATGATTGAAAAAAACTATTAATGTGACCAAACTTGTATAGCTGGTATGTGAAAAGTGCTGTACAACCATAGCTCTTCAATGGAACATGTACTGACTTAACAGAGCCCTTCCTTTCGTGGAGTAGATGAGGACACACAGAGCTTCATCTCGAGTGCAGTAACTACATTTGTTCCTGGTGTCTGTGTTACATGTGTACGATACATTCAAAAGGAACTACTTTTTTTCCCAGCTAATACAGCCTGTGACAGATCACAGTTTAATGAAGTGATGAGTGAACACAGGTACCAAGTCTGTGAAACTCCTAGAAGACTTTGTTTAGAATTGTCATGTAATTCTTCAATAAATATTTCCTTGCAGAGTGAAAAATAGTCTCTTGCAAAACTGTAGTGTTCTCCCCGTAATTCACCAATCACAGTACATATACAAAAGGTAAATACATATATGTTTTTGCATAAAATATCAGGATTATACCCTTATGACTATCAGTTCAAGACATATATTTTCTACTTAACAGCTATTGATCTCATGTTACTATATCAAGATATTATACAGAATATGAGAAAAAATATATTAAATGTAAAATTCACTGAAATGAAAGTTTGGAAACCTTCCAGTTAGTTTTATCATAGTTCTGAATTTCATTGATTGCTTCATACTCAATAAGATTTTACCAGTGGAAAGATGATAGTGCTTCTGCAAGTATCCACAAAAGAGCAAGATGTTCTCTTTTAAATTAACTTTATGTTAGCTACATTTTTTCAGCATATAATCTTCTTGTCTTTCCTAAGCATAATTTAGAGAAAAATTTTGAACTGTTTAAAGGAGTAGAGATAATTAAGAAGCTACTACTCTGTATTTACACAACTAATATGCTGTTTACATTATGAAAAAGAGATGGGCCAAAATATCCACTGGTAGCAGTTACAAAAACAGGTACAAAAAAAAAAAAAAAAAAAAAAAAAAGTGGAGCAGAGATGTTGGCAAACGCATCTGCCTGAATTCTGGCTGATGATTCCTCACAGAACACAGAGCACTTTGTTCCCAAATGAGGCATATTCACATTCACTAACAAAAAGTAGAGGTATACAACAAGAGATGATAACTTCAGAAAAATCTGGGGACTGAAGACCTATTGTCTTCAGCAGGCATACCCTGCTAGGACCCCAATAACTTTCTCCCACTGTGTCATAGGAGGTATTTTCTGCTCCTCACTCTGGTTAGATTTTACCATTCTCAGTCCTCTCACTGGCCTCTGTTCAGGAGAAAGGAACGCTGAGGCCTGTTGTGCTATGAGTTCACAACTAGATAATTAGTGCTTACATATGAAAGTGCAACAAACACTAAGTACTATTTTTTTGAAATAATATTAGATTTGGTTTGAAGATGATCTCTACCTATTTTTAATGATTTTTTTTAATGTATCAGAATAAATCTTGACCTCATAGTTTTCTTTCATTTTTATAACCACTGGCTTTTAATAAAAGTAACTTCAGAATAATACTACCTAACAATCAGAATCAAAGGAATTTGCTGCTAATTTGGTGATAAAGTATGAAAATAATTAATCACTCAAAAAGAAGTCTGTGTTTGCTCAATTTAATATTTTCTTTCACTTCAGAATCCAGTCTAAGATCTAAGGTATTTCCCACATATGCAATTTAGAACACAGTGCAACAGAATCACAACTCTGAAGTCATATGAAGTCATATGACATTCCTTGAGGAAAAACAGATCCTGATACAAGTGTCACAAATACTACAGCTGAACTCAGCAGGAGAAACGATCAAAGTCTGAATCTATCTTTTAAGGAAGGTCGTTATTAAAAAGGGCTTTTATATAACACTAACTGGTTAGTTTCATTAACACTCCTATAATTAATAAATGTCTAACATGTCTCCAGGTGATAAAACAGTGCTACAAATCCTGGCTGAAAGATTCGCAGCCCTGAAAATGTTTTTTGAGAAGATGGAGCTAGTAGCTGCTGAACACATTTAAGAAAGTGGTTAATGTATTTAGATGTCAAATGTGAACCAAGCTTTTCCAGACAGCTTTCCTAATAGAATCTCACAACTCTATAGCTAGGCATAAAATGAACTCTAGTCTTCTTAATCCTGTGGCAGACCATCTTTTCTTGAACCGTATCTTTATATCTAAAGGTAGATACTTCATAAGCCTCTGATTGGCCCATTAGTATTTTGTTCTTTTATAACTAATGCTGCATCTTTACTAGCTAAGAGACTTCCTTTTGACTAAAAGGTCATCGATTTACATGGGTGAATTCTCGATCAGTTCTTTCTCTCTGACAAATTACCTTTAAGTCTTCTCAGTGCTGAAAAGTCTGGGGAATGCATGTGCTGACATTTAGAAAACTCTTCACATAATGCTTCCTGATGTTGGTTTCTTATTCCTTCTTCACTCAATTAAGGAGGTGTGGCAGTAGCCATGTGATGAAATGCTAAATTCTGCAGTTTTCTTTTTTTCTACAGAAAAAGGTCAGGATACCTTTCTGCGATAGAGTAAAATACTTGACAAAAGATTTCAAGGGAGAAAAATATTAGAAAAGAAGAAAAGAATTTAGGCCAAGCTAGAAAGTGGGAAATGTGAATTCCCTCAGGCTGTAGAGGGAATTAAATCTGACTCTAACATAGTCCACATCCCAGAAATCATTAGACTATTATGCAAAAAAAGAACTGCTTCCTCTTTCTTCCACCTTTCCTATACCCCTTAAAGGAAAGGTGTTTTCAGCTATGTTCTTAACAAGCTCATGTTGTATTGCATCCTTAAAGTGATCTTGGCATAACGACGTCTTAATTCTGAAGTTCAGGTGAATCTTTCCCTTAGATAGGAAACAATCATTTCAGTTTTAGATTGAATCATGAAAATGACTAGGTATCACTATGCAAATGCATTTGCACAAGGTAAGTACAAAATGCATGGTTTTATTCCTTTAACAGAGATTTGCCTGTCTTGACTTCTTGAATTAATGAATCTAGATGCTGCCAAGAACTATATTTGAAATGCACATCTGAGATTTCCAAGTTTCACCCACCTATTCAAGTTCTTCTACAAAAGAAATAATAAAAATTATTAAATTTATATTTTTAATGAAGGCGGGAATAGAAAGAAAAAAAAGGATTAGAATGAAAGAATGATAATAGAACTGTGATGGACATAAAATTGCAGCAAGAAGTTTAGGTTTTTGTTTTCAAAATTCACATTTAAACAGTGCTAATTTTGTTAGAATTTTAAATGCAAAATCTGAAAGCATGCTCTGAGAAAATGGTTAATTTTAATCACTATGATAGAAAGATAACACTGAACAAAATGGAAAGATGAATTCATATAAACAAGAGAGACTAATCTGAGAAAACACTTCTATGAAGTTTTAAATACTTCTCACATTTTCAAGTCTATGTTATTTAAGATATTTTGTTATACAGTAACCGATGAATGAGGCATAGCTAGCCAAATTTGAATCTTCCATTACTGAAATGCAGACACTTGATGTGTGACAAAACTTTGAAACTTATAAACTAAGCTTTCTAAGTCAAATCTTTTGTGCAGCAATTTATTTAATTTCATGCACTACATCCACTGTTACATAAAATTATGCTGTTGATATGATGGTTTTAAGAGTCCTTTGTGATTTAAAAAATAAGGAATGAAGATAACTTTGCTCCCTTCATTGTAATTTGGTCAGTTTGATTAAACTTGCTTATATTCCCTAATAAATAATCTTATATACAAAGAATATCAGGAAAAGAATGTGTAAATACCTGCTCTTGGCATTGATTAGATCTATGATTCTGTAAAGTAGCGATATAGGGCTTACAGGCCTATCCAATACTGACAACCAATACAGTTGTATCTAATACTTGACCAACCTGATCTCCTTTTATGACTGAGTGACCCACCTGGTGGGTGAAGGAAAGGCTGTTAATGTAGTCTACATAGACTTCAGCAAAGTCCTTAACACTGTCTCCCACAGCATTCTCCTGGAGAAGCTGGCAGTCCATAGCTTGGACAGACACACTCTTTGCTGAGTAAAGAGCTGACTGGGTGCCTGGGCCCAGGGGAGCAGAGGTGAATGGAGTTAAATCCAGCTGGTAAACAGTCATGAGTGATGTTCCTCAGGGGTCAGTATTGGGGCCTGTCCTGTTCAATATCTTTATAAATGACCTGTATGAGGGTATTGAGTGCACTCTCAGCAAGTTTGTAGATGACACCAATGCAGGAATTGGCAGGAAATGCCTATCTGCTGGGGGTAGGAAGGCCCTACAGAGCTATCTGGACAGGCTGGATAGCAGGATTGGGGCCAATGGGATGAAATTCAATGACACCAAGTGCCGAGTCCTGCACTTTGGCCACAACAACCCCAGGCAACACTACAGGTTTGGGGCAGAGTGGCTGGAAGAGTCGCTATAGAGGAAATGGGCCTGGGAGTATGGGTTGACACTAGGCTGAATGTGAGCCAGCAGTGTACCCAGGTGGTCAAGAAGGCCAATGGCATCCTGCTCTATATCAGAAATAGCATTGCCATCAGGACCAGGGAAGTGATCATCCCTCTGTACTTAGCCCTGGTGAGGCTGCACCTTGAGTACTGTGTTCAGTTTTGGGCCCCTCACTACAAAGAAAGACATTGAGATGCTGGAGCATGTTCGGAGAAGGGCAGAAAAGCTGTTGAGTCTTATGGGGAGTGGCCAAGAGAACTAGGATTGTTTAGTCTAGAGACAAAAAGGCTCAGGGGTGACATTAATGCTCTCTACAACTACCTGAAAGGAGACTGTAGTGAGCTGGGCATCAGCTTCTTCTCCCATGTAACTAGTGAGAGGACTAGAGGGAATGGCCGAATGTTGCTCCAGGGGAGATTCAGGGTGGACATTAGGAAATACTTCTTCTCCAAGAGAGTGGTCAGGCACTGGAATGGGCTGCACTGGAGGTGTTCAAGAAATGTTTAGATGTTGTACTGAGGGACATGGTTTAGTGGGAAATACTGGTGCTAAGTGGACAGTTGGACTGGATGATCATTGAGGTCTTTTCCAATCTTGGTGATTCTATGATTCTGATAATTCTGTGCCATACTAAAGGATTTCAGGACTTCTGAAAGTCATATATATCTATAGATCTCTATATATTTCTCTCTGTATATATATATATGTCTATTTTCCCAATAACATTGGCTCAGAAGTCTAAGGTTATAGGAAAGATTTTGCTCAGTGCATGACAGCTGCTCTGTTTACTTCCAGTTACTGAACTGTCTGCAGCATACTCATTGTCTTGTGATCTCAATGGTTTTGATGCTTTAATGACACAAACATGAAGAATGTTGTTGACACTGACACTTCTTGTTGACACTGAATGTGCCAAAAAGAGGCACCCAGGTAGCACACTACATAGAAAGTACCACTCAAGTAGGAAGGTAGAGCCTGCAGGATTTTTAAGATGACCTTTTCTCTGCTGACTGATAGGCAAGAACTTTGATTGCCAGCTTCTTGGGAAATGGAGAGGTAGCAGACGTTGATTATGCCAAAATCAGAGATTGCTGCAGTGACAGTGAAAGTACTACAGGATCTCCCAGTATTTGCTTATGCAACTCTGTAATGATTTATCATGGGAGAAATTATATATCACCTGCAGAAAACAGGAGAGAAATATGTATGGATATACATTAACACATGATGAGCTGATGAACTTGAAAGTACTGGAAACTACTGGCTCTGTTGATGTTGGATTTGCTGACTACTTCTTTATTCCTTTAATAATGCTCTGTTCAAGAGACCAGTAACTCTAAAGATGTGGACAAATACAAAAACAAAAAAACTCTAAAGACTCTAAAGACGTGGACAAAGAAAATCATAGCACAACCTGACATGAAGATAAAAACAAAACAATAATAGGATACTACAGGGTAGTAAGAAATGTATTGAACAAGCTTGCACAAAGTAGTTTTCAATTAAAAATAGCTCTGACATATATATAAGAATACAGGACAATAGAAACATTGAAGCTGGAATAACATAAGTGGGTAGGATAGCAACCCTTAATATGAGGAAAACAGAAAAAGAGATAAAATGGAGACAGTAAAAATCCAAGTGAAATAAAAAAAATTCTATTGATGAAAAAAGAACAAAAAAGGAAGATGTTACAAGGAGCTTATAAAAATGAAGAAGACATACAGTCTGATAGTGATAAGAGGGAATGATTTTAAAGAGGGTAAATTCAGATTAGATGTTAGGTGGAAATTTTTACTTAGAGGGTGGTGAGGTGCTGGAACAGACTGCCCAGAGAAGTTGTGGATACTCCATCCCTGGAGGTCCTCAAGGCCAGATTGGATGGGTGCGCAATCCTGCCCAGAGCAGCAGGGTTGGGACAGGATAGTCTTTAAGGTCACATCCAACCCAAGGCATTGTATGACTTTATGATTCTACAGTATACTTTCAGCAGAGAAAAACAGTAAGGCTCTGTATCATGTATCTTAGACAACAGTTGTAGTGATAATACATTCTGAGTTCTACAGTGAATGAAATTACCATTTTTTCGCTTTTTGTTTTCAATGTGTTTTGTCAGCTGACTACATTTTATTTGACTCTATTTTTTTTTAAGATCATTGATTTACACAATGAGAACCAAATAGCTCTCTAGACTGTGTACAAACTCTTTTCATACAAACTCTGGGACTAAGTATATTCTAAATAAGGAAAATCCCATTCTACGATGGTGCTGGGGAAAAAATGAAAGGGAAGGAAAGAGGGTGAATTAATCACGTAGCAGCCTTCTCATTTCAGACTTTTAAGGTTATATCATTTGTGGAAAAAAAAAAAAAAAGGCCATTATCTCCATCTTTAGGTATAATTCAGGACTAATTAAATCAGTCCAGGAAGAGTCTATAAACAGGGTTCATCTCATGTCAGAGCAGTCAGGAACAAAGCGTCTTTGAGGCACACATATATGGATCTTTGTAAGTCTATTAGTGTGGGTTTTGTTCCCACATTTCTTTTCACAGAAAATTAGTCCTGACTAGATCAACCCAAATGATTAATCAATCTCCTTCTCTGACTGTTTTCAATTTTATGTGATTTTCCTGAGGCTGGGATCACTCATTCTGAAAATTGCCTAAGCATCTTGTGGACCACCTCAATCATTTGCTGTCTAAGGAAAACATTCATCAGCAGTCCTCAAAGGGGAGAAAAAATGAAGACACAGTTGTGAGTTCACCAAGAGTTTGGAACAAGAAACATTTCACAAGGATGCAAAATTTCTGTCACTGCCGGAGGACTGAATCCATGAGGAGCTGTGTACTTATGGCAAAAGTTAAAATCTGAGTCTCATAAGATACCAAGTTCCCAGTACACTGCTCTCAGTGAATGTCTGTATGCTTGATTAGCAGGGTGACCCACCCACAACAACACAAGGACTTAAGGGAAGCTATTAACTAGGAGGGGAAATTCAGTGCTCTGCGGTATTCTGAAACAGTGGCTTCTGAGCTGGTCTGTTCCACCAGGATTTCTCTCAGGAACTCTACTGCACATAGCCCCAGTTGACACAGTGCTTCCTGACTGAGAGCTGGAGGCCTTTCAGCACCCTCTGACACAGAATGTATTCAGCTCTCCTCATGAGCTTTGCCAGTATTACAAAAGTATTTTTCCCTTTGATAATTTCTTACAGCTGTGCATCCTTAAGTCTCATGGATCTTTCCTAATTTTTACAAAATATATACCTAAACAAATGTCAGAGGCCTACAGTTTGTTCTAGCATTGGAATTCTAGAAATCAATGAACAAGCTGGCAACTTTCCTTAAAGTATGGATGATGTTCTCTGTAGCAATTGAGCTTTACTATGCTTGCCTAGTACACTGAGAATGATGTTTAAACAAAGAAGTTTTTAGTACTGCTTAAAAAGACACTCACATGATCTAACTCTTCTAAAATGAATGTATGGTTTTACTGAAACTTACTGAAGCTAATCACCTTTCCATAGAACACAGAGTGACAATAACCATGTTTTTGAAAACTGTCAAAGTGCAATTTATATGACTGGATGCAGCTGAATTCAGTCAAACACTGTCAGATACAAAATCCCCCAAAATGTCAAAAACCCATGGAACTATGCTTTTGTATTTACACTTGCCTAGCATTTGCACGTTGTATCTGCAAGTTTATTCATATGGATGTATTGCTGCCTCATGGAAAAGTTTGGGAAAAAAAAAAGGTTTTAGTCATGGACAGTTTTGTCAGCTATCATATTTTTACTTCTTTTTCCATACCTCATGTCTAGGAGCAGCTGCTTAAAAATGGTATTGGGTTTTCCAATTGTAATTGTGCTCTACCTGTGACAGCTCGGTTATGGTTTTCAATGTTTCAATGAGAAATCAGCAGGTTTCAAAAGGAACAGGAAAAAATCCTGTTTTTGAAAAAAAAAATTCAAAAATCCAACAGGAGCACTTTCATTCATTTGCCTGCAAAGAAGATATTTCTACCAAGAGAATTTTACTGCTCAGGTGTACTACCTTGATGTCATATTCACAAAGAAGATTTTGGGATGAGTGAACTGGGGAATTTTACTTCAAAGCTCCTCTAAATCTTCCTCTGAAAACTAAACAAAAACGTTCTTGAAATGTTTTTAAATGAACACTGATGAGGACCTTCTCTAAATACACACACATTCTCAGACTTTCTTCCTTGCACTACTTTTTTAACTTGTATAATACTTAATGGATGGCATATTTCATTCCACAAGTTGACAATGTTAAAACTGTGCTATTGCTTCTAGTTTTAGTATACTGCAAAGCCAGTGATAGCTACAGGCACTATGAGCAATATATGACTGAAGAAAAATGAGATTACTGTTGATAAGAAACAAGAGCATTTCATATCTTAAAAGAGTAAGAAATACAGCAAATATGATCCCTAGAAGCAGATACCCCTCAGACAGACAGCGAAAGAAAAATGGAGGAAAAGTATCATTATGGCTTGTTGTTTCCTTCAGCTAGAACAGCAGTGAAATTAAATAGCTCTAGCAAATAGTCCACATGGAGAAGTCCTACATCTCTGAGAAAACATATAACCTAAAGACAACTAACAGTCTACCTAAATGAGTAGTAATTTTCCTTGAGGAAAAAAGTGATTTTACTGTGACTCACATTCTTTGGGAAAATGTACCTTTACTGTGGAAGTGTTGCTCTTTTGAGGGTCTTCGTGCTATAATCAATGTTTACTGTAATAATGATCAATTTAATGGATGTGTAGAACCACTACCAAACCTTAGGCTGGAAATAATGCACTAATGATTCTTTAACAAAAGAGCTGAAACATATGCAAACATGAAATGGTTCCTTCCTCTGACTATTAATGTGTCTTTGCTACATGAAAGAACATAATTTAAAAATGTCAATATTTCATGCTACAATGCAACCCTTACCTTGTATCCTGATGATTTGATGTGCACTCCTCTCTTGGTCAGTGTAGATTTCATTCGGATGAAAAAAGAGCGCTCTAGAGTGTTGTCAGTGGTTAGTAAACTGGGGCTTGTAGATTCCACTAGGGAATAGAAAAAATACATATATACATAATTTAGATTTTATACATCCCCTCTAAGCTACTTTTCAGGTGCAATCCTTGAACTCACTAAAAATAAATGACTGATGGTTGCTAAGAGTGTTGTAATCAATTTACCTCGTTTAGAAAATGTTTACTTAGTGAAAAAAAATTGAAAAGTATATGTATACTCAGTAAGTCTCATTTTCAAGTTTTTTTCCCCATAGACTTTTTTTTTTTTCCTGAGATTTGCCTCATTAACTCTTTCTTGCACAGTTTTGCTATGAATGCATTTCATAGAATCATTGAATGGCTTAGGTTGGAAGGGACCTTAAAGTCACTATTTCCAACTCCCTACTGTGGGCAGGGCTGTCACCCACAGGATCAGGCTGTCCGGGGCCCCCATCCAACCCTCCAGGTATGGTGCATCCACAGCTTCTCTGGGCGACCTCTTCAGTGCCTCACTGTCCTTTGGGTAAGGAATTTCCTCCAAGCTAGATGCTTGGATCTAGATCTCCCCTCTTCTAATTTAAAATGTAACCTATCACTATCAGATCATGTAAAAATATGTCCCCCTCCTGTTTATAAGATCCCTTCAGGTACGGGAAGGCCACAACAATTCTCCCTGGAGCCTTTTCTTCTCCAGGCTAAGCAAGCCCAGCTCCCTCAACATTTCTTCATAAGAGAAGAGCTCCAGCCCTCTGAACATCTTTGTGGCTTTTTAAAAGCAGTGGGCTTCTTCAGTGTTAAATGAAAAAGAAAGGGTTACGAAGGAAGCAATTCTGCCTGCTGAAAGAGGCAGCAAATTCTGCAGACTTTTATTCCCAAGGTTCCATTCCTTTCTTTCCTAGGATAGTAACTGCTGTTTGTGAACGCCATGGTTTCCCCATTGCTGAGGGTTAATTATTATCAATAAGGAAATAAAGCACCTTGAAAACATGGTGCTCATGTGACCAAGGCAATATTATTATCATTACTATTATTGATAATAATAATCATAATTTACTTGTTGGTGACTAACTAGTAATGAACAGTTTTTTTCAACTTTTCCTTGAAGTGGTGGATCTCACCTTTGATTGTTGCTTCTTCAGTCGCAACCATTTCAAAATAGTAAATAAATACTCTTAGTATAAACCATGATAAACTATTGGTAACAACAATCATTTGCACCAAAATATGCTCTACACAATCTTTATTCTTGCTACTTTTCACCCTGATAACCAGCAGTTCCTTACCTCTTCCCAAAATATTGTGCATGGGAAAATTCTGGAGCACACTTACAATAAGCAAGCACTAATGGAGCATAATTCACATTCAGTTTCAATCAGTAATTAACACTGAATAAAAAGTTATTTTGAAATTATTCTGCTATTGTTCTAAAGAACCAACTAAATTACTAGTAGAAAGTTTTTAAGTATTTAAGAAGCATTTGTTATGCAGTGAATAGAAACACCAAAACTTGTTTGTGAGCTGTGAATTTTATCCAAATGTCCTTATTTTACTGTGGTCACATTGTCTTCGGTTTGTGACATTTCGGCTCAATTGTGATGAAATAACTGACAACAGTGTTCCTTTCTTTAGTGTTTCAAGATTTTTTTTTTTTTTTTTTTGTTTTAGAGAGCATGGATTCGATGTCATTTTAAATGTACAGCTCTTTATCACTCGAGGGAAAAGCAGAGCCATGTTATATTTAGTACTTTCATTTCTTCTGATTAAATATGAATTACTATGAAATTTTTCTCATCATCTAACACGCCATAATACGCCAACAGCTTTTTAATACACTATATAAGCACAAACTTCTGCTCTAAGAGTTTAATTTGCCCCTCTAATCCAATCACATCAACCTTATTTCTCTTATCAGAGATTCCCATTTTGAATTAAATGAGCTCATTAGTTTTAATCAAAAGCAGAGAGATCAAAACTTAAACGTAAATGCTTTAGATCAGAACTGTCAGTCAGCCGTGCAGTTCTATTTTACTAAAACACAAGATCAGAGACCCTTAGAACCAATTTTTTTCTCGTAAGGGATGCCAAGAGCTTGAAGATGCTATATCTTTTTTTTTCTTCTTCTTCCAAGGACAGATTATACATTTAAGGTTAGACTTAATTTAGAGTCCTCCCCCCCCCCCATCTCCACCCCCCACCCTAGTGGAAATGGAAAACTATGCCATTCTGCTCTTGTCTCCTTCACATTTATTGGTGCTGGTCCTTGGAGACCTGAACAAACGTGAAGCCATCAGAATCCATGCAACAAGCCTGTCCTCAAAAAAAATTCAGCTCTGTTCAGCAATATCATCTGAGAAATGAAACCCTGAAAGGAAAGATATATGTTTCAGTGTACAGGGTAGTGGAACTCTGAAACCATAACCTGGGTCATCATGTTGGTAGCAGTACTGGTAAGATGAGGATTGTTATTAATTATTACTATTATAATACAGTACTATTAAGAAACCGCAGCATGGGTGCTTCCTGCTGTGTGAAGAAATGCTAAAATCAGCTTAACAAGTGTAGTTGTTGTAGTCCAGCACATTATGCTCTTGCACAGGCAATAAGTACAATATGTCCTTCTGTGTTCTAATGGTAATTACCTAAACACACAGAAGTAACAATAATTAAACAGGCAATATCTCATGCTTGAGAAGTGATCCGGCTGTAATACATATGTACCATTCCCAAGAAATTTAAGTTTAAAAATAAATTCCCTTTCATACACAGATTCAAGAAAGGAAGGAAAATAGCTGAGATCTGGTATTGTGTAGATACAATTGACATTTTCTGGGTTAATGCTGCCTTATATCATGAGCTAAACATTATTTTACTGTTTCTATAATATGTACAAAACTTACATATCTCTGTAAGTGAATGTTATAAAATGCATATAATTTATCCACATAACTGGAACAGTGAATGTCATGTAAATATGAATTTCTAAAGTGTTTGATTTTCTTCAACACAACGTACCTGAGAATGTATCCGTGAGATGGGATTAGTTACCTCAAAGTCCAGAACAGCTTATGAACAGCTTTCTGAATTTCTCTCAGGAGAGAGCCATTGTGGTTGTAGTACAAATCTACATTCAGAGTTGCATCCACCCACAGTAGAAAGAATGCTAACTGTGATTATGCATGCAGGATTTTAAAAACAGGATGTGTACAGAACATATTTATCGATGTCAGTGAGATTTGCACAGGATTATATTGAATGTGGTCCATTATGAGTTCTCAGGAGTTGATTTAAAATGCCTATTATTCAGCCTTTTCATTTTTTTTCCAATTACATGAAAGAAGGCTCACAATGGGAGGACGGAAACTCTGTAACAATTCTTTGTTTCAGGAAGTTTTTTGTTGTTGTTTAAAATCTGTAATCTTAGACATTAAAAAACCTGAACTAAATAGAGTAAACTCTGCTTGATACTGTAGCAACTAAAGATGTCTCTTGGACTGAAAAACAGTGCTCCTGGGCTGAATTTACTGAGTCTAAACCTACTGTTGAGTTATAAAACTCTGAAACTGCGAGGTTAGAATGCTAATAATATGATAAAAGTCAATGCTCACCGTGTGTGAATGAAAGCACTATACACTGTCAGGCTCAGAAGTATAAAAAGTTAAATCCGGATTGTCTTTGCAAACAGTAGTTGTGTACTCTGTTGGGAAAGCATTTGTCTTTGTGTGTCCTCAGATATCTTCAGCAGGTACTACTAAAGGAATAAACCTCTTGTCTTTCCAATCCCAAAGCTGCTGAAGTAGTATAAGATTTCTGGACACAAAGAATGTATTGTCGGTTTTGAAGGGCATGAAGCTGCAACCCCTATGTGCATACAAAAAATGCCATGAATGTTAAAATATTAATTAAGAACCACAGAACCAAATGAGGAGATAGTATGAACTAGCAGCCAATTCAAAAATTATTTACTTATCTCTTCCTAAGCATTTCTTTGTGAACCTGCCTTGTAGCCCTGAGCCTTCAATGGGCTTTGTCTTGGGAATAAACTTGGGCCTGGACCCCACAAAGCAGTCACGCATCATTTAACTTTACATGCTAAAAGAGTTCTGACACTGGTGTAATGTGCACTGGTAGATAAACATGCACATCATTATTTGGAGGACTGAGGTCCATGGCTCTGATCTTGCATCGATCTGCAGATGTATCCCAGAATCTGTGTGCAGCCTAACCTTATGTTATAAAACAATACAATGTAAAACAATGCAAATAATTGCTATGACACAGCAATAGCATGTGTATCATCTCCATGACTGATTCACAAGCACACTCAAGTTCAGATAAACAATTTTTCTCTGAAGAAAGTTGTTGTTCCAAGTTTGATTTATGTCTTAAATAACAAAATGCTGCCAAAGCAAACTGAATAAATATTCACCAACTTTGTAGGTTTTTTTTTTTCCCCCCTCAAATGTATTAAAAATAATTGAGAGGAGAATAATAGCATTTTTTTACATACCAAACAGATATAAGATAGGCTTCTCATTCTGAGGAGGACTAGAAGTTACAGTGGGAAAACCACACATCAAGAAGGAATTTGAGAGGTTATGGTTTAACATACAGGAAATTCTGGATTTGTTATCATTTCAGGAAGTTTCTCCTTGGTATTAATTCCTCTTTGTTAAAAACAAGTGCCTATGTAGTTTTTAGGAGACATTTTCAAATACCATCTATACAGCTCTTAAAACAGTAATGAAATAAGAGAACATGCAAAACAGTTATAAAAAGGGAGCTCTCTTCTCATTTCATCTTCTACATTTGCAAAACTCTTCACACTTTTTTTTAAGGCCTGATAATTCTTTGCATAGGCAACTGAGAATCCTCATATTCAGATGAATAATTAAGTAATATAAATCTATGGTTTTCAGTCAGACTAGATGCATCTTTGCAAATGCTTCTATTTCTTTTGTGCAGTTTATTGCCTGTAACTAGGCATTAAAAAACTTTCCAGAAAAGTGTAACCTTGAGCAGTTAACTGTTCTTTTTGTTATATTATTGTCTCTTGAAGAGTGTTTTTATTCAGAAATTTGACTCTTAATAAAGCACCGTCTCCAAGCTCATTTTCTCTCCCTAACTTACTGATCAAATTTGATCATTTTACAAGCTAAAAGATCAATTTTTCCAAATATCAGCCCAGCAAATAAAATTCAAAAGCTTTTAGTTAAGACATTTTTTCTCCTCCAATAAGTGCAAGTTACTGTGAAATTATACTTAGCATATGTGCAAATGCATAGTTTTAAGCAAAGTGAAGTGGGTTCGGTCTGACTGCAGGCTGAACGCAGGAAAATAGTGCAAGAGAAATCTTGGTCTAGCAAGATGTTGAAGACTCTTGGAATATTTGGTTGAAGGACTTAAACACGCTTACATATATTGGTAACCACCATGAAGATCATCTGATGGGAATGGAGCTAATAATTTCTGTACACGTCATGATCTTACTGGGGGTGTTCAGCATGTTGCAAAAGGGAGGACTACATGAACTATTTCATTAATGTTGTAGGCAGCAAAAAAGAGGCTAGTTCATTATTACCAGGCAATATTATAATGCTGTACTGAAAGGAATGAAACATAGGAATAATATTCTAGCTCTAAGCTGTCAGAGTTATGAACAGAAACTTGAATTTCAGTATAACCAGATTTTGATCTTGGAAGACTTCATTCTATCTAATTTGGTAAGACTCTTAACATTTCAGTTTTGCTGTTTACTGAAAAGTTGAAAACCATAAGAAATGGACCACAGGCTTCTCGTGATCTAGTCCCCATCCTCCCTTTACAAAGAGGGAATAATGCTGGATTCTAGACAAAGCTTCACTGAGAAGGGAAAGGCTTCTCCAAAACAAATGGAAAGAACAGTGACTTCCTCTAAAGAATTTATGGCTAGGTATCATTTTCAAACAAGATAATAAACCGTCCTTTTGTGCCATTCTACCTCCAAAAGGAAGACAATTCACTTTTCATGACCTATACGACTATTAGAAACTCAAACGCATAAAAACTCCAAAGCCTATCAGGCTTCTCTTGAAGGTTGGTTCTTTTAGTGTATTTTTTTTTCCTCATCTCTCCAAATTTTCCAAACCAACAGTTGATGAGATGGTGTCCTTATGGATGAGATGGATTACTTCAGTTAGTCTGCCACTATGTAAAAACTTTCTTTTTTTTTTTTACAAATAATTTTACATTCAAGTCTTAACATATATTTTTTTCAGTAATTTCTTTATTTTCAACAGTGTGTGTATATATATATGAGTATTTTTATAACCCAAATCTGTAATTATCAGTTTACAGTTCAGTATATCTGATGTTTTAAAGTGGCAGAACAAGAGACTATTTCAGGTACGTACAGCCTCCCTCTTTAATGTGATATAAGGCAAAAGTCAAATCAGTGAAGTAGCAGTGAATTCAGATACAATAGCTAGAAGAGTAGAACCAGTTTAATATCCAATCTGCTTCCTTTACCACAGATTTACCAGAGCTTGAATGATTGCTATGGTTTAACCCAGCAGCAGCTCAGCATCACACAGCTGTTTGCTCTAAGTGGGATGAGTGAGAAAAGTGGAAACAAAATAGAACTAAGACAATATATATACATATATATGTATCCACAGTGCAATTACTTGCTACCCGCTGAATCACACCCAACTATAAAATTGACTGGGATAAACTAATATAAATACATTAAGGAGCACAATTCCCTCATTTCATGGATAAATTCTGAGTGACCAAAGGCTTAATTCAGTTGCCCACACATAGACCTACAGCATTTTTGTGTGCTGCTCCACAACATCTGAGATGTGCACAGAAATGGCAGTTTCTCCATTCTGGACCTCCAGAAGACCCAAGATGTTTCGGAGCAGCCAATGGATGCCAGGTGTGTGTTAAATAGCACAAGTTCCCCACCTTTGTGCAACCTAGGCCACAGAATCCTGGCCCAGCTCCCATACAGGTAATTAGGAATGCTATGAAAAGGCATCAGTCAAGTTCCTGAATTACTGTTTTATAATTTCTATTATCTTATGTGATCTCATGCATAGGACTTTGATTGCACATGCTTTCATTCAGTCCGGTACATGTGGTTACACCAACCTCTGAACGTGTTTGTGTTGATCCTCCAGATACAACAGACTTAATACTAACAACAGGCAAAAGTACACTAGATTTCTCTATGGGATCCTGATGCTGTTTTACCAATGAATATGGAAAACTGTGCATACAGTTACTAGCAAAATAAATTATAGTTTCATATACTAACATATCTACACAGTACAACTTTAATGGGTAAAGTACATTTGTCTGTGATTCTTGTGCTTTTTGCAAATGAAAGACTTTGCAAGTGAAAACACTACTATATGAGTATTATAGTTTGGGCACATATAAGACTGGACCCACAGAGAAATAAGCCATGTTTTGAAATGTTATCCTATAGTTTTAAAAATAAAAAAAACAAGCATAGTAAGCTCATTATGTACTGACTGTAGTTAGTAGGACACATTAAAGTATAAATTCATCGATAAGATTTTTCTCTCTTAAAACAGAAGTTTTGGAATGTTCTACTATTCATGCAGAACCAAAGTGATTTGAACTTCTCTTTATTGGATGAAGAGCTACTAATCTAACACCCCTCAAAACTTCTTTTCTTCTGCTACTGCTTCTGCTTCCATTTCTTCCAGTCTAGAAATACATCTTATCAGGCTATTAATTCCTTACATATACAATTTACTTCCCATGTAAGCCTTATCCCAGGGAATTCTTTATATATCTGGTAATATATAGAATGAATTAGATGCCAGAATAGAGCTGTAAATAAAATGCTGCCAGGAAGAAGAAATGAATAAGATTTTTGTTTCTCCTATGGCATCAAAAGACAGATTTTACAACAAATTTTGGTAGGTTAGTGATCTATGAAATACATATGGCTTTTTTGCCCGTTTGAAAACAAATAAAGATTTGCTATTAAAAGAAGTAATAATGGTAGGAAACTTTAACTCTGAAAAACCCTTTGGAAAGGTTACAGTCTACTGGACTTCAATCCATTATCTAAGCGCTTGCAAATGTATCCACATTCACCCGATAGACCGGAACAACTCTAGAAGAGCTGTTACGGTCTAGTGAGTGAGTGGTACATAAACCATACTGTGCATGAATCTCAAACTTCCTTCTCAGCTTTTAGATTTAAAACTAATTTATTTTAAGGAAAGAAATAAATAATCTGAGCTGACCTGCTGGCTTGGTTTCACCTGAGGTCAGCAACATTTGTAAATTTTCAAGGTTCAGTGACAGTCCCCAAGAAAACTAGCACTGTAGAACTGTTTCCTACCATTTACTCATGGCAATTGTAATAAATTTTTAAACAGAACACGTCCAATGGTTTGGAAAGGTACTAATGTACAGGAGCCCACGATCATACGTAACAGCACATCTATCCTGTGCTAGAGAGTTGATATGGAGAAAATATACTGGAAAATACGTAAAAAGCATAAGAGAAATGTACCCTGACTAATTTGGAGGGTAGAAATTTCACTGAAATTCCTAAGAGGTTCACGGGCCCATAGGGAACACAGGACTAGACTCTAAACCTCCTTTGAGATGTGGCTGGTTTGCACAACTTAAATGATCATTATCCATACTGAGTTCTTACAAAAAAAATTTGAACATTTTCTCTCAGCGCAAAACTGCCACTAAATACTGATGCCAGGCCCCCTCTTTCATGCCCTAGCAGGATCAGCTAAGGGTATATTTTTTTCCTTTTTTGTTTTCTGCTCTTGCCTATTAACTTGTGAATCATTAGCTGACACTCCAGAGCATAGCTGTGAAAATAACTGTGGTTCAGTGCTGCCAATAAAGGCTCACTAAAGTTCCTTCATAGCACATGGCATAAAAAGCACCTCAACAAACATTAAAATGTCCCTTCTGATGTTTCCTAACATTGCCAGCCTGCTTGAGCTTAAAAAGCACAATAAAGAGGTTGCTTTCCAGATTTTCATATGCCAAATGGGAGGTGCTTTTTGGTGCAGTTTTTCCCTGAGGAAAGGAAGAGCAGGCGAGTTACCTCGTGCTGCTCATAGGCTATGCAAGGATGATCCCACTCAGGGGAAGCATACTCAAGTGCCAAAGTCAAGCTGCTGCTCGTGGATGTTTCTGAACTCAGTAACTAAGCAGCAGGAAAGTTCAAGAGAAAAAAAAAAGAGGTATCATAAAGATCGTGTTTGAGAGCACGTGACATCCAGCAAAAGCTATTATGCAGCAGTGTGTGTCTGCCTTCCTCATTCAAACAGTATGAATATGAGAAGTGGGTGTTTTAAATCTTAGTGGAATACCTCTGTAAATATAGTCACTTGAGGAAACTATTTCTTTGGAAAATACCTTTTGTGCTGTTGGGATATTTGGGGGATTCTATTTTCAGTACCTCTGTTCCGGATCTATTGGAGCAATGCTTTTATCACGACTATAAAATGGTTATGAGCCAATTCCTCATATATAAAACAGTCAGTAACAGTGGGGCTTTTTTTTTTTTATGACAAACATGATGTCAGACAAAGGGCATCAGGACTTAGTCTTTGTACTACAATACAAAATAACAATACATAAACACCTTAGTGAAAGCAGCTTGAAACCCCATGCTTTCTATTAAAAAGTCATGTTCAATCTTCACTGTTGATAGAACAGAATAGCTAACACAGAGAACATTGTATATCAGAAAGGTCAATAGTTATTATGAGCTACAAATATATTTTTTTCCATCCTTCAGGCTGTTTAGCACATATCACAGCATGAGCAGCTGTCTTCTTTAATGCTTTTAAAATTAGAATCCCAAAGAGGAAGAAAAAATTACATTTGCAATGATTGCTCTTTGCTTTTGTAAGTTTACTTTAATACACTATTTTATATACATGAGCCTTCTATGCAGGCTAACCAAGGGGCAGTAGCCAGTTACTAGGATCTCCTGGATTGCTGTATCAATGTGTACAGAATCCTGCCAAAAAATCACTTTGCACAAATTGTGTAACATTGCTGTATAACCTTTTTGGGAAAGTACATAGCTACCGGGCACGTTTAAACCAAGCAAGCATATGTGTGCAAACATGGAGTCATCATTACTAACGGCAAACACTTATTGGTTTAGCAACAACAAACAGAGGACCACCTGACCTACCACTTTCTGTTCATACAGTGAAACTGGTGAACAGGAGTGACAAGATGGTGGCATTGTTTCGTTGTTTTTTTTTTCCCCATAAAAAAAAAGCAAGTATCTGGTTCATCTTTGCTATTAGTGATTTTCAGCTCAAAACTGCAAAGAGGTTCCCATCCCTTCCTTCAGGGATCCCATCCCTTCCTACGAGTTATACTACATTGTTCCATTTTCCCAGGTCGAACTTATCCAGACATGGGAAACTGGTATTTTACAAATATTTTCAAGTATGGATGACATGAAACTCTTTTCTCTGTAAAACAACTTTTAAGATAGTTTAGAGCAGTTCAATAATAAAAAGGAAGTCAGGGTTAAAAAGCCATACAGTCAAGGGAAAGAACAAATATAATTGACAAGGAGAACATTTTTACCCATAGGATCTAATGTCTGGCTCACAGATAACTTCATTACTGGACAGCAGCAATAGGTACTGTGTGAACTCCTTGACACTGTGAAAAGTGTCACAACAAAATGCAGGTTCTTGGGGGAATAAACAAAAACACTGCAGATTTGCAGGAAAATCCTGTCCTAATGTTCCTTGTGAACCAGTTTCTCCAGCTGCATGGCTATATAGTTAAGACAGTCAAGCAACACTTTTATAGGAAGTATTTCACATTCTCAGAAGCTTATTGTCCCTGGAGAAAAAACACACCAGTGTGGCAAATGCTGTCATTTTTAAAGAAAAAGAATAATGGAAAAAAATCAAACAAAGTCTCTCCCATTCCTTGTTCCAACCAATTAACTCTGAAAATATCCTGTGAATAGAATGATTACTTTAACTTGACAATACTCATGTCTTCAGCACTGAGTATCCAAATCTATTTCCGAATGCTAGGTCCATTTTTATCACTGCAAGATTTGCTGTGCAACTGTTTCCTCTCATCTGTCATTCAGAAATCTCCTGATGTGTTCCGGGCTAAGCATAACCAGGCAGGTTGCTGAACCTGCTGCTACTGAGGAATATGCTAGCACAGCTGGCATGGTAGGTAGCTGATGCTATTGAGTGCACCGCCAAGTTGGTAGTGCCTCCAGCAGCAGTCTTCATCTCCAACACACTTTTCTGGCTGCAGTATAGGTAAGAAGTCAAACTATCTCCGTTTCTCTATAGCTTTGCCCTTTATTAATAACCCTTCCCTTTCCCTTTTACACTGTTTTATCCTCAGGGCAGCATATTTAATTAAAATGGGGCAACAATATTCCTAAGAGGCAGTATGAGGGTTTCCCTAATGCAGATAAATTGGCATTTATAGGTTTCTTTGCTTAGGCAGAGTTCACAAAAATAATAATAAAAAAAGCTTAAGATAACATCAAACTTCATGCCACTGAAACTCAGAGAGTAGAAAACAGGTATCTCCAAAAATAACAGACTTAAGGCTGCTGCAAACAAATACCTAACAGTAGTTTCAGTGGACTGCAGCCACACATTACCCTTGTAAAGAAGCAACTCACTCAAATTATTTGGTGAAAACAAATGTTAAATGAACCAGATGTCTTGCTTTTATTATTTTTGCCCTTTATTTATTTATTTTACACAGTGGAATTAAGAAGGTTTTTGACAGACACAATCAGGATCTGTCATATTGCACAGGAAACAGCATTTTAAAAAATCAGCCTACTGTGCAAGTATTTTGGCAGATTTATCACAAGGCTTGAATGATAAACAACAGGAGGAATGCTACTTCTGTTTATTCACTTTATTTTAACAACTGGAACAACTTTTTCATTGAACGCTTCTTCAGTTCAAGCTTTAAGTGAAACAAAGCTGAAATCAAGATAATAATCAGAAGATGATCAATAATAATTGCTCTTCTCTTTTCTGTTACTTCATTTTCCTATTTCCAGTATTTGCCAACTGAGTAACTTGCAGAAAAATAATTTAAACGCAGGCAGAGCACAGTATGCTGGTGAAACTTCCCTTTTGCAGAGTATTTCCTGAGTTTTTCTGAGTTACATTTTTTCTACATTGTATTTTTGCAACCCTGGAGCCTGCACTGTTTCTTTTTCCTCCAAGTCTGAAGATCACCCCATGGATTAACAAATGATTGAGGATTCTCTCTTAAAAGACTCTTTAAAAAACTGTCAGAATCAGCCTGAGACAAAGATTTATTATGAACTATTTAAAGGGCTTAATATATGTATCCCCAAAGAGCCCTTGGAGCAAACTAAAAAGGAAGAATGGAATTCTCAAAGAATGGGAAAAATCTCCAATGCCTCACTTTCTTCACACCATGATTACTGTTTACTCAAAGGATAAAATGCCTAACCTGTCACATGAAGTCTTCAGAAGCCATATTACTGCTGATGTACAGTAAAAAAATCCAAAACAATGAGTCTCAACAGTAATATGCCTAAGAAAGGCAGCTGTAATTTGCTTTCTAACCTGTTCGCTAACACAGTAATATGGATACATCTTGTAGAAAGAGCTGATCTCCTGACCCTAGCAGCAATCAAATGACTGCCAGAGTGTTTGCTGTCACACAAGCTGTGACCATTACCTTAATTATACGTTACCATATAACAAACCTTCCCTAATGAGCAACTCCTTTCCCACCTGTGTGCCAGCTAACCCTTCTGTCCTTGAAGAGTACCACTGCAGATGATTTCAATTTGAAAAGCATATCTGTATGCATCCCTACCAATAGATAATAAATAATACATATTTAAGCAAGAATTATTGGTTTATTGGAGTACCAAAGTAAAAATTACAGGCTTGTACTAAAGAAAGTGAATTAGAAAGAAATGTACCATCCTACTGCTAAATTTAAAGCAGAGCTGGATCTGATCTTTGAATTTGTTTTCACATATAAATACTTCCATATCTACATATTCTTTTGTATTTACAGAAGATTATGAAATACTTGAATTCTTCACTTTGTGCCTAAAAACTGGAATAGCACACGTGTCCACAAATGTTTACTTCCCTTCATAGAATTGTAGAGGTTGGAAGGGTTCCCTGGAGATCAGCCAGTCCAAGCCCCCTGCTAAGGCAGGTTCTCTTCACTGACATGAACTTACAGCATGTTGCATCTTTTTCTTCTCTTCTAGTTTTTATTTCTTTTTGAGCCTTTTTTTATTCTACTGTCTTATACTTAGTCATTGCTAACCATGCTACAATTTACATCACGCTGTATCCTTATAAACAGACAACAATTTCCCTCTTCACAGAAGTTGTCTGTCATATACCCCATATTTAGTACTGGTAAAAAGAGAGAAAGAAGGAAGCAGAGGAATCTAGTTTTGGCGTATCTGGGTTATTAAGCTTGTCTTTTTTTATGGGACAGTCTCAACATTTTATCTGTTCCTACTAAACCTATACCTAAACTAAACAAATAAATGGCAAGGACCCACAGATTTTCCATCTGCCTTGTGTTATACTTGAATACCGGGTGTCACTGCAGTAACAGTTAAGATACAGCTATTTCCATCACAAGATAGAAGGAACATGAGAAGGATACAAACAGTAATTGGAGAAGACAATTGAATAATGGAACAACGTATGAAATTTCATGCTAACAAATGCAAAATGTAGTACACTTTGGAAGAAACTACCCCATATACTGAGGAATTTTAAATAACTACGTGTAACGAGGCAATAAAAGGAAATGAAAGTGCCTCAGCAAAAACTTCTGTCCTATATGAAGAACTTCATAACCAAAAAGTGAAATGAGGTGTTAGAACACATTAAAAATTATATAAAATTAATAAAGAAAATACTACAATGCCATTATGTAAAATAATAGTACATGCTTTAAACAGTACAGTGTTCTGATCATCCTCTAATAAAGAAGTGACTAATGGAATCAGAAAAAGCGTAGTAGAAGCACATGAATAGAAATTATTGAAGTGATATATATTTAGCTTTGAGAACAGATAAATAAAATGTGATGTGACAAACATACATAATGATTGATATACAGAAAATAATACAAAGACATTTCCAGTAAGTTGAAAGGGAAACACATTCAGAGCTGATAACTTAAATTTTTTTGTGTTAAGATAGGAGTATGTTCTGAAGCCAAGGAGTTCTGCAGAGAATCTCTTGCTATTCTACTGTAAGCATTGAAAAAAGTCAGCTGAAGTCATTACAAGTCCTTGAATAGACCAGTTGGCCTAATGCGTCTGTCTTTGCTGTGGATGTATTACTCAAAATGTTGCCAATGTTTCCCTCCTCTACCACATACATGGCAGAAAACAGCTTGCAAAGCTTGCCAATTACCATTATGTGATTATGCATTAAGAATCTATGCTGAAGTCCATTTTCTCAATCTTTACAGGTTATCTTAAGGGTTAAAAGATTGTTGTTAAGCAGCTTGTATAGGAATGAAGGTTTTATAGAGAATAATCATCAGAATGTTTTCAAAGGAGTTATAAATGAGAATGTTATATATTGTAATCAAGACTTTTGCTGTCAGATTATATTCTGTGTATTAGAAATACTATAATTTTAATTTTATTCTGGTGTATTTTTAATGAGTAATTGTAAAGTAATCAGGAAAGTCTATAAATCTTACACACAAGCATATTCTATAACACATGGGTTTTTTTTTTCTATAAAGAACACAAATTATAATAGTGAAATGAATGAGTTGTAATGAAATACGGTATAAGTTCTTACATACTGCATAGTATTACTTCTCATGAAATTGTTTTGGCTTTTCAAAGCCAAATGTTGACATAAGACAAATAGTGATCCATAGTCTCTTTGTATGTTGTCTTAGTCAGGACATACTCTTTATATGATTCACTGTTCCAAGGGAAAAATAAAAAAGTTCCTGTGTTAAGAAATTTTAGATTACTTTGATTAGGAGATATTTATATCTATACTAAATAAAACTCATCTCTCAAAAATTGTATTTAAAATTATTTGCACTTTCGTATTTATGCACTCAAAATTCTCATTCTAGAAAATCTCAGTACAGTGAAAATACTGATTTCTTATCAAAGTAAGAGTAGCTACTTAATAAAATCAGGTGTTTGAATAATGATAATGATTACCTTATCATATTGGTAATTTTTGCATTCTGTTAGCAAAAACAAAATTTGCTAACATGATGCAAAAGTTGTTAATATAATGAGTCTCATTGTATTAGCGACTTTCTATCACGTTAACAAAGATTAAATTTGCTAATGTAATATGACAGTCACTAACAGAAGATTAGTGCAGAGATCAAAATCTCTGAAGACCTCCTAAAGGTAATGCTGAATATGTAAGCAATGCTCTTCTGTTTTTCCTTTGTTACCTACATTTTGTGTACCTTAAGTGTCACACACTCACTGAATATTCTCAAGAAAGGTCCATTTTATCAAACACTAATGGAGCCGTGAGACAGCGATTAACGTTTGATGCAAAATCATGAGCCAAGTTCCCTTGCTATAAGTGACTCATGCAAATGGATCAGATGATATTTATACAACATGGAGAAGTATGTTCATAAAGACTGACTTACTAATACTGCTGATTAACTTATATAGGGCCTTCCCTGATGAATATGGCATCAGTACTGATGCCGCAAAAATATCAGTTACAGTGAATATCCTTGGACTGCGTTGCTTGTGGTGCTCTCTCAAAAGATATTTCACAAGTTAGAGAGGGTTTATGGCAGAAATGCCACAACATTAATAACAAATAGCAGGACTTAGCCTTAACACGACTGCCTTTGTGCTCACATACTACAGTGTCAAAATGGCTGCACAGCTCCATCCACATCTAAACAAGTGAAGTAAGATATTCTTCAGCATGCATATATCAAAGAAGATAAAGAGGCTTCAGCCTCATCAGTGCTCCCTGTCTTACACCACATTGGTGGCACCATTCACATGCTGGGGGCAATGCTTCTTCTTGCTCCCTGTCCCAGACTTTGAATGAGACAGAGAAGCTGCAGCACTGTGTGAGAATGAAAGTGAAGAACCCCCTCCTCAGAGAAAGCCAAGTCTTGTTTAAATGTTGTGATGTTAATGAGCAGCCACGTCACACTAAGTTAAAGAAAAGCAGCAGTGCTCTATTTAATACAAGAAAACCTCAGAAGCACACCTTACTCTCACCTCTGACTGATTATTTTAGGCCAAGCCACCTGCTGAATCCTGCAGTCTGAAGAGTATTATCCTTCTTACATTCTGTCTGAGAACTGCCTGCAAAATAACAGTACTCCTTCCTAAATTTTAGATGCATTCCAGAATTGGGGGTTTAACATTCTAGAGTATGTGGATGCCTGAATGCAACTCTAGATTGACAAAAGTGAGAATGAAACCCAACAACTATTTACAGCAGAAAGCAATTAAATACCACTGAAATATTCTGAGGAGAAAGAAAAGCTGCTTATCTGTAGTCTGGGCTGGAAAACCATGGATCAGAAAGACAGCAGATACATACAGGCTTTCAATAAACAAACTCCACTGAGCTTCATGCAAAGCCCACATACTTGGTGATTAGCTAGTCTCCCATTCAGGAATACCACCAGTAACTTCAGGTCATACAGTACAGCTATTGAAGGAAGAGGAGAAGGGTAAAAGCAAGCAGGATAGGTTCCTGTGAAACAGAGCTGTTGAGCAAACTGGGAATCCAGTAACTGAAGCTGAGAACTGCACAGATAATTAAGACATGCTCCAAGTTTTGATTTACTTCATGCTTCAATAGCCAACAAATCAGTTCTGTGGTTAAGAGAGTTCAAAAGCTAGAATTCACACAAAAGACTTGTGTGAGCTCCAAAGTTACAGATCCAGTGGCACAACTATAGGTGCTGCAGTTAGATCTGTGGGTAAAGGAAGGTGCTAAAGAGGGAGCCAGATATTTAGCAAGGCTCATCTGAGGAGCATGAAGGGCCTTTAACATCAGAAGAAGAGTTTAAAACTGGATTCATATGTTTATGTTAGTATGTAATTTTCTTTTATTATTAACAGCAGGCTGAGCAAAAGAAAAATCTAGTTTTGTGATAACTTTATTTCAGTTCACAGTACTAAAATATAAAAAGGAACAATCATGAGTTTTCCTTTTCTTTTTTCCTTCAGTTCTTGGGATGTGATTTATGTGAACAATTGTTTAATTGGAAGACCATTTCTTTCCATCTTCCAGGGAAAGCATAAATGAAGCCCTAACCACTTATTGTTAGGAACAGCATGAGGTATTTTTTCTTTTGCTAGAGCAGTATTTCTGGAGCTGATTTGTGCTAAACTCTAATATGGCAAACTATTCTGCTGATCTAAATTTCACTGGCACGGTTTTCTTTTTCTTTCTTTTTTTTTTTTTAAATTTTCTCCTAGGAATCTTATTCTGCCTTGCCCACTTTTATTTGATTCTGACACTTCACAGCTGAGCAGTTCAGAGGAGTACATAGGTTCCTTAATTCACCTCTCCTGACAATAGCAGGACCTGATCCTGCAACTCAGCTTTCTGACTGTGCTTGTAAGCTGTCATGGAAATCACGTGAGATGACAAATTGCTTCTCACCACTTCCAAAAAATTAGGTCACTTACTTAGAACATTAAAAAGGACTTAAGGGCTGTGACTTGAGATACACATTTCACTTTTTCTGCCAGTGTAGTCCCCTTCCCTAATGCATAGAAGTAGAATCATAATGGTATCATTCTAACAAGCTAATCTGCCTGAAAGAGATCCTTTAAAGACATGTTATTATACAACTTTTTATGTTTATATTGAGCTGTATGAATGATAATAGACATTTTTTTCCATAAAGTATCCATAATACCAAAGTCCTTTGGTTTGAGTACACCAAAGTTTAGGTCATACAAGGGTAGCACCACAAAGTAGCAGAAGCCAACAGCAGGGGAGAGACCCTAACAAGATGAGCATGGAAATGGGGGCAGGTGTTTGAGGAATACATTGTATTCTCCCAAGACACAGAGGCAGGGAGGACAACTGATGTGAGGGAAAAATAGAAAGTCATGGGGTGATTTTACCCTTAGGGTGCTTTGTATCACTTTACACAATTCTACTCTGTCATTTTCAGGCAAACTTAGGCTGTTTCCCTAATTTTCTTGTCCAGGTGACTATTCCCCATACATCTCCAAGGATTAGCAGAGAATTGAGTAGAGGAGATGCTCATGTCCCTCTGCTTTATGCCACATTTTGCCCAACACTTGAACCACTGGAGAATCTTACCAGAGGCAGTAGTACCAGGATTGATGTCATCTGCAGGCGAACCACTAGAAGTCAGCAGTAGCATGCACTCTTACAAAAACCTCCCGCAAACAGAGTATAGTAAAAGCATCTTACCAACATCTATCTATATATAGACTCCTAGAGCACCTCCAACTGCAGGGAGCCGCCCAGACACACACTTCTATGCTTGTGTAATGCATGCATTCCAAGTGTTTATGTCTAACAGCTGCAAGACCTCACACTGATCTGTGCAGTCATAGAGTTGCCATTTAAGCATTCTGCTTAGGTTCCCTGGGTCTAGAAGGGAAGTATAATCTGGAGGAAGTGAAAGGTGAACAGAGAACAGACCTGTGGGATTAGAAGAGCAACCAACTTGCAGAGAAAGCTATCATGAAGGCTATTGGGGTTGTTGGATGCTTCTGAATAAAAGGCACAGTAGTACTGCCCTCCCCTAGGCAGTACATTCTTATTTTTAGTGTCATTTGCTGAATTATATTCTCAGATAAAAGTGCAAGAATTTGTCAGATGACTTCTGCCTTTGTCAGATTATTTTCCTTAGTTTCTGATGAAAGCATGAGATTACAAAATTATTTTTGTGGATTTTCTCAGCTTCTTTAACTTTCATAATGCCACAGCTAATCTATTTATCTATGGCTCAATTACTGATTTATGTCCACTGGGATGCTAGATACATATCCTATAAGTGGTATCAGCTTATTTTGTTACACTATATAGAGTGAACTGATACTCTGAATTGTATCTGTGCATAAAAGCATCACAAATTGTTATTAATTAGGCTGTAAGGAAGATGTATTCCACTGTTGAACTCTCCAGAAAAAGCAAAGTATAATAATTCTCTTCACTGAACAATTTTCTGCTTTGTTATGGGACAGCTGATGAACACAACATTGCTTTTATTATGCAGTCTTGAAAGTGCCAGTTGGGAGAAAAATATTTTTCAGCATTTAAAATAAAAATACCAAAAAGTTACAATAGCTTGCATGGAACTCCATGTATGTGCTCTTAGCAAAAATAGCCTTTGAACTGCAAAGACATTTGGTGATGATTACTGTTCACTGAAAAAAAAAAGAATTATAAAATGTTATTCATCTATTTCTTTTCCTGTCATGTGTTTATCTATCATTTTGCAGTTTTCAGTGGAGCAGATGTGCTCTGACAGAAACAGCAGCTACAGTATTTGCTTCACATATAGAAAGAACAAGCAAATGTGACTCATATCCTGGATTACATTAAACAAAATGGAAGAGTGACAAAAAAAATCTGTTAGTCTAACAACAGATTTTAATTGCAAACTACATTGAAATTCATTTGTTTAAAAAAAAAGTGTTTTCAAATGTTAACTCTCAGATTTATACTGCAGTATTTGCCAAAAATGTTAATATTCTGAGGTGAAATCCTGTTTCTAATGAGGTCACTAGAGCTTTGCCACCGCATCTGTGGAGCAGAGTCCATCTTAGTCCTTTATTTGGTCCCCCTGGATAATTTGCAATTTTTCATACACCGAAAAAGCACTGTGCCTTAACTTGTCTTCTGAAAAAATTTAAGACTGCAAATGATTGAACACAATTATTAGTCTATAAAATACATAATCAATAACTATCATCCAATGATCAAGCACAGAGCCAGGCCTGAACTATAAACTATTTGACAAAAGTCAAACTGAAACTTCGTGTACCCTAAAACAAGCAGGCACTCTGCTCTTGACCTATTAAAACTTTATTTGCTATTTTACTTGTTGGTGAACAAGTCATGTGGAAAGGCATTGAGGAAATGAGCCAGCTTGTTCCCCAGGTGATATAAATGCTTTATCAAACCGATCCTTGCCTTGTTATGTAAACTATACCAGGTACTGTTCATTTTAAACAGAGAGATAAATAGATCTAATATGCTTCAGGGCATCATGCTTTATGCATGAACTGCTTTTTATTTTTATATTAAAGATTTTCTTGACACAACGCTTTGCAATGAAGTAAAGCTGCGATATAACATCTTAACTACAACCACTGCAGCACCTGCAAGTTCAAAGTACTGAGACTGATATTCCCTGATCAGATAGTCTCATGGTAACCTTTTTAATTAATTCTTAATAAACAATTAATTTTTTAGTGAAATACCTCTTGTAATGAGAAAGTCTCTCTCAAAAGATAAATGAAGTAATCCTCTGAGATGGAATCTATAAAAAAATAACTTGGTGTATCCACCTATTTACAATATTTAGCTACCTACTCTTTACTTTCAGTTGTCTGATCTATCACTTGTTTTCTTATTTATTATACAGATTTCAATGTGATGTGATATTAAAATGCTTTTAACCTTCCCAGGAGTAATATACAGTTTCTTTTTATAGCAACAGGATTAAATTTTACTCAGTTTTCACAAGAGCAAATGCAGAATATCACGAAAGATTTCAGTACAGTTAAAGATTTATATCCCTAAAACAAGAGCAGAATTTAGTCATCTGTCTTAAATTTGAGACAAAAGATGAAAACGTACACATTTACGCCCTTATTTCAAAACACGGACATATAGACCATGTTTACACAAATTCACTTTAGAACTGTATACTTCTACCATAATAGATTATTAAAGGACTGCTTGTTTTTGATTTAATATTCAGTGTGATCATCCAAAATTTTAAAGACTGTTACTGCCTCTATTGTTTTTAGAAATGCATAAGGGGGAGAAGCATCATATGTGTATTATCATATACACAGAAGTGTTTGTTTATCCTACCTAAAACAAGATTTCAACTACTCTTCCTAATCTCAGTGCAGTCCTCACTATGGAGTCAGTAGTTACATCCTTTTTATTTACCTTCTTCTACAAAAATGTATATATGAATATGTATCTGCACATGGGATTACAAGTATAGGTATGTTCAAATGACTTTTGCTTATTCTCCTGATGAGCTTTGATAGCATTTCCAATGCCTAATTAATTAAAAATCATTGGTCAAAATGGTTTACAGAGCATTATTTGTGTTATAGTTGAGACAAGTGTACTCATCTCAGGCTAATAAAGCTTAGTTCACATTTTCTAGGCTGTAAAAAAAAATCATTAGTTGATAAAAACTTGTGTTTTCACAAACAAATTTCCACAGCAGTAGTACAAATCACACATTTTTAATGCTGAAGGTATCAGATTAACAAGTGGAAACTGGATAATATAGCATTCTCCAATAAAAGTGTGGTTTGTTTGTATTCATAATGTAATGTTTACTTCAGGACATTTTCTGGAGAGATGATGCCTTCCTTCCTTTTATTCCAAAATAGAAAAACTAATGAAATTTACCCATCCATAAGTCTATGTTGTGGATGGACTGAATTATAACTTTTTAATTTAGTCAAGTAAAGAATTATTACAGAAGGACTCTAGGGCAGGAATGTGTTAATAAAATCATACTCTCTGCCTTTTCATTTAAAATAATCCCCTTGAGCTGATTAAATGAAATATCACTTGTTTAATAACTGACAGAACATTATTTTTAAGCAGAAATGTTTTGCATATCTTCCTATCCTGCTTTTAATTCCAGGCACAAGATAGTGGAGGCACTGACATCACACAAAGGGAGTAGAGTTTAGCACTTGGATATAGTTTGTCCTGTCATAGTGGTATCTATAATTTAGTGTGAAGCAGTGAGGTAGACAGAGCATTATCATTAGAAATCATCCTGAACAGGGATATAAAACACAGTCGCAATAACACTTGTCAGAAAGGTGACTGCAGTCAAAACTAATATCCAAGAGTTTCAAGATAAATGCTGACACTGCAGCCATCTTACAAAGACTATTATTGCTATAAAAAAAAAAAAGAAAAAGAAACAAACTACACAACCAACCAAACAAAAACCCACCAAAAGAAAAAAAGCCACAAAAAAACCCCAAACCAAAATAAAACACCAAACAAACTGTGAAGCCTTCTCCAGAGTGAACAAGTTAATGTAAAGCTTGTATCTGGGGTGGCATAAACTTCGTGAGATTTACAGCAAGTAAAGCCTGTCTTTACCTGACTAAGATTATTTTATGTTACTTCAGAAGTGTAATCATATGGTTTTCTGGCTTAATGACTTTAAGACACTCTAAATTCCTCACTCCATCCTTATCTCTATCATCCACAGCATATGAATGGAATCCTTTGAAAATGCCATTAGCCATGTTGGTTCTAGATTCAGTCCCTCTCTCAGCTGCCCACTTTGCAACCTGCATTCCTCAAACAACACTTGATTTTCTTAATCTTTACATTTAGACTCATCTCTGACTGTTGATTCAGCCATAATTTATGTACAGCCAACAAATACACAAATAGCAGAGTAGCATAGTTAGGCTGGTATTTTACAGGTTGTATAACGAGAAAGGAAAGATTACCACAATGGAAAGAGATAATCAAAAATAAATGAAATGCTCACCCATATCCTAGGCTCACAGTGAGCAACCTCCAGAAAGAGAGCCTTCCCCTAGGGAAGTCAGACCTTAAATGGGGTCAAGGAGAGGTGGAGCCTGGCTCCACCTCTTCAGGTCACACAGGTGAATTGCCTTCACCTGTGCTCCCGTGGCTGACTTAGTGCTGGCCTCAGGTGATCAATCAGTGGTTCAGGCCGTGATTCAACAGTTCCAATACAATTTAATAGTTTTTTACTGCTAATTTTGTAAACAGTGGTTTACACAGGCCATAAGAAAAATACCAAATGAGGTAACTGGAGGTAGAAAGTTAACTGTGTTTGCTTATTTAGCACTGATAATGCATAACTTAAGACAAAGAAAGAAATGCATGGGAATGATGCCTCTTTAATACACTAATTCATAGCCCAGTGATTTTGCAGATTTGTTGCAAGACAAGGTACGGATGTGTACACACTATTTCTTCAGCTATATGAAACCACTCCTGGTCAGAGAGACAGAACAGACAGAGTGAGTGTATGGGGATTAGTATCCTATAGCAGGTGGACTGACAACAGTGGCCATCACTGTTGAGAACAGTGATTAATGTCTCTTACCCTCCCTGAGTTCCAACCTCCAGTCATTTTCATTGAAAAACATATTCTGAATTTCTGATGTTCACTTACTAACCAGTATTCTGCAAAAGATCCACTACCTTTTGCCTGAAGAAAGCAAGGAGCAGGTTCTTCAGATAAACCACCAGCATAATATGTGAAATGACCCAGACTGCAGAGGCCAATGAGCTCTGACATACAGAATTACGCAGTATTATAGAAATTTAACCATAAACGGTAAGATTTATTTTGTGTTGGTCTCAAAAAATGAATTTTTTTTTTTTTTTTTTTGAGAGTAGAAGAGTCCTTGTTACTAAAGGGCATGAGGAACCTGTCTTGTTCAACAATCTCTATAAGTAACAGCAAACTCCTCTGGAAAAGGACCAGAAGATCTGTACCGTTAGCAGCAATGAGTTCCACACATCCACAGTGCTTCAGTGATGTGCTTCTTTCCACTTGCTTTGCTGATGTTCACTGTATACTTCTGTCTCCTTGTGAAAAGGCACCTAGGGTACTGTGAGGAAAATAATTCCTGTCTTTTACATCTTTATTCAGAGAGAAATACTGCTATACCTCTGGTCATTTTTGTGATTCAAGTCTAAAGCTGGTACATACCTGCTGTATTATGTCATTTGTATGTGTGTTAACATAAACAGTGCATACAAACCTGTGTCATTTTAAAAAGAGTTTTAGCACTGCAACGATCACTCCTAGGTAATCATTATTACCCTGCAGGATTCTGGTTGCCATTTTATTAGAATGTATTTTACTGCATATTTTTTAGCATTCCATTAACTTTCTTTTCCTTGTTAAATACTGTCTAGTCCTGCTGATCTCCTGAATGGATTAGTTTTATTCATGTATCTACTTTTTTGAAATCTCAGGTTTTGATTATAGCATTTTGATCACAGTTAGCAATTCTAAATTCTTAATAGCGTCATTTGTGATTTAGATTAATGGTATAAACTGAACTGTCTTTATTCTGTACTTGAGTCAATAAACTGAGTAGTTCAGATATTGCCACCAGTAAATAGACATTCCTTTTAATTTTTCTGCTTGCAATCCAAATTACCTTTCAACCTTGTCCTTAGTTCTCCGAATTGATACCTTGCATTTAACTGCCCATACCTTACATGTTCCTATTGTCTTCACTGTGACAGATTCATTGTTTTTCTGAAAGACGTGCATTTGGACTTAGGAATCTTGCCATTTAGAAAGTTATTACTACTTTTAGTAAATTCATACATGATACCATTCAGTTGTCACTACCTAAATGAGTTTCATAATAAACTTAGGGATTATAACTTCCTAATATTGGCTAGTGAATCTATGGATGACAATTTTGTAGTACAGGCTATATTCAGCTCTTTCCTTTATTCAAAATATCCCAGCTCAGCTGGTATTAGCAATGATAATTTATCATGTGAATATATCTTCTTGTACAAATATTTTGAACTTATATTACATTGAACTTATATTACACTAGTGGCTTTACTCTAACTAACTGTTTTTGAATCAACCCCTTTACAGTACTAAAGAGTAAAGCAGAAAACAGAACCATTACTTCTGTGGGCCAGGAAGCAATGATCCTAAGCATCCAGAACGGTTCCTTTAAATATTGTAAAGGTGTGAAATTTCTTGGCAGTCAAAATCATTCACAAGCAAGCATAATTTTTGAGTTTGTTTCTGAAAAAAGAAATTTCCCAGTACAAAAATAGGATATGTTAAATACATATAAAATAGAAGAAAGAAAGCAAAATATACAGAATTGCTTTGCTAGCAAAAGGAGTCTAGGTTTACAGTAAATTTACTTTCTGTCATAGTTTGAGAATGGTGTTAAATAAAAAAATTAAGTTAGATAGAGAGGAATAAATTTAATAAAAACACTGTTAGATAGAATAACTTGGATTTAGGAGACTGCAGCAGCTACTCCCAAAGCAAAGCTGTTGTTATTTACCAAGAAGCAGTAACACTCATTGTTCAAAATTCCCAAGACTTAAAAAAAAAAACAAAAAAAAACCCAACACAGTAACAACAAAGCTTTGCTAAATTATTATACTATTTATTGTTGTAGATTAATTTGTTGCAATGAATTAATGTAATGGTTTTTATATTGCTGTAATTCATGTAGAAAATACCAGAAGAGATGTATTTCAAACTGTGTTTTACTGTACAAGGAAATGCTAAAAATAAGAAAACATTACATATGTGTAAGCAAGAAGAGGTGATGATGTTAAAGAAAGTGGTCACTCCCACTGTAATTGTATAACATTATGCACAATACTGCAAAAAATTCATTACATATGTTGAAAATACATGTTGTCTACAATGGGAGCATGATCTGGTGTACAAACTTCAATAAGATCTGAATTTTGTACCAACAGCTGCTATTACAAAATATTTGGGAGGACCACAGAGTGGAATAATATTTCTTCTGGGCATTATATTGATAACTGTAAAAATAGGAATATAGAATCCAAACTCCTCTATATGTGTCCTAAACTATCACTATTGAAAAAGAAAAGAAAAAAAAATGGATGCCAGATCAACTTGATCTATTTTGTATATTTTAGGTGATTTTACAAGTATTAAAAGGGAGACCTGTGCTAATCAATTTCTTTTATTTGTTCTTTTTTTCTCTTTTTTTCCTGAATATAGGAATAAAAAACAATTCATAGAACTATATTTCTCACGAGTCAGTATCATTTACTTTCAATAGACTCAGTAACACTGTTTAAACCTTGAAAGTTAATAAACATGGATTTGTAGAATTAAAAATATCGAACAACTGCAGAAGTAGCAAAGCAAAAAATTAAAGTTTTATAACCCAAAGTTGAAGACTGTGCTCTACAGTTTAAATATTTCATATCTGACATTTTCAGACTCTACTACACTGTGGAGTCTGATTTTGATTTTTCAGCCCAATACAACTTTTGGGGATTGGTTTTAAAATCTGGATACTTCTAGCTCAGATAAAATTTTGTATTTATAAAGTGACCAATGTTTACCTAACAGTATTTACTAAATCTCTTTTTGCCTAACCCAGGAAAAAAAAATGCAGATTGGATTATTCTCAACCTTTGTATTAGTTAACACAAAATAAAGATGATGTGTATTAATGTAAGCTTGAATTTGAAAATAAATACACTGTGATATGACAGCATAAAATGTACAGATATGACTGCCTGAAGATTAAAACAGTATAGTATCTGGATAGCAACTATGCCATACAAATCCACTACTATTTGATTCATCTTCTCTTGCACAGTTATGGGCTTCCAGAAAGTTGTTTTCTGATTGATATTAGAATTCATACTTTATATTCATACACAAGGTGGGAATCACTCCTTCCTTCTGCAGGCCAAGATAGCAGGCTTTTTTTGTCCAATTAACGCTGATGTACATCACTGGGGCTATCAGAAGTACCAATTATGAGGACATCTATGACCAGAAGCAGTTTCTATTAAAATAAATCAACTGATTAAGCTGTAGCAGTAATTGCTGAGAAATAAGTCTGCATCTGAAACTTGTCATTTGAGTTAACACATTGTTCTTAGTATTATGGGCGGATTTAACTGCCCTAACTTCATAATTAGACCTAGCGATTTCAAAAGGTCCTGGGCCAAGCCCACAACTGACTCCATACTTTTAAAATCAGGGTAGCTATCTGAATTTATACAAATTAATTATTAAGGCTATTGTGTACAGTTTTCATTGACATCAAAGGGACTTCTTGTCGAATGAGACACCGAGTAAATGCAGGTTAATCAAATCCTACATGGCAGAAGTGTACATCACATGTTTTAAGAGAAGCTAAGATGTTACTCTGTGTCTATATGCATTGCAGCCAGAGTCATGGAATATAAAAACATAAGAATATGAAAATACAAAGATATCAGTCCCATCAGTAAAGATAAAACAATCCCAAGCAGCTTGCACAGCAAATACTGTCATAAGTAGTGACTCAAAATCCATGGCTATTAACTGTAAGACAGCAATACTGCAGGGAACTCTCCTGCACTGGCAGGGGGATAGATAAGTTGACCTAATGGTTCTTTTCCATTTCTAATTTCTCTGATTCTATTAAGACTTGGTATTTTCAGAAGAATGCAACTGCTTTCCAGGGCCCCTGAGACATGAGGATTTAGGCAATTCCTTCCTGTAAATAACACTGCTTTTCAAACACTAAAAATACAGGCTAGGAGGGGACATTAAGCCCAGTTTAATAACTTCTAAGCTCTAGCACAGCAGAAACTCTTTTTTTTTCCCCTACAGTTTTCCTACTGGAGTTTAATTAAGATTGACAAAGCACTAACTCTAAATCAGCAAGGAGATCCTTAGATCCATTTTGTTGTCAAATATACTTTCCCTGCAAATGGCAGGAGTAACACATATCATTTCACAGATAATGTTTTAATATCCTGCATTGAATAAAACTTTTTTTTAATCAAGTTGCAATGGTAGCACGAAACTACACAAGGGGCTTGGGGGTTGCAGATGGCTGCATTACTCTAAATGTTCAAGCTTGACTGACCCATTTCATCAGCACTGTCAGAGCCTTGCACTGATACATGTTGACAACATTTAATCTTAAAAAATTGAAAGAAATGAATTAATATGCAAATTTCATCAGCTTTGTAATAAAAATGTCCTTGAAAAAAAACAGAGAACATGACCCCCAAGGAATAGTGTGAATTATCCCAGCTCAATTCTTTAAGTTAGTCAGAGGTATGTGGGTCCGCAAGGAAATCAGCACAGATTTGACTTGGAAATAATTATGATGAAGAACAAAACACAAGCAGGTTGAATAAATGTAACAACTTGGGAAAAAGTCTTAGTCCTGTTTGTTATTCACTTTGAATTAACAGGATTACGTTTGGTTTTTGAAAATAAAGGAGCACTACCATGTAATTTTAACACCCAAGTAATGTGAAAACAATTTTTTTCTTGCTATCAATTTTAGTCGGTATTAGAAATGGCTCTTGGAAAATCAGATTTTTTTTTTTTCAATACACTATAGCTTTCCATACTGAGTAATTAAAGCTACGATAGTATGTCTACTGTGTGCAAGTTGGGTAAACAGTGTTCTTTCTTCAAAAAAAGACGAGATGTATGTGTAGAAGTCCAGACAGCAGTGGGGATTCTGCAGCATAGGAACAACATTCTCTGGAAAGGAGCCAAAATTCAGGGACGTTTTTTCAATGAAATGAAAAAAAAAAACCCAACAAAACAAAACACCCAAACAAACAAAAAGCATTTGTTTCCTCCTTGCAATCAAGCATATTTCGTTTGGAGTCACGAAACAGTTCACTCCAACAAGCAACATTTTTACTTAGATTGTTATTATTCAAAGCAGATTTCATTTTTTAAAAGATTTGATAGGCATGAATGAATAGGAAACTTTTTTTCTAACTGCTAGCGATTTCAATTTAAGTTTGTGAGAATCAAAAGTCATTAGAATCAAAAGTCAGTAGAAAACAAATTCTGAACATGAAACACGAAGTTCAGTGAAGTCAGGGAAAGTTCTGAATCCTCAGTACCATTTTGGGTAGTGTTTATACAGTCACTCTATAATAAATCACCTGCTAGACCCTTATTCCATCCTTCTAGTGTCAGCTGTAGTATTTCAGTCTCTGTCCATAGTAATGCAAAGTCCATAGCTAGGTCTCTGTTCTGCTTTTCTCGGAGGTTTCATATCACAGTTATTTCACTTTTTTTTTTTTGTTTGGTTGTTTAATGTGCAGTGGTTTTTGAGCATGATGTTTTACAGGAATTAACTCAATGCTGTACTTAAGTGTCCTAGAATAAATAGTAGATGAGGTCAGCACGTTTAAAAGCACACTTTAAAAATCAAAACCCCACTACAAATGAACAGCTTCACATGAAAGGTAAAAAAGAACTGCTGTATTAGACTGGAAAACTCAACACAATCTTTCAGAGCCTCTAAAATAAGCTGTCTGATTTTATAGTTACATTGAAGGGAGACTTACTGAAATACAGACTATGATCAACCAAATTAATCTGCTCAGTAAGCTTCTGTGGCTTTCTACAAAAGTCTTTTAAGTTACTCCTTTCTTTTCTAATCTACAATCAGTAAAATCCTACTTTTATAGTGCCCTTTGCACCTGTATGCATAAAATGAATAACCTTGCAGTTTAATTATGCAGTATCTATCAGTTTTGAAATAATATCAAGTTGCAGATAGAAAAAGAATAAGACCTCTTTAAGAATCCAAAATTAATGCATGTCAAATTCAGGGTAAATCTTAATCGTTTTGCAACGTTTCTCTAAAATAGATGTTCTTTTATCACCTGGTATATCAAGACCCATTGGAAAAAAAAAAAGAAAAAAAAAAGAAAAGCATTTGGTTAACATGCTGCAGAACAGCACTCCCTTTTCCACCTCACTTCAGGCTATTCTTGAAAGATCTGAACAGTTGTATAATAATGAAAAATGTGCAATACTTGTGGGGCATTGCTTGTGCACACATACCTCCGCCCACGCATTCATCATTCCGCAGGTATTGTCAGTGAAAGTTTAATTGCATAAACACTCTGTAACTGTCCTGTCATATTTCTTGTCAGTCTGGATTCCCTCTCCGGGCTCACTATCTCACAAAACTATAATTGAATTGCTACCAAATCACAAGAGGGCCCCCAAAAATAAAATCTTTATGAATAGAATTTGTTTCCTATCAGCAGATTTGACAAATTGTGGCAGAGGAAGGGCCTTAGCGATAATTTCTGAGTTTATTCTAAATCCAGTTATTTGCTGTTTGCTCTTATCTGTTCTTTAGAATTTTAAAGCCCCAGTGAGAAAGAATCCCAAAGAGCTCAACAGTGTTATTTTTCCTGGTCCTAAAGAGGCAAGTAGGAAGAAAAAAAAAAAAGAGTGCTGTATTAGCCACACTTATGACAGAGCATTCCTTAAGAGTAAGAGAATAAGAATTAATTCTGAATTTTAGTGAATATCAGCTGTTAAAAGTGTTTCATATGCACTTATAGTGCATTTATTTATTTATTCAGTTCTGGTGTCAGATTCTGCAAAATATCTTGCTTCGTATGTTTAACCAAATACTGTATTATAGCTCTGTGTTTCCTGTGTGATGCCTCCATGCACATCCAATTTCTGACAGATAAGGGCGGTAATGACCAAATAAACATAACTGTGACACATATTTTCCTAGGTGTACCATGAAACTGGAATGCAAATTAAAATACAACTTATGTTAATATTTTAAGAAAAATGCATCATGCTCGGCTGGAACTTAGCCATTTTAAGCTGAAGTTTTCCCCGATATGCATTTTGATGTTATTGAGTCCTATTGAATGGCAGAAGAACATAACTCTGGCAGGAAACTGAAAACGTCGCTCATTCCACTTTAAGATTTTATTAGTAGCAGGTGCATTAGGACCATATCCTAATGAATAACTTTTAAATGGGACAGAACTTCAACCAGATTGACAACTGTCTGATTGTTTATGTTTTTTAAATGTGCTTATCAAAATCACATAGGATTGATGGGTCTTTTTAGATGAAGTTATGTTTTTGCAAGAGACTTAATTTAGGACTAAGGTTAAGGCTGAGGATAAATGAGTGCATTAGATGATTAAAGAACATTTGTCTTGTGGGACACTTAAGTAATTTGTTTATGACACTTTCAAAACAAGTGGCAAAATAATAATAAAAAGCACAGGTTTTAGCAAACCTCCTTTCAACATAAACCTTAAAATAAAAATATGGTTTAAGTAAATTTGATGAAAATGTTCAAGGTATGATTTTCTGTCTTTCTGTTTGTCTTTCTTTCCCTATTTGGAATCTGTCTTATGCTGCTCTTTCTTGGCTGGAGAGGAGTGGAACTGCAGGGTGGGAGAAAAAAGTTTCTCATCCCTTTGGAGAGAATCTTATGAAAGAGATACTTTACTTTTTTTTTTGTTTGTTTATTTGTTTCATTTTTGCTTCATATTTTTCATAGTATTATCCTTATTCAATTCTACTTGCTCAGAGGAAAACCATTGCTGTAAGAAAATAGATGCCTCAGGAGAAATATAATATGAAACTAAAGCCTTTGATCCTTTATGCCTAAGTCACTGATTAAAATTTGATTTAGGTAAGGAGTTAATTAGTGTATATTGTCATTTGGTGACCTATTTGGATTGGATTGGTGGACTCACACACTTCCCATGCCAAAAAGTTCATGAAAGTGGATGATATTTGACACTATTGTAATTATTCCCAGGAAAATACCTGGAGCTGGGATGTGAGCTGCCTCTGCACCTCTGTAGATTGTCACTGTAGTGCAAGGCTACAGAAAGCAGAGAAACATCATGGGAAAGACTCCACTGCTGCTGCCCATGTTGTACGTGTTCTGTGGATAAACAAACAATTTCATTCCCCAGGGCTGTCTCCATCTGGCACCTATCATCAGAATGAAATTCACTTAAGGAAAAAAAAAAAAAGGAAATTGTTTGTTACTGATGATAGCACAACTCCATCTTTTCATTCAATGCCCTACAAAACAGTTAAGAGTAACTTAACTTTGATAAACTGCAGTTAATGAAATAATTACTTCTAATCGCCCATGCTGGACTGGATTAGTGCTGTGTTTCACTCCTGCCACATTATCAGCCATTAGCCCTAGTCCTAGCAGAGAGGAGGAAGCATCCCACAATCATCTTACAGACCTGTACCACAGCTGGGCTGCCCTGCACCTGTTTGTCTGGATTTAGATGAGCATCATCACCATGGTGGGGGACAGCACTACCAAGCCCCAGACTACCACCTTGCTGTTCTGGGAGCTGTGTGAGCACAAAGCAGGTGCTCTCTGACAGCTGATCTGCTCTGTGGGAGTGTTGGAGACAGCAGCAGACTGGGTACCGCAGGACTCAGTTGCATGGAAGGCTCGGGGAGAACCATGGGAATGCATCCTTCTATTGCCCTGCAGCCAGCTGAGCCAGTTACCCCAGCTGTGTAAAATCTAACAAACTCAGAGTGACACTTTATCTGCTTTACCTGGTGGTAAACTACTAGAGATGATAAAGGTGATGATAAATTAGGCAAGTGATTCAGAGCAGCCACATACGATTCACAGCTGAAAAGCAAGCAGTGCCTGAGACAAACTGCCTCGGAGAAGCCTGGAGAACTGGAAGTAGCAAACCTTTCACACAGAAGCAATATTTCCAGGGTTTTCCCAGTGTGACCACGAGTAAAAGCGTTCACTGGGGGCAGATATTCCTTTTGGCCAGCTTTGCCTTTTCTGATCTCTGCCCCCTGCAGAGCTGAATCAATACCAAGTAATATCACCCTCTGTATCTCTGTTGTTTTGTGTATATAGAGAAGATAGAATTGTGTAATTTTGATAAGAACAAGGTTTTAGTCTGTAGTATGATGAATTAAACATAACTGACTTAAAACAAACCAAGGGGTTTAAGCAGCCAAATCTGTTCTGCTAGAAATCTCTGATTATTAAGTGTCTGTACTGTTCTATTCTAATATGCAAAAGAAACAGGCTATGAGCTGCAATTGGAAGGCTAATATTTCAAAGACAAGTTAATAACGGTATAGATTGGGGAAATAAAGGCTGCAATGTAATTTTGTGTCATAGAGGAACACACAAAAAACTACTTGCTTAAATATTATTAAATATATAAATATATTTATATTTATTATTATATTAAATATAATTATTTCTGGTTCTATGACTCAGGATTTAAAATTAGAAATAAACACTAACAGAAACTATTTTTTAATCTATATTTCACTTACAGAGGCCATCAACAAGTTTGTCAAAGAAAAAAATTCCTGTAGTTAGAAAATTGATGTAATGAACAGCTGAATGGGAATGGAAATTAATTTAGAAAGATACACAATGATGCACAGAAAAATTTAGGGGGAAAAATTCCAAGCAGGCTGAAAATACATGATGAGAGATGAGGGAAATGGTAAATGGGATATCAGCTTGTATCAGCTGGAGGAAAAATTGACAAGCTGATTAAAGCTATATATCTGTGAATAAGGTGACAGCCTAAAAATATTTTTTTTTATTTTCCTGGCAAAATACAACTTTCACCTGAGACTAAATATAACTGAGTGTAGGGCACAAAAACAACAACAAAATAAACAAAAAACTACAAACAAACAAAAACCACCCAAAAATCAACAATGCAAAGAAATTATTTTATGAGGGAAGTTTTAAATTAATATTATGGCTGTGTAGAGAAATTAATGGCATGTACTCTAAATGCACTAACAAGTAAAATTAATTAAATTAGCAAATAAAATGAAGAAAAATATTTAGATTGAACATCACAATCAAATTTATACAATTATCTCTTGTCAGAAGTTGCAAACACAATTGCCATGATTGTACCAAACTAGGCTGTATGGCTGCAAACAATCCCAAGTAAGGCTGGATTCATTCTGGAAGACAAGCTGGTCTTATTTCTCACAACCCTTTAGATGACATAGGATCACTCTCCACTTGTACTGCTATAGATGTGATCATTGGAACAAAAATCTTGACCTTAAGAGCCCAGATCAAATAGATTTGAAAAAAGCAGTTGGGGAAATCAATAGAGGCAAGTAGAGATTCTCCAGCCTACTTGGACTATTTCTCTTTATTAAGGGAGGGAAGGAGTACAGCAGAAGATTCACAATCTCTAATTCTCCAGCTATATTTTTAATATCCTCTTTCCTGTTCCCAAAGAACTTGAAGAACAATGCTAAATACAGATCTTGCCAGAGTGTAACTCTGATCTAATGGTCATGGAAGAGTCAGTGGAATCGGTACATAACAAACAATCATTTTTATGAATGTGCTTATCAGAGTAAATTGTGATCAAATGAAAACAAAAATAGACTTTTTTTTTCTCCTATTTATACTGATTTTGAATGCCTAATATTCTAATAAAATAAACAGACTTTTAGTAACTATTTTCACAACTTACCATGTATGTACTGAGTGTTCATACATACTTAACATACATACAGTCAATGTACTGCACCTATTTTATGGAAGCCTATTTTATGGCTATGTATCTACCTATTTTATAGTAGTGACAGATTTCACATTCAATCCAGCAGACAGCTGTTGCAAGTTACCTGCTAGCTTTATCTTTATTTACTTCATATAAATATGAAAGGGAATAATATGTTTGTTGTTTGACTTAAATTCAACATAAATTCTACATTTTAATTTCATTTATTAATTACTGACTAAGGATGACAGAGGTTCTTCCTGTATAGACTGCCCTAAGAGTGAAGGATTCAACTGAATGAGGAAAACATATTTATTCTAACATCTACTTTCTATTTTAGAACAAAACACTGAAATTTAATGCTTCAGAATTAACTGTGGCAAAGGAATTTAGAAGAATGTAATCTTAGAGTCAAATTCAACTCAGTGGTAATGAGAGGCAGCTGAGCCATGATTACAACAACTAAGAAAAATCTAACCTCCTACAACAGCAGTTTCACACATCCTAGGTTAACAGACAGATTAAATGGCAATGTTCTTAGTAAGAGTAAAATCCAGATATTTCAACATCACCAGCAAATTGTCTCAGAATAAATACAATTTCCTTTCATCTGAGTATTTGTACATATGTTGCCATCATTACTCTATCTTACAAAACTGGCTACTGGCTGAAAAAAAAAGCAACTTTTAACATTATTATGCATGCAGGCCACCCTGGTATTATCCTACTACATAATGATTCCAAAAATCTCCCCAAGATTAATGATGATCACATAATTCCAGAAAGTCTGCACTATATATGTAGAAATATATTGGCAATAAAAACCAGTCACTGTTGTGCCTTTCCCCAGTTGGGGATCTCTCACTTTTCTTTGATTTCTAAAGGCTTCAGATCAATAACTGGAGTGACATTATTAACAGCTCCCTCAACACCTTGGCCAGCACTAATATTAAATCCATTATACCTTCTGTTTGACATTTGCAGTACAGCAGAAAGTGCTGTAGATACAGTCAAACTGCCTTGGGAATGGGGTTGGATGCAGGGTTAGTGAGATGGCTTCCCTTGCCTGACTCCAAATTCATCTCATTGATAGAAAACTTCAGCTATTCAGAAAACTGCACTAGGCAGTAAATAATTCACCTGTCAAAAGTGGGGAAAAAAAGCACCCACGTTCATGCCGTTTTTGAAATACATTACCAAAGGATCTTCAAAAATATTTGACATTCCTTATTGTCATCACGCTTACAGAATTTAATAGGTATCCCAACTCACATCACAGTGTTTCCAAATGAATGCTTTACCAGTAAATGATATTGGAACCAAGACAGTACACAGTTGTTTAGTTTGAAGTTTTAACTTTCACAGTAAGTTTTCTAAAGCATTTCTTATATATTGCAGGCATTACGCAATGATATAGGCCAATCAGTCTGAACAATAAATGGGTGGAAATAACGGGCAAATCTTGGGTTTAAAGAGGCATAAATTGTATCTGTGCGTAATTTCTCAGCATATATTTCATACCAGCTTATTGGTGAATTCGTCAGGCTCCAGCTCTGACTTTCTGGTTGAGCTGCAACCAGGACAGAATACGCCATGGGAAGCTACATCTGGGATATCTTTAGATTCTCTGTTTGGGAGTATTTAACAGCAGCTTATAACAGATCACGGAACAGTGCTTTTTTTTTAACATGACTTCCCTCCTGGCTGGGTCTGTAACACCAGGAGCTGTGAATTAGAGATGTTCAGGAATGACTGTCCTAGGAGCCAGAAAATCAGCCAGAAAGAAATTTAAAATTTTAATTTTAGAGTCTCATTGCTGGTGGATGGGAATGGATAGAAAATATATGTAGCAGCCATGGGCTGATATGCTTTTACCTCAGGTTCAGTCAGTGCTCAGTGTCTCTGACGTTATATACGAGTATAATTCCAGGAGCTTGTTTGCATTTGCTATAAATGATTCTCCTAACTACTTTTCTGGTATCCATACAAATGAAAGCTGAAGACAAAAGGAAACTGTAAGTTCTGCAAATGCAAATGAAGGAAGCAGAAGCTGGTGGCTCCAGCTGGAGGTCACCCAAAGTACATCAGCAGCTCAGCAGAAAGCTCTTTGATCTCACGGCAGCTTCTGACACCAAGTTTGGGAAAGAACTTTGCTTAACAGGAGAAAATAAGGCAACAGAAACATCAGGTTATGTACTGTTCTCACCCTCTGTGCCTTCACAAGAAGTGAAGCTCTTGTGATGAAACCTTACTGTCACAGGAGGCATCCTTCTGATGGGTCTAACAGTAACACATAGCAAGGTTGCAGCTTTATTTCCCTTTGGCATAATATGGGGTTTGCCTTCCCTATTGCTTTTATAGAAGGGAGATTCTGACACAAAATCTCTGATGTTTCATGCTGAGATGATTTTAAAAGTGCCTGGTGGCTAGGTCTCTCCTTGCTTTCTGTCTCAGCTTGCCAACCGTGATGTGTCTGCTTCTCAGCAGCTGCAATTCACACTTCAGTCTGGTCACTATTGAATCCACCACTGATTTTCGCTTATATTTATACCATGGACATGAACGGGGACAACAGACAGGCAAGCAAACGATCCATGCTCTTTCCTCACTCTTGGTAGCATTAATCTGAGCAGAAGCCACAGTTTGCAACTGAGGCAATAACCTCTCAGAGTGACTTCAACAAACTCCAGAGTAAAAGTCCTAATAAACCATTCTTATCTTAGCTCATGATTAAAGAAAAATGTAAAACTAAATTGAGGTGGATATTCAAGAGGTTTTTGGCCCTACCCTACACTTCTGAGTTTTATTTTACATGTACACGACAATCCCTTTCGCTGTTAAAAATCATTGCAACACATAGAAGAGTGCTTTTTTTTAGTTGCAGTAAACTCTGAACACTAATAGCTGCTTCCAGATCATTCTTCTGAATATTTAGCCTGATTGCAGGTGACTTCTGCAATATAGGTAATATCTATGCTGCTACCACTGGCAATACCAGTACCTGGCATGGAGGCAGGTAGATTCAATATAGATTCATGAAAAGTTACAAAAACACAAGCTTACAGCAAATGTATTAATTCCAGCCACATAATGAGCTCCTCATATTGTATTACTTGAATAGTATCATATAAACAATGAGAAAATACTTACAAGAAAAAATTCCATTCCAGTTTAATTCTACTGGGAGATGCTAAGAATGATATTTGAGTAAATTTGGAACTCTCATACCTTAAAGGTGGACTGACGTTAAAATATTATAAGAAATATCATTTCCCACAGTCTAGCTCTGTTTGAGGGCAGCACTGCAAGGAAGTTCAGTGAAGTGTTAATGCAATTTTATGTTTTTAATTTCCTTGATTTTGAAACCACCCAAAGAAACAATTTAATTGCTGTGCGTGCTATCATTTGAATACTTCCAGCTGGGCTTTTTGAATTCACACTTTACTGAAATGGACAGAGTGGGAGGTGATTCTCCTCAACATTTGCTCCTGTGGACTAGGAGACTCGTACCACTCCTATTTTACTGTATGTTTTACTTACTCTTTTTGCAGGTCTTATTGCTTCTTTGTCATGTAAATAGGAAAAAGAATTTTTTTTTAATGTGAAATATAGAATTGACAGAATATTACAGACTCCAAAATCACCCTTCAGTTCTGTTTCAGATATTTCTTCCCTTTTTAATTTTTTTAGATTTTGTTATTATTATTATTATTTTGTCTTCTGATATTTCTTCAGAGGATGCATTATCAGGAAACTATAGCCTTCCTCACACAAATCTAACTATAGCCTATAGGCAGTTGTCCTAGTGTCTGTTGTCAAACTATACATAGAAAATGCATTTACTAAAAATATGTTCTGCTGAGATCTAAGGAAATGCATTTGCAATGACAGACCTTTCAGATGCTAATCTCTTCCACACAAACCAAGTACAGGTAGTTTATTCACTGGCAAGACTTTGCTCAAGAAAAATATGCTTCTTCTCATTTTCCAGTTGAAATCATCTTGCTTACTCCTTTGACTCTAAGAAATGTACTTCTTCCTTCTTCTAAGTATTAATGCAGGAAAAAGCATAACTTTTACTTACATGTTAGCAATTTTCCTTAACTGAGTAATTGCTTAATCGCTCACAAGTAGTCTAAAGTCAGACATAAAAAATTACAGTTGAAGAAATTTTAGAAAACAAAGGTAGAATAAGGCCTTTAGTGGAAATACATTTGCAACCTTACAGGCACTTGGTGAAAGCACCATCCTCATTTTCAGATAAGAGTTTAAATGAAATGCTAGAGATTCTACCAGTAAAATCCAGACTCTAAGGGGAAATCCATGGGTTAAATTGCTGTTGTAGTTATTCTTTGAACAAAGTTCTGTCTGATATATGTATTTTGCTAAGTTGTCTAAATCCTGCTGCAATATTGATTTCTACCTTTAAAAACTCTCACCCATTCAGAAAGCTCCAAGGACCCTTGTCCCAGCTGAGTTCATTCTAAAATGCAGCTGGGATATGTTATTCCTGTCACCAGTCTTACAGTTACTAACTGATATTAAAGATATAAAATGCTTTTAAGAGCAGAATAGGAAATGTTCACTGCAGAGACATATACAGTAATTCTAGTAGCCCTTAGATAACTGTTTTGCCCAAAGAAAGATATTTTTTTCCTATTCTGTTTCTCCTTGAAAACAGCTGGTTTTCCATTCACTGAGCACTTAACAATAGCAACCTTGAATTTATTCAAAAGACAGTACTGCCACATAATCCCAGGCCTGCAGAACTATTACAACTAATAAAAACAAGTAGATATATAGAAAATGTAAATTAAGCATCCAGGCAGTTTGGTCTGAAGGTTCTCTTTTCACAATGGGAGTCTGCAAGATAAGTTCTATATCAAGGCTTTCAAGTTACCTTAAAAATCTTCTGTTAATGTTAATATTAATTGAAGGTTTAAGGGATATCAGTCAAAGAACATATTTACTAAGGGTCCAGTCTGGAAAACAGCTACTTATGCCATTGAAGATTTTTGTCAAATATGTCTTTTGAAAATGTATCCATAAATCTAATATTTTCTGCTCTGCTGTCTGATAAATAAATATCTTTAATTGCCCCTATTATCTTCATGTAATTTCAGACAAACAAGTCTTCTGCTTGAAGAAAAACTCTTATTATGGTGCAGTATCACTGCTTCTTAGGCTAGCTTAGTCAGTTATTTTCTTCTATTATAATGCCAAATGTTATTTAGATTTCAGTCATTTAGTAATGCTACACTGAACACATCAAGGATTCGGAAAAATTCCATACCTTCTAGTGCCTCTTCATTTTCATAATAATCACATATTGATATCCTTTTTTCCTCCAAATTACACACACTGTTATTTAAAAAATATCTTAGTGTCTTAACACAGTTAAAGAGATTATGATGCAATGAACAGCAGTCTTCAGAAACATTTTTTTGTGTTATTAAGATTACAGAAAATCTAGTTAAAATTCTTTCAGCTTTTAAGGAACCATAAGGAGCTTTGAGATGTAGAGCTTGACACTAACTTTTTAGTAAACTCCCTTGGAGCTATCATCTGCATTAGTGAAGATATTTAGTTAAAGGTAGCACCCTACCCTGTTTAACAGAAATCTATCAGTTAATTTAAATGTTGTTATTA